>NC_081409.1:420776786-421094599 GCF_030272615.1 Cryptomeria japonica | reverse complement strand
GTACCTTTGTAAAGATGTCAATAACTTGGTCCTAGTAGGTATGTACTATAATTGTACTTCTTCATCTGCAAGCTTCTCTCTCAAAAAGTGATGCTAGGTGGATATATGTTTGGTTCTTGAATGAATCAATGAATTCTTTTAAATATTAATGGCATTGGTTTTATCATCACATAGAATAAGAATGGGCTCATCATATACTACATTGATGTCCTTCAATGCCTTCTTCATCCACAACACTTGAGAGACTGAATCTTGATTCTTGATAAGACATGAGACTATCATGTTCCCCAAAAAGAAGCTTTGCCACTAGTACTTCTCTTGTCATCAACACAACTTGCCCAATTAGAATTAGTGTATGTACTTAGGGAAAAGTCATTGTCCTTTTGATATTAAAATCCATAGTCTAGAGTACCTTTTAAATTATGAAAATCATCTTTACTGCATTCACATGATTTTCTCTTGGTTCAGTGTGAAACCTTGCAACCAAACACACCACATGCATAATGTTTGTCCTAGATGTAATTAAGTACAATAATCCTCCTATCATGGATCTATACAAATTCTAGTCTGCCAAAGGTTACTCATCATTCTTGCTTACTTTGAAGTTAGTTACCATGGGAGTACTAAATAGTTTATTGCCTTCCAAAGAAAATTTCTTTAGAATCATATACTTAGCTTGAGAGATAAAGATATCATCATTTAGTTGAGAAATTTGAAGTCCAAAGAAGAAAGATAATTATCTATCATAGAAATCTCAAATTCCTTCTACATTTCCTTAGCAAACTTCTTACACATTACATCATCTCCACCAAAAAATAATATCATCAACAAATACAACTGTCAAAATTCTTTCTTCCTCAATTTAAATACAAAGATTGCTATATGTGGTACCTTTCTTGATATCTTGCTAAAGTAGGTACTTGTCCAATCTCACATACCAAGCCCTAAGAGATTACAGGAGGCCATATAAAACTTACTTGATTTTGCAAATTATGTACAAATATTTTGATAATTGAAACCCATCAAGCTCTCTATGTAGACTTCTTCTTTTGGGTCACCATTCAAGAAGACAAATTTGGCATATATTTGATAAAATATGGAGTTATTATGAGTAGAAAAATAAAGAAACATTATGATTGTCTCCATCCTAGATACTAGATAAAAAATTCTCCTCAAAGTCAATCTCTTCTACTTGTGAGTAGTCCTTTCAAACCAACCTTGCTTTATTTCTTACCAATTCTCCATCTTGATTCAATTTGTTATGGAAAACCCATTTTGTTCCTATCACATTCTTATCTGTAGGCCTAGGAACTAGCTCCAATGTCTTATTTTTCTTAATCTAATTTAGTTCTTCTTCCATTTCTTATATCCATCCTTCATCTTTGCTAGCATCATCAATGGTCTTGAGCTTAATCTTTGTAAAAGACAAATATTTACCTACTCACTTTCTTTTTTTCTCCAATAATATAATCTTCTAGTCTACACTCCTTGATTTTTGTCTCCAATAATATAATATTCTTGTCTACACTCCTTGATTTTTGTCTCCAATAATCTAATCTTCTAAATGATTATTCTAGACATACTTGGTTGGAGTCTTAGGGGACTTTTTTGATGTTTATTCCTTCTCTTTTGTCCCTTCTTCTTCTATGCAAGAATGTTCATTTGGTCCATGATCATCTTGCTCTTGTGTATTTTGACTCAATTCTTCATCTACCCTAACATTTGCACTTTCCACTATCTTCATTAGCCTTTTGGTGTAGAATTTATAGGATGTACTTCTAGTTGAATAGCTAATAAGGACTCCTTCATCAAATCTTGAATCAAAATTTTCCAAATCTTCTTCATCTCTCTTGATATAACAATTTCTACAAAAAAATATATAGTACTTGATGGTAGAAGTTCTTACATTCTATATTTAATAAGGGGCCTTAGTGTTGTTGACCCTTAGTAATGCAGGAAAATACCTGGTTGATGAGAAAACTTGCATCAACCAAAAATATTTCCTTTCAGTTTTGTTCTTGTTTAGTTCATTGTGCAGTTTTATGTCTCCTTACTGATTGCTACCGGTAGTTACATGCTTTTCCTGGAAGATTTTATTTTCAGTTTCTAGGCTAGTTCATGTGCTTAATTCCATATTTTAAGTTCTTGTGGGTTCTTTTCCAATCATTTATCCCTTCTGGTTGACTATTTCTAGGTTTTGAGACAGTTCTTGTGCTTACCGATTAACTTTCCTTCATTACTAGTGTGATTCTTGGTGTGTGGATCTATTTTGGGTCTTGTCCAATGTTCTTTGGCATGTGGCCAACCTTCCTACTGAGCTGCACCTCTTGGTTGTTATTTTCCGAAAATATTTCTTTAATTCTTAGGGCCAACCTAGTTACATGTTTCATTTTCCTACATTGGTAAATGTAATTTTATAAGGCCAACCCAGATATGTTCTGATGGGTATAAATATGTTATTATGTAATCATTTTTAGGGGCAGAGGAAGTAGAATTGAGAATAAGGATTGAGATTCACATTTTGTGATCTAATTGGTTCTTAGAGTCCTGGTTGGATTGTATCTAGTTGATAGCCTGCATGTAACTGGTTAACTGTCGGATGTTCTATTATGATTGTATGATGATGACCGATTGGTTGCCAGATGTTCTAAGGTAATAATATGATCTGTTTCTACTATCTTGCTATGTTTTCATGTTGCTTTTGTTGTGTTTCTCTTGCTGCATAAGTCGGTTGATTCTCTTTGAGGGTTTTACCGATTATGGCTACATCAAGTGGTATCAAAGCTGGTTATGAACTGGTTAGTGGAAGAGTTATTTGCAAACATTGAGGCATTCCTTTGGGTGGACAGATCATCGATTGGAGGCAGGCTATACGTCTGTTCAATAGATCGTCAAGGGGAGGCAATTGAAACCGGTAGTCAAATCACTGAGTTGAGGCAGTTCACTAGAGTGGAAGAGGAGATGCCACCTAGAAGGAAAAACCATCAGAGGGTAGAGCAGATGATGGAAAACTTCAAGAATGAAATGAGGAACAAAATCCAGAATGGTTTGGCTAGTTTGCAGAGAAACCCTGAATCTAAGGATGAATATAAAGAAGCTGATGAAGAGCTTGAAGAGGCTGAAGGACTGGAAGATGAAAGAGAGGAAAGATTCCTAAGAGCAATGGTGCAAGTGAGTAAAGTTCATAGAGTTGAAGTTTCCAACTTTTTCGAAACACTAAGCCCAAAGGATTGGAGAGTTGGAGGATTACTTTGAGTTTGAGGATGTCAAGGACCCGTAGAGAGTCCAGTTGACACATAATAAGTTGAAAGGGCATGCTGCCTTGTGGTGGAAATAATTGCAGAAAGACAAAGTAGAGAATGGTGAATTGTAGATCACCTGGTGGAGATAGATGGTTGCAAGATTGAATGCCAAGTTCATACCGGGAGACTATGAGTTGAAATTATTTAAGAAGTTGCAAAACCTGAAGCAGAGAAACATGACTATGAAAGAGTATACTGAGGAATTCTATAAGGCGATGATTAGATCTGGACATAGAGAGATGGACCAAGAAAAGGTGGCATGGTACATAAATGGAATTGCATATAACATTCAGGATGAGATGAGTATGTTGAGGGTTTGCATAGTTGAAGAAGCTTACTAGTATTCTTTGAAGGCTGAGGAGAAGATGAGAAGAAGACAACCGAACAGAGGGAAGGAGAAATTTGAGGGACAGATGAGTGATAGTATGAAGAAACCAGTTGAGGAAGATGGATCAAAACCTAAGTGGAGTAAAGAACCAAAACAAAAAACATAGAGGAAAGGCACGGGCAGTACCGGTAGAGAATTTCCTAGAAAATGTTTCAAGTGTGGAGAAACTGGACATAGATTTTATGAATGTAAGCAAGGAATGCCAAGAAGTTGTGTGGAAAATGAGGAACTGAAAGGTGAAGGTACCAGATTTGATTGTGTACCAGAGCAAGTAGAATCCCTTATGTTTAGAAGAAAGGATACCAGATCTACTCAGAGGAAGAGTCTTTTCCGGACTATGTGCAAATCAGGTGGTAAGTGTTGCAAGGTTATTGTGGATACTGGGAGTACTAACAATTTGGTATCTGAAGAGATGGTTGTGAAGCTTGGATTGAAGAGGCCTGAGAATCCTTGTCCTTATGAGGTAAGTTAGTTACAAGATGATCAAAAGATATAAGTAAAGGAACAATGTTTTGTGAATTTTAATATTGGGGCTTTCAAGGATGAAGTCTTGTGTGATGTTGTATCTATGAGTGCTTGTCATGTCTTGTTGGGAAGACCTTGGAAGTTTGATAGAGGATTTATTTATGATTGTAGAAGAAACCTATTCACTATTGAGAAAGATGGGAAAAAGTTCACATTTATTTCTTTGAAGGAGAAAGAGAAGGAGGTGAAGAATCTGAGTCCTGAGAAAAGTTGCAGTACTAAGAAACCGGTTGTAGAGGTTATACCACAAGGTTCGCATAAAGATCAGATAGAACCGGAGGATAGTGAGCTTATGATGATAAACCAGATGAAGTCTTGTGGCAGAAATAAATCAGAGTTGTAGAAGAAAGAAAGCAGTAAATAGAGACAATGTGTAGATCTGAAGCAAAGGAAGATAAGAAAAGAGAGTCAAGGGTTAGAGAAGCTAGTTGAGGCACCAGAGGAGCTAAAGAAGAGGTTGGTAGATAAGGAAGATGTTTGGATCAGAAATGAGCATGGAGTCTTTATTCTGAATCCTTTTTAGATGTTCATGAGTTGCCTCTCATGGAACATCTTTTTCTACCTGGGTTGTCTGATGTAGGAGCATCCCCGATCAATGAGCAATCTTGCATCAACAAAAAATATTTCCTTTCAGTTTTGTTCTTGTTTAGTTCATTGTGCATTTTTCTGTGTTCTTATCGATTGGTACTAGTAGTTGCTTTCTTTTCATGGAAGATCTTATTTTTAGTTTCCAGGCTAGTTCATGTGCTTAATTCAAGATTTTCAGTTCATTTGGGTTCTTTTCTGGTTAGTTATCACTTCTGATTGACTGTTTCTGGGTTTTGGGATAGTTCTTGTGCTCACCGGTTAACTTTCCTTCATTACCGACACAATTATTAGCTTATGGATATATTTTGGGTCTTGTTCGATGATCTTTGGCATGTGGTCGACCTTCCTACTGAACCACACCTCTTAGTTATTATTTTTTGGAAATATTTCTTTAATTCCTAGGGTCGACCTAGTTACATATTTTATTTTTCTGCATTGGTAAATGTAATTTTATGAGGCCGACTTAGATATGTTTTGGTGGGTATAAATATGTTATTATGTAATCATTTGTAGGGTCAAAGGAAGTAGAATTGAGAATAAGGATTGAGATTGACATTTTGTTATCTAGTTGATTCTTAGAGTCCTAGTTGGATTGTATCTAGCTGATAGCCTACATGTAACCGGTTAACTGCTAGATGTTCTATGATGATTGTATGATGATGATCAGTTGGCTTCTGAATGTTCTAAGGAAATAATATGATCTGTTTCTGTTATCTTTCTATGTTTTCATGTTTCTTTTGTTGTGTTACTCTTGCTGCATAAGCCATTTGATTCTCTTTGAGGGTTTTACCAGTTATGGATGCATTACTTAGTTATCCTCTATTAATAATATAGATAATAGTATGAACTTCTTCTTTTCCACTACCCCATTCTATTGAGGGGCTCTAGGAGTAGAGATATTTCTCCTAATTCCATGATCTTCACAAAAAATTTCAAACTCATCTAAAGTAAATTCAACTCCTTTATCAGATGTTTGACATTTGATTTTATCATTCATTTCATTCTCAACCATATATTTGAAATATTAGACTTGTTAAGAGATTCTTTTTTTTTTCAAAAATGTAAACTATGCCACCCTAGAGTAATCATCAATGAGAAACATAAAATACCTTTCACCTTGAAGAAAGTGTCCTTGTAGGTCTGCACAAGTCACTATGTATCAATTTCAAAGGTCTTGTAGAAGAATATTATTTTTTCTTGAAACTTGTACTTGTTTTCTTTCCCATCCAACACTCTTTACACAAGATGTTAGAAAGCTTGATGATCTTTGGAATATCTATTATCGCATGTGTAAAAATAATCTTCATAAGGTTGTCAAATTTGATGTGCTCCATCCTCCTGTGCTACAACTAGCTATCACTAGTTTGAGTCAATGGGAACCTCCTTCCATTGGCCTCTTTTAAGTGATAAATATTATCTTCAGTCCTAGATCCTTTTGCAACTAATGTTCAAGAGTCTTCCTTCTTTATTTTGTTGCCATTTGATCATTTATACTAAACCGGTAATGGGTGTTTGCTTGATGCAACCAGTAAATGTCTATTGTGCATAGAGATTAGATTTATGTATGATGACTATTATGTATGTTGTCATTGATGGAAACTATGTTTCTTTAAGTCATCTAAGTTCTTCAGTTCAATTGGCTAGACTTAACCAGTAAAGCAGAGACAAAATTCATCAGAACTGGTAATTAGGACTTCAACCGGTAAATGAAAGACAGTGTTACATTCTGACAACCGGTACATGAAAATCATGAAGATTGAGATAATGTGGTTTTGTAGCAACATTGAAGACTATCAGATGAAGATATGTTTGTGACCACATGTGCTCAATCGATCAAGTGAAGGGGATTTGTTTGACATAACAAATTATTTGATGGAGACTTAACTAGTAGTGATGAAAATCACTCAGATCGGTAAAATGACACATAATTGGATTTGTTATGTCGGTGGCCGATATAACTAAAGCGTATAACATAAGATTGTCTAGATGCATTGAACCTAGGGAATTGTGATAAGGTTCTATCCGACCTTATGATAATTTTAATTGTGTGATGAGGTATGAAAGGATATATATACATGAGCTTGATAGTATGATATGTGATGAGCAAATTTTGCATTTCTGACAGTGTGAAGATCAAAGGAGTTGAGAGATGAAGTCTTTGTGATGTTGTAATACTCTAAAGTGGGTCTTATCAGACATAGAAGGTGTTATACTAAGATCATTTGTACTTGTTATCTCCATAATAGTTGCAACAAGAAAATCCTCTTACAAGGTCACTCCTAACAGGGTGCAATTAAATCCTAAAAGTTCTAATCATTAATTCCTCTAACTAAGGGACACATTAACTTGTGTTTTCAAATCTCCGTAACTTGGGTAGCTCCTAATAGGGTTGGTCCTCATAGGCCTTATTATATAGCTCTTAACCAGGCTTCGACACTTCTAACAGGGCGTGCCCCTAACCGGGTGTTGTAGACCTTAACCAATCAGATCTCTATACTGCAAATAGTGGATCTTGTGGGTACTAACTCCCACCATGGTTTTTCCCATTTGGGTTTTCCATGTATAAACTCTTGTGTCATGTGGTTTATGCTTTGTGTGGTGATTGCATACTTGGTGTTATTTCTTACATGTCTATTGAGTTTTAAGTTGGTGAATTTGATATTTAAATTTGTATTATTTTTACTATCACTGATTCATCCCCCCCCCCTCAGTGCCTTATAAGTTCATCATATTTCACATCCTTTATCATGAAATGTGATATTATATCCTTTTTTTCACATTTGATTGACACTAAGTAGATTGTTCTTTCAGCCCTTTGACATAGAGAACATCCTCTATCTTATTATTTCTATCAACAGTTATTGTACCCTTTCAAAAAATTTGTGCAAAGCCTTCATCCCTGAATTTGACTAATCCACCATTCCACTTATTCAAGTTGATGGACTTCTTCTTATCACTAGTCATGTGATTGGAGCATCCATTATCAATCACCCAAGCATTATCTTCTTATTTTACATGAAAAGAAGTTCACACAACCATTAATTTTTCACTGCCATTGTTAATCTGCAGGATTCCAAACTTCTTACATTTTTCAACATCAACATTATTGTTACTAACTTTTAATTCCATGAAGAGAGTTTCATCATTTGAATCTTAATGGCCCTCATATTTTTAAGTATAGTTGCTCTCTTTGGAATAAATAATTATTTTGATCTTTTCTCTCTTGTTGTTATCTTTTGATTCTTTGAAAGGGAATTTAGAAGAAAAATGATAAATTATTCCACAATTGAAGCATTTGAAGGGCAACTTACCTTTGTGTCTATCTATTCCCTTTTTTAGTCTTCTAAAAAAAATTGATTCCTCCTAATTGAATCCAAAAATTTGATCAGATGCTTCATCCTCCACCTTCTTACTATCTTTGAAAATAGCTTCTTCCTTTGGGGCATCTTTGTCAAAATTATCTCATTTCAAAAGTAGTCAGAGCACTATACAATTGATCCACTATATAGCTATACAAATCTTAGATTCCTCAATAGAAGATACATTAAGACTATATGATTTAGGGAGAGATCTTAGTATCTTTTTCACAATCTCATATTCTTTCACTTCTCCACCAATATCTTTGATGCCATTAACCACTTTATCTACTCAAAGCATATAACTAGCAATATCTTCATCCTCTATCATCCTCAAGGCCTCAAATTTTCTCTTTAAGTTTTGCATCTTGACTTTATTCACTTTATTATATCCTTCACAAATGCTACTAAGCTTTTCCTGGACATCCTTAGTAGAACCACAGTTCATCACTTTCAAAAGTTCAAAATCAACAAGCCCACTCAAAATAGCATTATTTTTCTTGGAATTGTTCTCATACAACATAATCTCAACCATATAGATTAGAGGATTAGTAAGATTAGTATAACCATTCTTGACTAAGTGCTAAACACCAAACCCAAGATATGTCATATAAGCTTCCATTCTTACACTCCAAAAACTATAATTTGTTCCATCAAACCTAGGCACCTTGTGAGATCCATCTTGAGCCATCTAGGACCTTCCTCAAGTGGTTAAGCTTATTCAAAAGAAGTTCTTGGATCTGATACCAATTGTTGAACACACCATATACTGAGATGGGGGTGAATTAGTTTCCCTTTAAAACTTAAACTTTTGATTCAAACTGTAGACACACAAAGTTAACAATCCTCTAATCATCGATCATTGTCCATAAATAAATATTTTTTGATTATTTAATCAGCCTACTAATCATCCCCCCTCTCCATATTAATTAATTAATTTTATATTATTTAATTAATTATCTCCTATCCCATAATTAATTAACTATTTCTATCATTTTCTTCTAAAGTCCTTTTGCAATTAAATATTTTTTCTTATTTAATGAACTAACTATTCCTCTATGGCTGAATAAATAAATCCATATATCCTTTCACTCCCTAGTCTAGTAAAAAGATGAATACATATTTATTGTTACCCCTTTGCTCATGCAATTAAATAATTTTGTTATTTAATTAACCTATTTTCCCACTCTCTCCCTATCTTGGGTAAAATTTCTCCTAAGTGATCTCAACCATCCATCTCTTTTGGGATGAATTTAAACTCAACCATTGACCTATCTATCTCCCAATCTTTAAATTTGAATATTTACTTCCATTTTATCTTTAACTACTATTCTTAAGCTTTATTTTTATCTAATTGTTAATGTTTGCAGATTTTTGAGTGCCATTATTATTGCAATTTGGAAAGAGATTCAAGAACTATCAAGAGATTAGGGGAGTATTTGTTTTATGGTGCTTTGTTTAATTTTCATTATGCAGTCTAATGTTCATGCTCTTCATCAGATAAATTGATTTTAGCATAGATTGGAGGAATTGGTGGTTTTTCTTTGATGATTTATTCATGTAGAGTTTTAGGCTATATATTTTTGGTGAACCCAACATGAATCTAATGATTATTGCAGCAAATCTTACACACTTTCTTACAATTTTATTTCAAACCCATACTTTTATTTTATTCTTCAAAAATTTTGCATGAAAAATTTTGGAAAAAAAGTTTCATGAGGTTTTAGATATCACTTCTATCTTTTTGAATCATTTTATAGTTTTAAATTTCATTAACAATTAAGAAAGTTATTGCCATTTTACTATCGCAACTGAAATTGCAAATTTTCTTTCAAACTCATGCTATTCTTTCATTTGTACAAAACATTTACACAAAAAAATTTGGAAAAATGTTTTCATTTATTTTTAGATCTCACCCTTAGCTTTCCTAATCATTTTACGGTTTGAAATTTCATTTAGAATTGAGAAAGTTATCACTATTTTAGTTTTGATTTCTCCATCAAAGGGTATGCAAGAATTTGATCTATGCTTTTTGGCTCCTAACTAATTGTGTAGCATGTATTTCATTTGTTAAAGACTCCTCTTGAAACTACTAACAATCTTGTTGTGGGACGAAAGCATGGAAAAGGGTCTTTACTTGAAACTTTGAATTTGTGGTATTGAAAAGTTTTATATTGTTCTCTATTATCTTTGATTGCTTCATAGATTAGAAAATATTTCACACTGGTGCTTGAAAATGAACCTTGTCTTCCATGTTTTGCACACTTGTACCTTTTTCTTGGGTGGAACCACTATTATATGCATATCCTCTCCCCTTACCTTTACAGATCTGGGGTACATGAGAAATGCACAATGACACTCCCTTTCTCTTTTAGAAGGAGGTCTTCCTAGGGACCTCATCTCCCCAAGGTTTGACCTTAAGCATGCAACTCTAGTGGGCTATAAAAAGGATTGTGAGTGAAAGCTATAATTCAATTTAGTGAAGACTTGTCGGTGATTTCCTATGTGTTCCCTAGTGATGTAGGACACATGTGGGTGAGTATCTAATTCTGAAGGCAAAAGTATCAAACTAGGTCTCAATAGTTGTCTCGGGTGTTGGTGGTCTTGGAGCCCTTACTAAGAACCTTTGTGATTTAGAAGCCTACCCTATACTTGATAGTTAAGGGAGTTCAGATTATAACTCATAGATACTCCCCATGTACCTCCCATAGTAAAATAGAAATCCTTCAATTTATAAGATCTTCGAGGCAAGAGGAAAGGTGCACCAGTGTTTACTAAGTGTATGCTAGCAGACCTGTGTCACCAGACCTTTATCTATATGCTATGGATAGGTATTTTATTATAGTGGGAACTCTATCAAGTAGTATCCTTTTTTACCTTGAGTAGGAATGTGCTTTCTTATAAGTGTGTGTTAAATTTGATGTGCTATACTAGTAGAGCCAGTTGAATTTGTGGGCTCCTTTAGGCCCCTCATGCAAACTCTAGATCATAGAGTTGTTTTAGTCCAAGTCAAACAAACTCTTTGTCTTCTAAATTATTGTCAAGTGCCTTCTTTCTTTACAAGCAATTTGTTCCAAAATATTTCAAAATATTAACAAAATTGAGCTCAAACTTAGACTTAGTGGAGACTAGTAGAATTGCACCTTTCATTTCCTTGCATTTGCCTTGCATCTTTAAAATCAATCACTATTTCCTTGCATCTAGATAAATTTTCCTTAATCAAAACCTTGGGTTAATCATTTATTGTCACAACCTTGAATATTTATCATTATTGATTTGGCCTTCATCTTGGCTTAGTCTAGTCTATTCTCTTATCCATTGGGCTTGTACTCAATAGTCTAGCATGAGTTTGACAAATCAACCATTTTCAAGTTTCATTATCCATGGTTATCTTTTATTTTACATGTTCTTAATCTCAAAAATAGTTTAAAAAATCCTTAAATTAAAAAAAAAAAATCATAACATTCCAAAAATCTAAAAACATAGTCTTTAGATTTCATATAGCTTGCATCTCACCTCTAAGGTCTTGGAGTCTCTTTATGCCTCCTATCTCTAGGTCTCAAAGAAAGAAAAAAAAAAATGGAAAACAAACCTATAACAAACATTCTCCAAACATCAAAATGAAAATACACTAACCTTGGAGAACCAATTGAATCTTGCTTAAGAATATTGGTCCAATCAAACATCATCACATTACCTAAAACTGTTCACTATGAACCTCATATAAAACCAAAATTGTGGCAAGATGCAAAATTTTGTGAATACCATAGGACCAAAGGACATAGAACTCCTGATTATATAAAATTTAAAAACCTCACTCAGGACCTTATTGATCAAGGTGACATTGCTATTAAAGAACATCTAAATAATACACCTAATAAGCAAGACACTATTTCCAAGCATGATCAAAATTATATTTATATATATATATTTCTAGCAATGACTTTTTTTGAAATACCTTTCTTGATACCAATCCCCTCTACGATTTAGAAATTCTAGATCCAATACCATCATTTACTCTAGTCAAAACCACTCTAGAGAGTCTTTTTCAAAATCCATTCCTATCATACCAAAATGTTGACTCCATTCAAGAATCCCCCATACATGTCCAAACTCATACTCCATTTTTAAAATTCGATCTATTCCCTAGAGAAATAATTTCTTAAATGAATCAAGATCAAGATCCCAAAGCTTTCCTATTCCATCCAATTGTTGATCAAGATCCCATCTTCATGGAATCTCATGATGATCCCACCATACCTTTTCATTCCATTCAATATGATCCCCTTCCATCTCAAGAAAAAAGTGTCCATCCAAATTTTATTCATAATCCACTTCCTAAGCAAGATCATGGTATCCCTTCCATCCCATCGAATGATTCCATTCAAAATCAAGAAAAAAATAAACTTTTCACTCCACCAAATGATTTGCTTCCATGTCAAGGTCAAAGTATCCTTTCATTTTCATGTCATAATCCTTCATACCCACCTCAAGATCCCATCATTCCTCCTAATCCCACTCATGATCCTATCCTCCTCAAGATCCCCTCATCCCTCACAATACCCCTCATGATCCTAATCTTCCTCAAGATCCCATCACTTCTACTGAAGATGTTCATGAACACCTTACTTATCAAATGGGTAAATCCACTTTAATCCAATCTATTTTCCTCCATCAGCTTATCATTCCTTCCATACCATATCCCCCTCAAAATGGACTTGCATCTTGTTTCAAAAGCAATCAGTATCACATTGGTAAAAATATTTGTTAAAGCATGAATTATCAAGGAAAAGGGTTAGACATTCATGAACAAGGTATATTAGAACCCCTTCATATCAAAGAAAATCCCAATTATGTTGGCATTGTGTTGTCATTGATGTCAACTGGTATGAGATGACCACCAATAGCAGAGATGAAGGAACAACACTGCTATGAAGGAGTACAGGATGTGATATCTTTGATATCACCTTGTATTGCTGAACACCAGTAAGGTAAGGAAGATGATCTTAGGAGTCATCCATACACAAGATTAGTGCCTTACTTGTGTGATGAGATAAAAAGATGTTTGAGCGGTTGTTTGTGATGAAGAGGCAGAATATTACCTAAGTCACATCAACACTAGAGGAGAAGAATGAACATATCACTCGTATGTCGTGAGGTTGCAGAACAATAGGCCTCCCACCTGATGAAGATGCAGTCATCATGAGAAGAAATGAATGATAGTGAATGTGCTCACATCAGATCACATATGCCTATTTGAAGAAATGTTGCACAAACAGGGAAGCCACATGAGTACATTGCAAGATGCAGAAGATAAGGTGTCACTCCACCGGTAAGTGGATATTATCTCCTATTATGCACTGTGTGCATAAGTGTGAAGAGGTAAAGGTAATTACTTGAAGGCTCACATTAGATCCACTGATGAATTGAGGGAATGCCTTAAGTATATGAGATCAAGACTGACAGAGAAGGCATGCTGAGATACCAGTTTAGAGGAAGTGATAAGTGTTTGTCACCTTGACAAACCAGTAGAGGGATGAACAGATTTGAACAGGGAAAAGGTAAGGCTAAGAAGATGCAGTCAGAAATAGACTGACTTGATTAAAGATGGTTTCTTGTGAAGGGTGATGACATGGTGTCATCAAGAGTGGTAATTGGTATGTAAGTCCATCATTAATATGGACAAGGTACAGATACTGGATGGGAATGTGCATGCATAGGTCAGTCATGTCTGAAGACTGGTTTGAGGGTTACACCGATAGAATAAGAAAGGTAATGACAAGAAGGACAACTGGCAAGGTGTCATATGCCAGTAGGGTTTATTTATTGGTAGATGGAACCGGTTGTTTGAATGTTCGGTGACTAGGCATGAACCGACAGAACAATGTGATGAGGTGGATACCAATAGTGATGCCACAAAAGGATGAAATGGAAAACATGCATGAGGTGGTGAACCTACATCGACGGGGTAGGTGTAAAGTTGTTCGACGTTAATAGAAAGGTCCCACAAATCATGGGACATGTTGTAGATTGTTGCAGGGGTTTGTGGCTCAAGGTCTGAAGGACAACTATGAGCCAACTAAGATTGATTGAGGAGATCAAGGAAATGAAGGAAACAACACGATGTATCTTGTGTGTTTTGACCAAGAGATCTACTGATAGGATAAAAAGTAGATTACCAGAGATGGAAGGCATGATCCAGGAGGTACGTAAATGGTGGAGTTGTGCAGACTGGCTATCTAAAAGATTAGATCAGACAAGATCTTATTAGATCTGGTCTGCCTTAAGGGTGGTGAAGAAACCCTAATTGCTTGATTTATGAAATGGTCTTTTGGCAGGAAACTAGTCTATAAAGATGGAGGCAAAAGACATTATTAAGTGCTATTGTAATAGAAGAATATGGTGCTACTGTGAAGTTTGATACTTCTTCATGTAAGAGAAATCAGCCTAGTGCTTGACAAGCATTTGAGAAGTGAGTGAGAGTGAGGGAGAACCTAGTTGAAGCGTTCAACTGGTAGGAGAGAAGAGCCCATAGTGTTCATACCGACAGAGAAGAAGTGAAGGAGGTTGTAGAGAAGGAAGACAAAGAACTGGCAAAGTGTTATACCAGTGAAGAGTAGAGAGTAAGGTGGAGATCCAATAGAGTAGAAGAAGAGGATAAGTGTACTGGTAGAGTTCAACAGCAAAAGAGAGCAACAAAAGAGAGGAGCAGATGAGTGAGTCAGTGTAGCAGAGAAGGTATCTCACCGACAGAGTAAGACATGTGATAAGGTTGCAACATTCACTTGTAACAAGATAACTACTTATGTATTTGATGTTTATATTGTGAACACTGAGTTATAGCTCGGTGCAAGGGTTGGTACTCCTTAGGTAGATGCCCTAAAGGCAGGGGTTGTAGCTCCTTTGGGTTGTAGCCCATAAATCAGGTAAGGGTTGCAGCTCCTTGGGTTGGTGCCCTAAAGTCAGGGGTTGGTTCTCCTTGGGTTGGTGCCCTAAACTTTGTAACTATGTTTTCATTGTGAGACTGGATTGGAGTAGTAGACTCCAGCAGCATTGTTCATCGATGTTTTTCCCATCTTGGGTTTTCCTCATATATGCTAGTGTTATGTGATATCCCTTATGTGATTGCATTTGTGTCGGTCTTCCCACTAACCGGTCAGTCTGCATTGAGGTAGATCTATGCTCACATAGGATTAGTAAAGGGAAAAGATTTGAGAACCACTGATTCAACCCCTCCCCCTCTTAGTGGTGCATTGTGTCCAACAAATTATCATGGTCTCGGCTACATAGCCCACTCTAGCAATATTGGTATCCCTAATAAATATCACATCCCTCCATTTAAACCTAAAAATACACATTCCCTATCCTCCAAAACAAAGCCTTCATCTCTTCCATCCATCTTGGGTCCTTTGAAGCAGTCACTGGTGAGGAAAGACCTCAAAAAGATCAATCCAGACTAGTTAGCAAGAGTAAACACAATGAAAACACACAAATATGATGGAGGCAATGTAGAACAAATAGTTTTATTGCATAAAATTTGATTACATCCAACCGGTAACAACTGGATTACAACATACCGGCAAACAGGCCTGATAGAATAGCTCACAACTGAGACATTGAATTGAAAGATCTATCTTCTAGGAATAGTCTATCTATCTAATACTTTGATTGATTATGATTCTAAAGAATGATTAAAAATATATATATATCAATCCAAAGGATCCAATCAGTCCAAAAGGGATCAAAATCCAAAGAACAAGGTTGGCCTCTGCCCAGAGATTCCTCTAAAAAATCAAAGTATGAAACGTAGATCACAGGGAAAGGTCGGCCACATGCCAAGGAACATTGAAATCAATTCTCAAGGCTCCACAAGCTTCATAATGGGTTTCGGTAGATCACCAAAATAGGTCTTAGGCAACTGGTAACAAAGGAACAACTAGTAACAAGAAACTGTCATGGAAATCAGTAGTGATATCTTGTTGGAAAGTGATCCAAATGCGATGCAGTTTGAAAGCAAGAAATATGATCAAGTATTTAAGTAGAATCCAACTCTACAGGATCTGGTGAGCCAAAACTGGGACACATAGAAAGGAAAACTGAAACTATAAATAGAAAACAAAATAGAAAGGAAAATGTTTTTGGTTGGTGAAAGATTGTTGTGAACCAGGGATGCTCCTGCATCAGACATTCAGGGTTAATGAAAAAGTGAGTCTACCACTTTGCTAGAGTCAGAGGGAAACCAAGGCAGTCTACCTCTGTCTAAGAAATCCAAGATGAATCTTCAACTGGTCTTCCCTTCCACTTCACAAGATATTCTTTGCACTGATTGTTCCTGGTACTACACCCAATCCTACTATCCAAAATCTCTTCAATTTGATCTAGTTCCTTCTGGGGCAATTGTTTCTCAAGGTCTACAACACTGTCCTCACTGAATTCTAGTTCTTGGTTCTCATGAAGATCTGCAATGTTGAATATAGGTGAAATACTTAGACTATCTGGTATCTCCACTTCATATACATTTCCAGAACTAAACTTCCTCAAAATATTACATGGTCCAAACTTCTTCATTTGCAACTTATCATAAGTTCCAACTGGTAATCTCTATTTTCTCAAATATACAATCACTTCATCGCCAACTTCAAATTCCTCATATCTCCTCTTCTCATCCACCTTCTCCTTATATTTGTTGTTCATGTCTTCCAAATGTTGTTTAACCTAAATAAGCAATACTGCCATGTGATATGCAAAATCTTCTGCTTCTGAACTCTTCCAGTCTTCATTGCTAATGTCTCTCAATTCTGATATTCCTCTAGGATGCACTCCAATAAAAATATCTAAAGGTGTTTTTTTGATACTTCTATTCAATGAATTATTGTAGGAAAACTCTTCTTGCGCAAAGATCAAATCCAAACTTGCGGTTTTATCTCCCACTAAACATCTCAACAAATTCCCCAAACTTCGGTTAACAACTTCTGTCTATCCATTAGTCTATGGATGAAAAGTTGAACTGAACTTGAAATCTATCTTCATCTTCTTCCAAAGTGTTCTCCAAAAATAGCCAACAAACTTAGTGTCTCTATCTGAAACTATGCTCTTAGGTAATCCATGCAATCTTACCACTTCCTTGAAAAATAGGTCTGCTATATGTAATGCATTTGATGTCTTCTTACAAGGTATGAAATGAGCCATCTTCAATAATCTATCCACTACCATAGATATATGGAATCATTTCCTCTTGATGTCTTAGGCAATCAAAGTACAAAATCCATTCTTATATCCTCTCAAGGTCTTACCGGTATTGTCAAAGGTTTATACAATCCCAATTCTGATTAATACGTTTTGCAACTTGGCAAAATCTACAACTCTTCACATATCTATTAACATCCTTATGAATCTAGGGCCAAAAGTACTTCTCACTCACTAATGCAACTATTTTGTCAATGCAAAAATGTTTGGCTAAACCTCCAATATTTTTCTCTTTTATCAGGTTCTCTCTCATAGAACTCTTAAGTATACACAACTGAACTCCCCTTAATAACATCCCATCCTAAATGAAATAATTCAACCATTTGCTCTTATCAACCATAACCAATTCTGTACATGCTTTCCAAGGTTCTGCAAAATTCAGGTCTTCATCATACAAGGTCTTCAAATCTTCAAAACCTAATACTATCACTCTCATCTCTATCAGCAAATTCCTTCTCCTACTCAATGCATCAACAACTTTGTTAGATTTCCCACTTCTATGCCTCAACACAAAGGTGTAACTCTGCAAGAATTCTATCCATCTCATATGCCTTTGATTCAAATTACTCTAACTGTTCAAATATTGTAAATCTTGATGATTTGTATACAACACAAACTCCTTAGGCAACAAAGTGTCTCCATTTATTCAAGGCTTGAATTATGAAATAAAATTTCTGATCATACACTGAATATCTCTTCCGGGCATCATTCAATTTCTCACTGAAATAGGCTACTGCTCTCCCTTCTTGACTCAAGACTACTCCTATTGTTGTTCCACTTGTATCACAATCCACTTTAAATACTTTATTGAAATCTTGTAAAGCTAACATAGGCTGCTCAGTCACTTTTTGCTTAAAAAATTCAAAACTTTTGTTTGCTTCGGTGGTCCACTTGAATTCCTTCCGATCTCCTCTCATGGTCTCAGTCATAGGGTTACAAATTGAACTAGAATTTCTGATAATCTTCTAGTAAAAACTAGCCAATCCATGAAATGATCTTACCTCCCCAATTATTTCCAGTGTTGGCCACTCAACAATGGCTTTCACTTTCTCAAGGTCCATCTTCAAAACATCCTCAGATATCTTACATCCTAAATAGACTAACTCATTCTTCATGAAAGTACAGTTCTTGATATTGATCAGTAACTTTTCTTCTCTCAACCACTGCAAAACTTGTCTTAACTACAACAAATGCTCCTCTTTTGTTTTACTAAAAATTAGAATGTCATCCAAATACACAATAACAAACTTACCCAAGAATTTCTTCAATAGCTCACTCATCAACCTCATGAAAGTACTCGATGCATTAGTCAATCCAAAAGGCATCACTAACCATTAATATAGTCCTTCGATTGTCTTAAATTTTGTCTTCCACTCATCACCTTCCCTGATCCTGATATGATGATATCCACTCTTCAAATCTATCTTTGTAAAGTATTTTGCTCCACTCAAACAGTCCATTATGTCATCCATCCTAGGCAAAAAAACTAGTATTTCACTGTGATCTTGTTTATTGCTCTTGAATCGGTACACATCCTTCATCCTCCATTCTTCTTAGGTGCTAATACTGTTGGTACTGCACAAGGGCTCAAAATATCCCTAATCAAACCTTTCTTCAACAGCTCCTGCACTTGTCTATTTAGTTTTTCATTCTTTGTCGGTGTTAACCGGTGTGCAACTTTGTTAGGCAAAATAACTTTGAGAACCAAGTCTATGCAATGACTAATACTTGTAACAGGTGGCAATCCATTAGGTACATTATCTGAAATGACATCCTCATATTCTATCAGCAAATCTCTTATCTCTTCTAGATGCTCTTCTTCTGGTTCTCGACTCTCAGTCTTCTTAGCAATTAAGGAAAAACACACATTCTCATGTCTCAGTCCATCCATGAATTTCCTTCCATCTACTAAACAGATTCTGGCATTTGTACAAACTTCATTCTTCAAAGGTTCCTCCAAAGGTAACAAGGGTTGCTTCATCCCATTGGCCACAATAGTGTATGTATTCTTCCTTCCATCGTGTATTGCCTGTCTATCAAACTGCCAAGGTCTACCCAATAAAAGATGAGAAATATCCATAGGCATAATATCACACAAAACTTCTTCATGATAATTCCCAATTTTCAATTTCACCAAACATTGTTCACTTACTAAAAAATTATGTTCATCCTAAATCCATGCTATCTGATAAGGCTTAGGGTGTTTCAATCTCTCCAATTTCAACTTATTCACCATCTCTTCTAAAATGAGATTATTTAAACTACCACTATCAATAACAACTTTACAACATTTACCAGATACCTTACACTTGATTTTGAATAGATTCTTCCTCTGCAAGGGTTCTTCATCTCCTCCGGTATGACACAAAGCTCTCCTTATCATCAACAATTCTCCATCTTCTAATTTATTATCTGATCTGATGGGGTTTTCTTCCACCACTGCTTCTCTTTTGGTGTCCTATGTCTTCTTACACTCAAATGCATAGTGTCCTTCTCCTCCATGCTTAAAGAAAGTTCCTCTAAATGTCCTCTTATCTTGTCTTCCAAAGTTCTCAATCTGGTAACCATCTGGTTCTCTCCTCTGGTAAAAATTTCTATCATCCTTTTAGTATGAATTACCCTCTTTGTTCACTTCCTTGTCCTTGTTCTAATCTATACTGGTTCCTTTTCCTCATGTATATCCTCTTCCTTCTTGAAATCTTCCTCTGGTAAACCTCCCACCTCTACTTCTTTGTCTCTGCTCATGTCTTTTTTTCAATTTCTCTTCAACCTTCAGTGCATACTTGTAAGCCTCTTCAACACTCTCCAATTTGATCATATTGAGTTTATCTTGTATAGACATCCACTATCCATTCAAATATCTTGCAGTTTGTTCAACTTAATCAACATGTTCAGATCTAATGTTCAACTTGTAAAATGCTTCAGTGTACTCCTTCACACTAGATTCAATCTATCTCAGATTTTGCAACTTCTGGAACAAATCCGCTTGATAATTCATTGGTACAAACTTCAATTTTAGCTTAGCAATCATCTAATCCCATGTCTTAATCTTTTGTTTACCTCTTCTTTATTTATCAACTTGTAAATGCTCCCACCAAAGAGATGCATGACCTTTCAACTGGGTACTAGCATATTTCACCTTCCTCTCTTTTGCAATGTTTTCAAAATTGAAATACTTCTCCATCCTTGAGATCCAATCCATCAATTCATCTGAATCTAACTTCCCATCATATTTTGATGGGGTAAAATGAGGTTTAGTGTTCTCCCTAATCAAAACCCTTAAAAACCTTTCTTCATTTGGATCAACTACCGGTAGGTTTACTTGTTCTATCGTGGCTTCTTCTCCTTCATCTTCACTTACATCTTCAATATGTCAGCCTCTTCTCTGGGTTGTCTCCACATATTCTAACTGGGCTGATATTCCTCACAACTTCTCCATCATAGAGGTTCTGCATTCCCATGTGCTCCACCATTCCTAGTTCCTCTTTGTGCCATCGATTCATGCAAGTCCTTTGCACTTAGAGGTCAGATCCGCAATCCACCACCCTACAACAAAATTTTAGGACACGCAACCTCCAGAATGAAACTTTGCTCTGATACCACTTGAATCAGTCACCGGTGAGGAGGGACCTCAAAGAGTTCAATCCGGACCAGTTAGCCTGAGTAAACACAACAGAAACACATAGATATGATGGAGGCAATGCAAAACATATAGTTTTATTGCATTAAATTCAATTACATCCAACCGGTAACAACCGAGTTACAACATATCAGTACATAGGCCTGGTAGAATAGGTCACAACTAGGACATTAAATCGAAAGATCTATCTTCTAGGCATAGTCTATCTATCTGATACTCTGATTGATTCTGATTCTAAAGCATGATTACAAATATATATTGATCCAAAGGATCCAGTCAACCCAAAAGGGATCAAAACCCGAAGAACAAGACCTAACGTGCAAAATGAACAAGGTTAGCCTCCATCAAGAGATTCCTCTAGAAAATCAAAGGATGAAACATAGATCGCGGGAAAAGGTTGGCCACATGCCAAGGAACATTGAAATTAATGTTCAAGGCTCTACAAGCTTTGGAATGGGTTCTGGTAGAACACTAGAATAGGTCTCAGGCAACCGGTAACAAAGGAATAATTGGTAACAAGAAAGTGTCATAGAAACTAGTAGTGATATCTTGCCAAAAAGTGATCCAAATGCAATGCAGTCTAAAAGAAAGAAAGATGATCAAGTCTTCAAGTAGATTCCAACTCCACAGGATCCGGTGAGCAAAAACTGGGACACACAGAAAGGAAAAATGAAACTGTAAATAGAAAGTAAAATGTTTTTGGTTGATGCAAGATTGCTATGAATTGGGGATGCTCCTGCATCATCCTTATATCCCTCTATCCACTATCCATATCTCCCCTAGCTCACAATCCACTTGCCTTGCCATAAATATGTTGAACCCAAGGTAGGACTAAGAGGGGGGTGAATCAATCCAAACAAACAATTACAACAACACATATCCAACACATGAACACTAAGATTTATACATGGAAAACCCAAATAGGGAAAAACCACGATCGAAGTCAACCCACAAGATAATCCACTATATATGAAATGATTAGAAAGATGGAGATCACTACTCCGGACTTGTACACCAAGGATAACTTCTCATGGGACAAGATACAAAGAGGACTTGCAAAAATTGAAGTTAACTAAACTCAGGGCAAGATATAGAAAAATACTTTGAAAAGAAGGATCTCCAAATCATGAAGTTGTCCTTGAACTTTGCATTAAGCGACCAACATCAACACACACAACTTTGATCATAATTGCCAACACTCTATACCAACTCTCTATCACATTCACAACATAGCTTCTGTATCATTTGAACATCACTCTTCTTCATTGTTCACACTTCCTTTGATATTCACCACATCATCTACACTCTCTCTCATTCCAATTTCCACTAACTCAAACATTCAAATGCCTTATATACAAGATAGATCATCAAGGCATAAAACAAGTCGGCCTTAATCAAGATAAAATTTACAAACCAAAAAGACACATGTTGATCCACTCCAGGAGAAAGAGAAGACCAAAATACATCTTCCAAAGACTAATTCACCAATCCGCAATCATCGGAACCTAACCAACAACATATCCATATGCTACGCAACCATATAAGAAATTACCAATCAAAACATACTCTCCAAAGCAAATAACTCAAATCCAAATATCCACATGCTACGGTGAGACCCATAAAAAATCAAACATGCTTCCACAAATCATATTCGAGCCTAAGGATAGGTCAAGCATATAATCTCACAACCAACAATGAACAATATCACAACACTCAAAGAACACAAAGATGTTTCTAGACCTTAGAACCAATATATCCATGATATCAAAACTATATCCAATGAAGATAATAATAATATTCAACACCAACAACAAATTTTGGACCCAAGCACTTCCAGAACAACCAACATAGCAACTACACCAATATCTGAACAAGACAACTCTGCACAACAAACATTCCAGACCAAAACCAAACCAAGAAGTTTGATGTCAATGACAACCACAACAACACATCAACTCATATTTCCAATAATGTTCCCTTTTTTAATTGATGGAAGAACTTAATAACACTTGATAAGCACTTGATAAAACCTACACTTTAGCCAAAATGCAAAGAATAATACTACTCAATATCTCTCAAACTCTTCTAGAAAATATTGCTTAATCTCTCTTGAAATAACAACTCAATCTCTCTCAATAAACAACTCAATATCTCCCTCTTTTCCATCAAGGACAAAGGTCATAACAACACTACACACCTCTACACACCATTTCTCCCCTAGAGAGTAGAGACAAATCATCGATCTAGGAATATAAATAGGCACGAAAGCTCCCCTTGGAAAGATGCATCCCCATAATGCACCTAGCTAAAAGGAGGGGTAAAGACCCCAAGCTTCTCCTAAAGAAATTTAAATGAATCCTTCACCAATACCTTAGTGAAAATATCTGCAGCCTACTCCTTTGAAGAAATGTATTCCAATTGAACTTCCTTCTCAACCACTTTCTCCCTTAAATAATGTTATCTAATTAAAATATGCTTTGTTCTTGAATGCATAACATAATTATTCAAAAAAATTATTTCACTTATATTGTTACACAAAATAGGAATTGTTTCATCTATTGGTGTACATTATGCCTCATAATTATACTTTACTTAAGTTGACTTAGGGTAATGCATTTCATAGTAGTTTGGATATGAGACACTTAGGGAAGTGTGCACATAGGGATGATTCATGTAGGATAAATTCCATCTTTTGTGGTCTTATCTTGTTACATTCCACCTCTTGTGGAATATTTTATTATTGCTCCTACCTACCCTCACCTACCCTTGTTTCTCATTGAGCCACATGTCATGATTGTGTGCTCACATATCCATATGGCCTTTCCTTTATAAGAAGGCTCATCTACATTGTATTTAATGATCTAGTTGATAGTATTTGCATCTTGATTAGAATACAATTTATTCTTATCAAATCTATTGCCTCTCTCTTGTTCTATTCCATTTTCTCTAAATATTGGCTATATTTTGACAAATTCATACATGGTATCAGAGCCATTGGGGCTTCATTGAGTAGTCTATTTGGAGACATTTTGGAGCATTCAAATTTTGGATCTAGGGAGCTGCACTTTTTAGAGGAATCCTATGGCAATTTTGACCTTACCATTGCATCTGAGAGGCTGTTTCCATGAATTTTGAGTAAAAATTTTCCAATATTTGGTGAAAATTGATTTCGAGACTTTAGACGAAAATTTCAGCCAATTTGGGTAACGGTATTGATATTTCAAAAAAAAAATAATAAAATGATTATTTTATTTTCTATGAAATTATTAATTTATATATTCTTTTAATTTTGTATTTTTTTAATTTATGTAAAGTTTTTTTATAAAAAAAAAATTAAAAAAAATAAAAATCAAAAAATCAAAATATATATATATATATATATATATATATTTTGGGGGGGTTCCTACCCCTTGACACCATATGTAGACAATTATTATTCTATAGAGTTTTGTTTTGGCAGCCCCTACCACCATATCATCAGCCATCGGCCCTCATTCCTCCATCATTGCTAGCCCACGACCCGCATGCACCCTCTGTCACCTGGTTGGTCCATCGTCCTCCTTTCCAGGCTGCTTTGCCGCTACTTGGCCTCGCCTTGTCTTCGGGCCCCCACCAACTCCTCCTTCCCAGGACCATCGCTTTGTGGCCACCTTTGCTCCACCCAACCTCCACCTCTAGTCTCCCAGCATTGTCAACTGGTTCTTTGCACTGCCACCAACACCATTAAATTGTCGCACCACTTGGCGCTCTTCAATTGGCCACTCTACACCCATACAATGCCCATGTGGTGATGGTCTATTTACCAGGCTTTGTACTATCATTTGCAAATTAGCAGGACATGTAAGTGAATGGATTTCCTATTCATCCTACCACTCAGGATATCGATACTGCCACATCATCATATGATGCCACATCACCCACTCTATACTGTATGGATGCCATGTAGGTAGGGAGGTAAATTTTTGGCAACGTCTAGATGATCATCAAAATTAACTTTGTAAAATAATGACATTAACAGTTTTTTGAAAAAAATTCAGCCCCTCTCCAATGAGCTTTTTGATTTGGCAAGCAAACTTTGGAGGTTCATAACTTGCTCATTTTGGCTCCATTTTTAGTACAATTTTTTTTTGGTTTGGGATAAATTTTCATGCTCTTCGCGATGGTGGTGGAATTTTCTAATTTTGGTAGACAAAATTTTCAGTTTCTCACAATTGTACATATCCAATCCTTTATTTTGCAACTTTAGAGGCTTTGTTTAGGTTCATACAACCTCCTTTTCAGGTGCTATTTTTTTGAAAGTGCATAATTTTTTGTTTATTTTCACATTTTCACTATTTTGAGTAGAACTTGTACTCTTATTATTTGGTAATTTTTGGCCTATTTGGTACTTGTATTTTTCTTGGATCTCATCTTAGATCTCTTGTAGTATTTGTTGGAGTCTCTTATAGCCTATTTAAGGTAGTTGTAAAGTTGAAATCATAAGCCCACTTTGCCATTTTTTGCAAGTGGCCCATTATACATGCACTAAGCATAAAGTACCAAATCATCATTTTTTTGGGGGGGGGGCTTCTTTGATTGAGTGAGTTTGGGGGGGTGTCTTGTGTGATTGTTCCTCTTGATATCTTGTGTTTTTCCTTTCGATGCCATGGGTTCTCTTAAATTTCCACTTTTAACTCCACATTATTATGCATAATGGAAAATTAAAGTGTGGAGTAAGTTAATGGAAAAAAAATAGCACCACCTGATCCTAAGGCTGATCCTAATTCTCAAGTTGAATGACTCACTAAAAATTCTATGACATTTGGAACATTGAGAGACTATGTATCAGATGACCTCATTTTTCACTTTGAGAAATGTACTACAGTTAAAGAGGCTTGGGATATTTATGAGAAATTGCATGGTCAAGGTGATGAGATTAGGGGCTATAAGCTTGATGGTGAACTCACAACATTGGATCCCAAGGATTTTGATACAATCCAATATTATGTCACAAAAGCAAATGAGCTAAGAGAAAATCTTAAGGATTATGACATTGCCAAGAAGGATGCTTGATTAGTTTACAACTTGTTGGACAAGCTTCCGTCAGAGTAGGCAACCTTTGTTTCTAGTTTTCACACCCATCGATTGGCTCAAGATACCTCATACACTTCACCATCTTTTGATTAATTCATAGAGATGATAATACTTGAGCAATCTAAGTTGATCAAGATGGGGATTCTCAAATTATCTTCAAAGTCGCAAGCTTTGGTGGCTAATAAAGGGAATCAAAGCAATCAAGGAAAAGGAAAGAACCAAAATAAGTCTAAGCCAAAGCCACAACAAGATGGAGCACAATCATCCTCTCCACAACAAGGTGATTCTACATCCTCACCTAAGGGGAAATATGACAAGGAGAAGCTTTTTTGTGCATATTACAAGAAGTCGAGACATGATGAGCACCATTGTTACAAGAAGGATATTGATGAAATGAAACATCTCCTTGAGAAGAATAAAATTAGTTTGCCTTCTAGAATGTCTACTTTAGCTTCTTCTTCCAAAGAAAAGGATAAAGGGAAGGATCACACTTTTGGGAAAAGTAAAGGACAAGCTCTTTTTGCTACTACAAGTCATGATTTAGGGAGATGGCTTCTAGATTCAAGAGCTTCTCATCATATGGTATCTTCGTAGTCTATGTTCTCTTCATTTGAGCCTTGCAACATACCACCAATTTTGATGGGAAATCATAAATATATGAATTTATTGGGAAAGGATCTATTTCCATTGGGGATAACTCCTTTAATAATGTGTTATGTGTACCCCATTTAAAAAACAATCTTCTTTACACCTATCAGAACACTCATGGGGCAACAAGGAAAACTGTGGAGTTCACAATTGATTTAGTTATCATTAGAGACTTGGAGACTAGAGCTATCATTGCAATTGGTGTGGTTGATCATGCATCTCGATTGTACTCCTTTGCACATTTTGGTCTTATTGATGAGGTTGATTCTTCATATGATGATCACACTTCTTGTGTTGATTCTGACATCGAGAACTTTGGGTACTTGAACTTGGGTGTTCTCACATGTGATCTCATTCTTGATCCTTTCATTTCATCTCCTCCTATTGAAATCACATCTACTATTGCACCTAATGATGCAAATGTTGCTACAATTTTTCCTTCTTGTGATTCAATTTAGCAGGATATATGTTGTCTTCCAGATTCAGTTCCTTGGGATGACTACTTGATAGATATTGTAGGTTTGTTTATGGAATCCTACATTGTAGATTTGGGAGACATTCATCTTCTCTTTGATGTAGATGATCCATCTTTGATTGTTGCGAGGGAACACTCTGACCCTCTTGCTCATGCTCTATCTACATGATCATTCTTTTCAGGTTGACATGATTGTGGATTCTTATGTACAACACTTGGCAAAGGTCTCTTTATCCTTAGAGGAGACATGTGAGTTGTTGGATCTTTTTCTACATTCATCTCCACTAGATCTTGGATTGCCTTTTTTAGTAGTGTGGACTAGTACACCTGATTTGGAGGGGTAACTTTCAGTATCTATATGGGGACACTTGAGAAATTTTCAGATACTTCATATAGTTAATCCTATAAGGATCCAGTTAATACTGAGAGGGGGGTGAATCATTATTAAGACCAATTGAAACTTTAACTCAAAATAAAAATTATCTCAGATCTGAAACCATTTAACAAATATCTCAACTTATTCAAATCTAATAACCTCTTCATCAGATTTTCTTAACACATTAATCAAATCATTTACCACAACTATCAATACTTTTACAACCAAAGAAATCATATAAAATTGATCATTTACCAACTCATTAACCTTATTAATCAGATCAAAACTTTCTCAAACAACTTCTTATCAATACTAGTAACCTCTAATAAACTTCTGATAAAACATCATAACTGGTGTCTCAAAAATAATGCGCAAAATTAAACATAAACAAGACCATCACATGAAAACCATTCTACACATGAACACCATAAGTTTTTCACGTGGAAACCCAAATAGGGAAAAATGACGATGGGAGTTGACACCCACAAATATTTGTACTATTTTGAAGTGTGCCCTGTTAGGAGCTTACAATATGCCCAGTTAGGAGCAAACCTTGTTAGGAGTCACCCAGTTAAGGGATTTTCCTTGCAACCCGGTTAGGAGCTTGATGATTTGTTAGGTTCAACCTCGAGAGAGGATTTAACACTCTTTTGAGAGTTGCCCTGTTACGGGACTTAAATGTTTAAGGCCTGTTAGGACCTACCCGGCTAAGGGATTTAACCTACTACAACTGTTAGGGAACAATAGTAATAAAATGATCTG
Organism: Cryptomeria japonica; assembly: GCF_030272615.1. Classification (NCBI taxonomy): domain Eukaryota; kingdom Viridiplantae; phylum Streptophyta; class Pinopsida; order Cupressales; family Cupressaceae; genus Cryptomeria; species Cryptomeria japonica. Next base: position 421,066,220 of record NC_081409.1, on the reverse strand, counting down.
TTACTTGCACTTCTCTGCTTGCTTGATCATATCTAGTTATACTCAACACTCTGCAACTCTCAGGCAGATCTCACACTGCACTTGGATGGCTTAACACATTCTCTAAGACCACTGACATCATAAACATCAACTGTGTCATCCTAAATAGCCATCTCAACTAAGTCGGCCACAAAACCCTAATTACATCATGAACTTACAATTCAAATCATTAAGAGATCGTCACATATTGATATACAGATCATTATAACAAATTACAATGCAATATGAACCATTGGTTGATCATAACCCATCATGAAAAATCCGATCTATACCAAAGTCAAACCCTCAAAACACTCTACTAAGCATGTCACTGATTCCCAAGAAATTATTCCTTGAATCATGCCAAAACAACAATTAAATCTTTCACATGGGTTGTATCATTTTACCAACTTCATGTAGACTCACCGTCAATCATCGTCATAATTGAAATCATAACTAGCTGGATGATTTATTTACCAGTCTTAAACCCTACTAAAACCTTAGCAAAACTTCATCAAAAATTTGAAACACGCCTTTCAGTAATCTCCACAAGTTCCAATTGTGGTCAAATACACCTTTCCATGATACAAGTTCACCATCCAAACCACAAATCACCAATCATCGTTGATCGACCAATCCAATCAAAACAACTCTGCTTTACTAGTTAAATTCCTATTTCACAAACTTTAGTTCTCTCTTGGTAAATCTTGTATTTTGGTAAACCAAAGGATGCAGAGTGGGCAACTAGAAAAATAGAAGACCCAAAATCACTCCTTTATGCCTAGTCCAAGGCCTAATATAAACCCACAACTAGGGTTCTAACACACTAATGACAACCAGTCACCAATTACACTTCCACGGGAGGGTTTGGAGTGTTTCACACCTAGGAAAACTCACCCCAACCTTCCAACCAAGTTTGGAAGTCTCCTTTGTGCACTCAGGTCAAGAAACCCCTATTTAGGCCTAATTCTGGTAGCCCTCCCAAACCGGTATTTTCTATATTTTTTAAAATTATCCCAAAAAACTGTAAGAAAAAATTAAAGTTTTGAGTACCCTTTTGGGGCTTACATCCAATTCCAAGAGATTCAAGCTTGAATATTCTCCAGCACCCCTAAGCACCTATTGAGGTTACAGACCTAATAAGCCTAATTAGGCTTGTTTTCCAAAGCAACTACTTGAAGATGGGTTTGCAAAACTAAAATAACAACTTGTAAATATTCCCCTATCCTCTAATAGGCCAATCCACCATTCAACTAGTCACCAAACACTCCCTAGGTGACTGTTTGTTCATTCCTCCTTGTAGGCTAGACTAAACACATTGTCTTGTTTAGCCTAGGTTTTGGTGGTAACCACACCAACCCTCACTTCTAGATTCCACCCTTTGGAAATATCAATGTACACCCCCCTAAATTAAATTTTCCAAGAGGGCATTGAATTCTACAATGGATTTTGCAAGTTAGGGCCACATCTTTGGTGAAACCCTATGAACTGGGGTTCTGAATGACAGTTTTTGGTAAACTGACCACAACACGCTCCAAACTCTACCAAATGGAGTCAGACAACTTGCATTCAAACCTACACTCACACCACTACACAAACAATTAAAAATTACATGCAATCAAATTCCCTTTCAGATCATACTTGTACGAAAAACAATGAAAATTGGTTAAAATCTAAATTTTCTTGTTACTCAATCCACCAAATCTTTACATACCTCATCCAACACCAGCATGGATGATCTCAGAGGCCTAAATTGGCATTCCCCCAATGGTTATAATTTTTTTCAAGTTGTTATGGCCATTGGAACCTCTTTTCTCCAATTGGTGGAAATGTTGCTTAGTAACTTTGAAAAGTTGCTTAGCAACTTGTACAATTTTGCATTTTTGACCTTTTTGACATAGACCTTCATGAACCCCATGGCCTAATTTGGTCTCTAGATTTATAAATGACCTTAGAGCCAATTGGCCTTACAAATGAGTTCTTTATTACATCAAGGGGATCCAAACTGATCCAACACATCAACATAGGATCTAAGACCACCTATCTATCACTCAAACAATAAATGAAATCAAGCAACCAAGAGGTGCCCTGCACCATACTCCTGGGGCTAGAAAAAACTCAAGTCTCTTAAGCTGGCAAATCTAGAACCTTGCATCCAATCTTCTCCAAAGCATGCTCTGTCATCCAAGCTGCATCTTCTAAGGGTTTGTCTTTCCACTGGACTAGGTACTCATAGTAGGTATGCCTCCTTGTTTTCTTACTCACCCTCTTGTCAAGTACATGCTCAACTTCAAGCTCAGGTTGCTTAGGTAGGTCTTATAACATCTCTTCCCTACTGGATTCATCTTGACCTACATCACACACATCAGTAAGTGGACCTTTATATGCATATATATCTGAAACATTGAAAGTGTTAGAGAGACCAATGTTTGGTGGGAGATCAATCTTATAGGCATTACTGCCACACTTTTGAATGATCTTGAAAGGACCTATCTTCTTCATCATTAACTTGGTGTATTTATCCTTAGGGAGTCTCTCCTTCTTGAGATGAATTATCACCATATCTCCAACCTTAAACTACAAATCTCTTCTTTTCCTATATGTTGCATGCTTGTATTTGTTTGAGGTTTGTTCCAACCTATCCTTTACTTGTTGGTGTATGTCTCTCATCACTTCTTCAAAGCCTTCTTCTTGTGCACTTCTTCTTTCCAAATCATTCACATCTCTCAACTCCAATACACCTCTAGGCTGTGATTAATACACTATTTCAAAGGGACTATGACCAGTGCTCCTATTCGCTAAGTCATTATAAGAAAATTATACTTGAAGTATTCAATCCCATGTAGCTCCTTGATCCTTAGTCAAACACCTTAATAGGTTTCCAAAGTGACCTATTGATAACCTCGGTATATCCATTAGATTGGGGATGATAAGCTGATGTAAATGATAAATTGGTACCCATCCTTCTCCAAAGTGTTCACCAAAAATGCCCAATAAACTTAGAATCTCTTTTTGAGATGATTGATAGTGGAAAACCATGCAACCTTACAACCTCCTTGAAGAATATACCTGCTATGTGAGATGCATCATGTGTGGTTTTACAAGGTAGGAAGTGAGCTAGTTTTGAAAACCTGTCAACAACTACATAGATGTTGTCATAACCCTGTTTGGTCTTTGGGAGTCCTAATACAAGGTCCACGTTGACTGAATCCCATGGCTTGTTTGGTATGGGCAAAGGAGTATACAAACTTTCATTTGAACTGCTACCCTTGGCCTTTTGACAAATCATACAACCTTCCACATACTTCCTGATCTCAGTCTGCATCTTAGACTAGAAGTAGAATCTTCTAACCAATTCAAGGGTCTTGTCAATCCCAAAATGACCTACCAATCACCCACAATGCTTCTCTTTCACAATGTTTTCTCTCATGGAGCCTTAGGAATGCAAAGATGGCTTCCTTTGAAAAGTAGACCTTCCTGCAAAATGGAGTCTGAGAACTTCTTGTGGTACTTGTCACCCATTTCCTTACACACTTGGTATGCTTCTTTAAAATCCTCATCTCCTTGGTACATATCCTTCATGGAACTAATTCCTATGCTCTCCAACTGAACCTCCTTCACTATCAAGGTCCTCTTGCTAAGGGCATCAGCTACCTTATTTGCCACTCCTTTCTTGTGCTTGATGGTGAAAGTTAATGCTTGAAGGTATTCCATCAACTTCATATGTCGGTGATTCAACTTGTCTTGTCTATTCAAGAAACTCAGAGCATGGTTATCAGTATAGACTACAAACTCCTTTGGCAAAAACTAATGCCTCCATTTCCTCAAAGATTGGACCATTGCATACATCTCCAAGTCATAGGTTGAGTAATTTTGTTTGGCTTCATTCAGATTTTCACTAAAGAAGGCTACTAGTCTACCTTCTTGACTCAAGAATCCTCCTACTTCCTTGTTACTTGCATCACATTCTATGGTGAAAATCCTATGGAAATCAGGTAGAACCAATATAGGTTACTCTGCTACCCTTCTTTTCAAATACTCAAAGGACTTAACAGCTTCACTAGTCCATACAAACTGACATTTTCTACACCCCTTTATAGTGTCAATCATAGGTGCACATACACCACTAAAATTATTAATAAACTTCCTATAGAAGCTTGCAAGACCATGAAAACTCTTTACCTCACTTGCATTTCTATATTTAGGCTAATTGAGGATTGCTTCCACCTTGGATGGATCCATCTTAAGGCTGCTCTTGGAGATCACAAAACCCAGAAATACTAACTCCTCCTGCAAGAAGACACATTTTTCCAAATTGATCTTCAATTTCTCTTCATCCAACCTTTTCAACACCAAATCCAAATGTATTATATGTTCATCTCTATTCTTGCTAAAAATCAAGATATCTGTAATGCCCCGCCAGGAAACCCCTAAGGGTTTAAGTTAAAATCACTCGATTAGAGTGTAAATAATTTTTTTTTTAATAATAATTAAGAGTGTTAATGAAAAGTTACAACATTAAGATAATTAGGAGTTATCTAAAACTTAGATACCACAGCGGAAGGCTAAACAAACCTAAGGAGTTTCCCAACGCGATTACGTAACCTTACTCCCAACTCAACATGCGTCAATTGATCTAGTAAGCTGGATAACTTAATTACGAGATAACGCATAAGACTTGATTATACATATGTTCAATGATTTGACATCTTATAATTTTAGGAAGTGTTCATTTACTTTGGGTGGTTAGGAGGCCATTGTGAGGTTATTTATTCAATGCACTTTAATTCATAATTTCATTAGGAGACCTCCCAAAAAGGTTCAAGCATTTAATATAATGAAGTTCATTCATTTGGGTTTTAAGATAACCACCCACATTTGGTATTTTTCTTAAGTATTAAAAGTATGGTTAGTAAGATGAGATACATTCATTAAGGATTAAACTACAATTAATAGAGTGAGGTCCCTTCATTTGATTTCATGCATAGCCAACTAATGAGTTGTAGTTCTTTTATGAAAGATAAAATGTGAGCAGCCATAGAATTCAATGAAGTTTTAATAATGCTAATAGATGGCTAAATTCATTAAGGTGAAAATGTATTAGGACACATGAGAGCATCCCTTAAGTTAAAATATAGTTAGCAAGATGATATTCATCATTTCAAGATTAGAATATAAGTTCATAGTGACGTTCTTCCATTAGGATTAAAATACAATTATCTTGTTGCATATCACTCTTTTTGGTTAAATGAAGTTAATATGAAAAGGTACATTTACTAAGATTTAGGTATAAACAACTATACAATTACTTCCCATTTTAGTTCATTTTTAGCGATCATAAGAGATTCTTTTATTAAGGTTACAATTATGGATAAATGGTCGAGTTAACCCAATCTTCAAGTTAATTTTGGTAAGGATTATTTGTCAAGATTGAAACATAAATAACTAAACAAATTTATCCAATATAGAGAAGTATGATTAACATGGCGATACCCATTTAAGAGGATAAAAAGTAAACAACTACATGATGATCATCCATTAGATTTCAATCTAGGAATTATAACATTAATTCTAACTTTGTTTTCCATTCACATTCGTTCAATTTACATGCTTAATAACAAGTTAATCCAATGATGTAACCTAGCAAGATTCTTTCCACTATTACTACTTTTAATTAACATTATCAGAATACTTTGCCATAACCTTAATTACAATCTTTTTATGAACCTGATTACTACATTAGTCAAGATGAATAATTTTATGCACTTAGATTTAAATTCGTTAATTTCCCCATTGTACACTTTACAAGATAACAACCATACATGATAACTTAAAGCATGCAACAAAGGAAGCTAAAACATCGCATAACCCAGATATGATCTCGGAGTTCACCCCTAAAGGGCTACATCTCCGGGTCTGCTCAACTGCAAGACCCCTCTGGCATTTAATATAGTTAGGAATACATAAATAATATGTCTTTTACATTTTTGCCACTTAGGCGAACACAACCAATATACAAGTGACCACTTGACCCACAAATCCTAATTGATTTCCACGTAGAGGCAGGACCAACTGAGCATACTAAAGAGGAAATACAAGGTTCATTGCCCAACAGTACTCTATTTAGAGGCCTAAGACTTAACAGGTGCCCCATTTTCAACAACAACAGGTTCCAAAATTAATACATCAAGGATTGCCATCACTTTAACAAAGCAAATACAACACTTAGCCTTACAAACTTTCCAAATCAATACGTTACCAAACTTCCATTCTTTCTACTAGCATACCAAAGAAGAAACAACAAAATATACGAAGATAATTTTAGATTCCTATTCCATACTCTCCTATACTTTAGTTTTTCATTCTAAAATTTCTGATTGATCATAATCATTCAAATCGAAAGACAATACTTATTCCTGAAAGAAAAAAAACTTAATATTTAAAAAAATATATTATCTAACGTTAACAAAAGTGTTTTATTTCAAGAATCTTCAAATAAAGGCACTATTTAACCTCATTTCCAAAAATTACTTCCCCATTAGAACTGGGGTTCCAAATTTAAATGTTCATTAATATGAATTCACTAATCCATGATTAATAAAGTTTATTTAATCTACAATTTAAAAAAAAAGATTATGCAATCTTCATTATTTAATGTATATATAAAAAAAATCTCTTTAAAAGTATATATCTTAATTGTATTGTTCCAAAAATGTACGATTTCGAATTACTTATTTATTGATAGAAAAATTCACCTTCATGTTAAATATATGCATTAATAAAACAAATTAATAATTAACTAAAAAAAGTTATATTTAAAAAAAAACACTGTTATTAAAATCAATTCTCCTTTTTTTGTTCATTTTATTTTATTGCACTATCATATTTTATTTCTTTTTTTTATAATAAAAAATAAATTAAAAAAAAAAAACTAAAAGTTAAATTAAATAAATAAAAAAAAAGGGGACGCTACGGGCCCACCTTCCAACATGGGAGAGGCGGGATTCCTGTAGCTCCTGCGCGGCCCTCCTGTGACACAGGGTTTCCCCCCTGCGCTCACAGTGCACGCAGGGCTTCCCCGCGGCCACTGTGGCCGCAGTGAATGCAGGGTTCCCTGCGGATGCTGTGGACATAGGGGATTCCCTGCGGGCCACGGCGTGGGGAAGAAATGGGGGAGGGGGCGGCGGTGCGAGCCGAGCTTCAACTCCTCGGCCCGCCAAACCCTAACCCCAAATTCATATTTTTTTTTGTTTATTTTTTTTTTGTATAAAATTTCTTACACAGTCTAGTTTCGACCCAAGTAAAATTTTCCTTTTTTTTTTTTAAAATCACAAAATGAAATAACTAACACACATAAATCCTCCATTAATCCATTTATGATAGGCATAGCCAATTTTTTTGTTCCTTTATATATATATATATATTTTTTACCAGAATGTTTAAACCAAGAATGGGGAAGATTTTCTCCTCTCAAAATGTCCAAGAAACCATGACAAACCTTAAATCCAAGAACAACCAAGCTATTCAAAAAAAACTGAAGCTAAATCTTAAAGACATTCATGGCATTATCATTTCCTTTTTTTCCAGCATTTCATGGAGCACATTTCATCACCAAATTTTTTTTGATTCAACAATAAATAAAAGGGTAGATTGGAATCCTACCTCCAAACGCATTCCGGGAAGAGTTTTGATGAAGAGCTCCACCTGTAACTCAAAGCAAATCCACCATTTTCCAAAATCTCCCCATCTCCATTTTTATTTTATTTTCCCAAAAACAAGCTCCCAAGAAAGAACCCCCAAAAACATTTCCAAACTAGGTTAAAATGAGAAACCCTATTTTTGACCTAATTCTCAATTTCGAATTTAGGCATTTATTTATTTTTAAATAAAAGAAAATCCAAAATGGAAATCATTCTTCCCACTATTCAATACATCTTATTTGTTTTTCTAATTAAAATTAAAATGTTTCTATTTCTTGTTTAATTTTAATTCTAATTTTCTCGATTCTAATTTAGGCCTACATTATATTTCGAAACTATTGACCGGGGCAAAGCGTTTTTTTTTTATTAATTTAAATTTCCAAAAAAAAATCAATCTTTTATACTAAATCAACTTTACAAGTAAAAAGAATAATTTTCTTTAAATAATAAAATTTACCCTTTTCTCTTCCAAAATGCGAATGTGAATTAATTTATTTCTATTTCTCAAATGACTTTAAATTTTTCCTTTCTAAAATGCATAACTTCATTAAATTCATTATTATCAAATTTAACTATTAAATTGACTCGCTATAACATAATAAAGCGACCTTTTTAATAAATGACTAATCTTATGAAAGAAATCTATTTATTTTAATTCCTCAACTTTTAATGCATAAATGAACACATTATTTCAATTTAAATGCTTTAAGTTGCTACAATTATAATTAAAGCAATCTCTTTTTAAATTAACGATTAATCATATAAAAGAAGCTACCTATTTAAATTTCTAAATTACTAATGCATACATCTACTCATTAAATTGAATTAAATACTTAGGATAACAAACTCCACTTACCCTGCACAAGGCACACAAATCGAGGAAGTCCACCAAATCACACGACACACAACCCAATGAAAAGAAAGCCCCACGAACCACACATGATGCTCTCCTGACCATGGCTAAGGCAAGATGAGATTTTTATGACCACCAAATCCGAATTCTAAGGATGAAGGAGGTATACTCAACCTTGCAAATCCCAAAGAAGATGAACCTCACCCTAGGCGGTGTTGTACCTGCAATCTCCTGCACCCATGAATTCATGCAAGCATACATATACATATACATATTCAATGAAGGCGTTAGCTCGAGATTTATCACAAGAGTTAGGAAACAATTACATTTACACAAGAATCGATGCAAGAGCACAATAATAGGTATGCACGATTATTTATATTATCTAAACTACACATTGCATCACGGTTAACCTACCATTCAAGAATGCCACATAGGAAGTCAATCAAGGTCAAATGGATTTTACAAGTCTGACTAGGGTAGGGGCATTACATTCTTCCCCCCCTAGGCTCCGACTTACTCCTGGAAGTCGCAAAGCTAAATGGAAGTCCTGCAACACTTACTAGCCCTTAAACTCAATTTACAAATCATCAATTTGCACAACCAACTATTTTGTCATCATTTTAGAACATTATTTATAAATCCTCTACGAATGTCATTATCCATTAATAGAAGGCTTCTAATATCATTCACACCTTAAAATATTCTAGAATTTACACACAATCATAGTAGAGAAACGAGAATTTTTCCCTTTTTATTACACCAAATTTAAAGCAATTAAAATATATAAGCACAGTTATCATACTTATTTGTCAAACATGACAAGAAAATATGCTCTCAAGGTCAATTTATTTCACCAATTCATCTCTTTCACAAATCTTTATCGTATAGAACTCGTTTCAAATATCAATTTCTACCACCAAGTTAACTTTCGTCAAATAAGAGCAATGTAAGAACTTGATTGTTTACACTTTTCAGACATACAAGAACCTTTCCAATGACTATGCCCCATAACATAGCGACAAGTTAGTTCCATTTAATCCATGATTACACATAATATCCATCCACAAGACTGGTTTGCACAACACAATAGGCCACATGTGAGCATGTCTAATGCTCGGTCAACGGTAACATATATGATCCACATCTCTATGCCTTCTCTCAGAATAAATACATGATCAACAAATGTCCAACATCTCACTCGAGGGCTTGATGGTGCTAGGGTACACCATAGCGGTGCTACCTTCTATACAAGTCCCTCGTGAATATCCCTTGTTGTGTAAGGTGTTTAGCCTCCAAGAGATAGTCACCACTCATAGGTAGGTAGTGGATCCTAGCTGTTTCACAGCCTCACATACCTCCATCCTCAAGGTTCCCTACGTCTACTTCCTCGTATACACTCATCCAAGACCATCTCCTACGTTCTTGGAGAGGAATTCACATTGCAACACAAGACCAACATACGAAAACAACAAGGATAAACTGATTTAGCCACCAAAGTACAAAAGAATAAAGATAATAATTGTCAATTCCAACAATAAGACAAGAAAATAATTTCTGGATTTGCAACATCAAATCAAGTAAAATCAAGATTGCAAGATCGTGGCTAAACTGTCAAGGTCAAAGTAAAATAAATTGTTGGCCCACAAAGAAATAAATAAATAATTAAAATAAAATCATAATTGCACATTACATCACTACGTGACTAGTAGCTAGCCACCAACGAGGAAGGAAGGAACAATCGTCTAGCTATCCTAGTAGCTCATCATGTGGTGTGGCCAAGTCACACATCCGCATGGCATGGCAGTGTGCACCTTGGCATCACCCCGTATCACGTCGTCACGTGGCATGGCTCTACCCTACACCTAGCGGTAGGCCGCATGGAAATGTCTACTACATCCCGCATCGTGTCTCAGCACGGCATGGCAATACTCCAAGCAGACAAAGCACGCAATGGACGTATCCCACATGGTAGTGTACCCCACAGATAAGGCACGCACCGGTCACACTCCGCATAGCGATGTTCCTCTCAGGATACTCGCCGTAAGCTAGAGGTATACATGGCTAAGGTCTACCCACAAGTCTACCAACACTAGTCCGTTGGAAACTCATGTAAGAAAAATAACATGCCTCTCATGAAGACAAGGCAAAAGATGCTCATATAAAATCCATCCGTATGCTCAAGAACTGTCATCTATATGCTCAAAATAAAGGATAGGAATTAGGCTGGCACACATGAACCTCGTAAATTGGTTCATCACAAGGGGAAGTATAGAGTACACCTATGTTACAGTTCATTACAAAACCATACTTTTCCTCAAAATAGGGAAGCTAAAGTCACTTTGTGTCGACATTACTCGTACGCTGTTCATACTATTCAAGGAATGGTGACTTCTACTACTACCCCTTCACATACTGACTTATCAACAACCCGTGGGTTGGCACTCAGTAAGGAAACAAATAAGCAACATCACATAGATAGGTATGGTTTCCCATACTCATAAGCAAACATATTCCCCATGGTTGATTACTTCACCATCCCATGGGCACATAAAACAAGTATGGGTTTTCTCACAACACACACAGAATAGCACCATTACTGGTTTAGTCACATTTACGGGGAGTACTTTACATTATGCTAACATATACTTAAGGGAAGTTTTAATTATTCTTTACACATGAATCACTAAATAAATTTTACTCTAGATACATGTACTGAAATTCTCAACAATTCAAATTTACACAAAGAAATAACATCATTATGATATCTTGCTCAGTTTCCCCTAAGCATTTTCATTCGCGTTACTAACTATGCAATTTCCTTTTTTTTTCCAAGGCGAAAAACTTTCCTCTTTCAATTAGAAGCCAAAGCAAACATACAATTTCATATGCGTTGTAACAAATTTTTTTTTTTTAAAATCACTGCATTCTAAATGGTATTTCAAAACAACAAATCCTATATTTTAGGCAAGAGGAGGAATAGAGTTGGAAAATCAACTATTTCCTACGAATACATAAGAATTTCAAGATCACACCATATGCTCGGACGTAAGTCTATCATTTTAGTTGCATGGTTTTCATTTCGCTACCTTTTAGGAAATTGCCAAAGCATCCTAACATGACATTTCTAATCATTATTGTTGCACTATAATGTTCTAGCTTTCCGAACAAGAATTCAAGACAACCAAATTTTCTTTTGTAATACAAGTCTTCTAGAGAACAATCACTATTCGTAATACAATACAATACAATACAATACAATAACACATCAAATCTAACATTGAAAATTCATAATACGACAAGGAGGTAAGTGAAGAGCTATCTACTAGATATTACACATTTAATGCATACAAATTAACAAGTCTTTCATTTCCTCTTTTCGAAACATATTAAGACAATTTCCCATATCCAAAGCAAGTTAAATGGTGCGTCACTTAATAGGTCCTAAATCACACTAGTTGAATAAGCACATAAAACAATCTTTTGAGGAGCACATTAATTCTTTCTTGAAGCTACTACAACATGTCCTCTTTTGGTATTCCTTTCACATCAAGCAATTTTCACAAAATCACTATGCACATTTTAATGCTCCTTACTTAAGATGGACTTTAATTATCTTACTCCTACCCAACACATGGAGAGTCCTTAATGCAAACATACAATTCTCTATCATTAACCAAAAATTACTCCCAAACCATTCCCTTTCACAATCTAAAACACAAAAACGTTATGAGGCTCACACAAGGGCTCAAGAAATATCATCCTTTTTCTTGCAATAAGAAAACTTAAATAAGAGATTATTACACATATCAATTCCTTTTAATTTACTAGAGCGAGAAGAGGAAGAGTCATAGTCACTCAATTTACCACATAATAAGAATTAACATTTGCCATACTAGTCTTTCAAGTGGACAATCATTAAAATAGATCAAAACCATAAACAAGCACATACCGTTCTTCTAGATTCAAGATATTAACATCCAACCTAGATGGATTAATCAAAAGAGTAAAATAAATCAAAAATGAAGGTACATTCAACTCCCTTTTAAAGTAAGAGAAATCATAGACCAAGACCTCAATAAGCAGACAACACACCCATAATTATCTCCAAAACACTCACATCAATAAGGTGAAAACAAGGTGTGAACGCACACGTTTACACACGAGTAGGGTTTGTTAAATCACACCCTCACATCAAGGTGGACAAGCACACAACATAAGGTAGTCACACACACACCAACTAAGGGCACAAGCAAAACCAGAGATCCCAGTGTTGTAACATGGGCTCTGATACCAAGTGTAATGCCCCGCCAGGAAACCCCTAAGGGCTTAAGTTAAAATCACTTGATTAGAGTGTAAATAATTTTTTTTTTTAATAATAATTAAGAGCGTTAATGAAAAGTTACAACATTAAGATAATTAGGAGTTATCTAAAACTTAGATACCACAACGGAAGGCTAAATGAACCTAAGGAGTTTCCCAACGCGATTACGTAACCTTACTCCCAACTCAACATGCGTCAATTGATCCAGTAAGCTGGATAACTTAATTACGAGATAATGCATAAGACTTGATTATACATATGTTCAATGATTTGACATCTTATAATTTTAGGAAGTTTTCATTTACTTTGGGTGGTTAGGAGGCCATTGTGAGGTTATTTATTCAATGCACTTTAATTCATAATTTCATTAGGAGGCCTCCCAAAAAGGTTCAAGTGTTTAATATAACGAAGTTCATTCATTTGGGTTTTAAGATAACCACCCACATTTGGTATTTTTCTTAAGTATTAAAAGTATGGTTAGTAAGATGAGATACATTCATTAAGGATTAAACTACAATTAATAGAGTGAGGTCCCTTCATTTGATTTCATGCATAGCCAACTAATGAGTTGTAGTTCTTTTATGAAAGATAAAATGTGAGCAGCCATAGAATTCAATGAAGTTTTAATAATGCTAATAGATGGCTAAATTCATTAAGGTGAAAATGTATTAGGACACATGAGAGCATCCCTTAAGTTAAAATATAGTTAGCAAGATGATATTCATCATTTCAAGATTAGAATATAAGTTCATAGTGACGTTCTTCCATTAGGATTAAAATACAATTATCTTGTTGCATATCACTCTTTTTGGTTAAATGAAGTTAATATGAAAAGGTACATTTACTAAGATTTAGGTATAAACAACTATACAATTACTTCCCATTTTAGTTCATTTTTAGCGATCATAAGAGATTCTTTTATTAAGGTTACAATTATGGATAAATGGTCGAGTTAACCCAATCTTCAAGTTAATTTTGGTAAGGATTATTTGTTAAGATTGAAACATAAATAACTAAACAAATTTATCCAATATAGAGAAGTATGATTAACATGGCGATACCCATTTAAGAGGATAAAAAGTAAACAACTACATGATGATCATCCATTAGATTTCAATCTAGGAATTATAACATTAATTCTAACTTTGTTTTCCATTCACATTCGTTCAATTTACATGCTTAATAACAAGTTAATCCAATGATGTAACCTAGCAAGATTCTTTCCACTATTACTACTTTTAATTAACATTATCAGAATACTTTGCCATAACCTTAATTACAATCTTTTTATGAACCTGATTACTACATTAGTCAAGATGAATAATTTTATGTACTTAGATTTAAATTCGTTAATTTCCCCATCGTACACTTTACAAGATAACAACCATACATGATAACTTAAAGCATGCAACAAAGGAAGCTAAAACATCGCATAACCCAGATATGATCTCGGAGTTCACCCCTAAAGGGCTACATCTCTGGTTCTGCTCAACTGAAAGACCCCTCTGGCATTTAATATAGTTAGGAATACATAAATAATATGTCTTTTACATTTTTGCCACTTAGGCGAACACAACCCATATACAAGTGACCACTTGACCCACAAATCCTAATTGATTTCCACGTAGAGGCAGAACCAACTGAGCATACTAAAGAGGAAATACAAGGTTCATTGCCCAACAATACTCTATTTAGAGGCCTAAGACTTAACAGGTGCCCCATTTTCCAAAACACCAGGTTCCAAAATTAATACATCAAGGATTGCCATCACTTTAACAAAGCAAATACAACACTTAACCTTACAAACTTTCCAAATCAATACGTTACCAAACTTCCATTCTTTCTACTAGCATACCAAAGAAGAAACAACAAAATATACGAAGATAATTTTAGATTCCTATTCCATACACTCCTATACTTTAGTTTTTCATTCTAAAATTTCCGAATGATCATAATCATTCAAATCGAAAGACAATACTTATTTCTGAAAGAAAAAAAACTTCATATTAAAAAAAATATATTATCTAACGTTAACAAAAGTGTTTTATTTCAAGAATCTTCAAATAAAGGCACTATTTAACCTCATTTCTAAAAATTACTTCCCCATTAGAACTGGGGTTCCAAATTTAAATGTTCTTTAATATGAATTCACTAATCCATGATTAATAAAGTTTATTTAATCTACAATTTAAAAAAAAAGATTATGCAATCTTCATTATTTAATGTATATATAAAAAAAATCTCTTTAAAAGTATATATCTTAATTGTATTGTTCCAAAAACGTACGATTTCGAATTACTTATTTATTGATACAAAAATTCACCTTCATGTTAAATATATGCATCAATAAAACAAATTAATCATTAACTAAAAAAAAGTTATATTTAAAAAAAAACACTGTTATTAAAATCAATTCTCCTTTTTTTTTTTTCATTTTATTTTATTGCACTATCATATTTTATTTCTTTTTTTTATAATAAAAAATAAATAAATAAAAATAAAAATAAAAATTAAATTAAATAAATAAAAAAAAGGGGACGCTGCGGGCCCACCTTCCAACACAGGAGAGGCGGGAGTCCTGCAACTCCCACGCGGCCCTGCTGTGGCACAGGGTTTCCCCCCTGCGCTCATAGTGCACGCAGGGCTTCCCTGCAGCCTTTGTGGTTGCAGGTTTTACCCTGCGGCCGCAGTGAACGCAGGGTTCCCTGCGGATGCTGTGGACGTAGGGGATTCCCTGCGGGCCACGACGTGGGGAAGAAATGGGGGAGGGGGCGGCAGCGCGAGCCGAGCTTCGGGTCCTCGGCCCGCCAAACCCTAACCCCAAATTCATTTTTTTTTTTTAATAAAATTTCTTACACAGTCTAGTTTCGACCCAAGCAAAATTTTCCGTTTTTTTTTTTAAAATCACAAAATGAAATAACTAACACACATAAATCCTCTATTAATCCATTTATGATAGGCACAACCAATTTTTTTGTTCCTTTATATATATATATATATATTTTTTTTTTCCAGAATGTTTAAACCAAGAATGGGGAAGATTTTCTCCGCTCAAAATGTCCAAGAAACCATGACAAACCTTAAATCCAAGAACAACCAAGCTATTCAAAAAAACTGAAGCTAAATCTTAAAGACATTCATGGCATTATCATTTCCTTTTTTTCCAGCATTTCATGGAGCACATTTCATCACCAAATTTTTTTTGATTCAACAATAAATAAAAGGGTAGATTGGAATCCTACCTCCAAATGCATTCCGGGAAGAATTTTGATGAAGAGCTCCACCTGCAACTCAAAGCAAATCCACCATTTTCCAAAATCTCCCCATCTCCATTTTTTTTTTTTTTTTCCCAAAAACAAGCTCCCAAGAAAGAACCCCCCAAAACATTTCCAAACTAGGTTAAAATGAGAAACCCTATTTTTGACCTAATTCTCAATTTCGAATTTAGGCATTTATTTATTTTTAAATAAAAGAAAATCCAAAATGGAAATCATTCTTCCCACTATTCAATACATCTTATTTGCTTTTCTAATTAAAATTAAAATGTTTCTATTTCTTGTTTAATTTTAATTCTAATTTTCTCGATTCTAATTTAGGCCTACATTATATTTCGAAACTATTGACCGGGGCAAAGCATTTTTTTTTTATTAATTTAAATTTCCAAAAAAAAATCAATCTTTTATACTAAATCAACTTTACAAGTAAAAAGAATAATTTTCTTTAAATAATAAAATTTACCCTTTTCTCTTCCAAAATGCGAATGTGAATTAATTTATTTCTATTTCTCAAATGACTTTAAATTTTTCCTTTCTAAAATGCATAACTTCATTAAATTCATTATTATCAAATTTAACTATTAAATTGACTCGCTATAACATAATAAAGCGACCTTTTTAATAAATGACTAATCTTATGAAAGAAATCTATTTATTTTAATTCCTAAACTTTTAATGCATAAATGAACACATTATTTCAATTTAAATGCTTTAAGCTTGCTACAATTATAATTAAAGTGATCTCTTTTTAAATTAACGATTAATCATATAAAAGAAGCTACCTATCTAAATTTCTAAATTACTAATGCATACATCTACTCATTAAATTGAATTAAATACTTAGGATAACAAACTCCACTTACCCCGCACAAGGCATGCAAATCGAGGAAGTCCACCAAATCACACGACACGCAACCTAATGAAAAGAAAGCCCCACGAACCACACACGACGCTCTTCTGACCATGGCTAAGGCAAGATGAGAGTTTTATGACCACCAAATCCGAATTCTAAGGATGAAGGAGGTATACTCAACCCTGCAAATCCCAAAGAAGATGAACCTCGCCCTAGGCGGTGTTTTACCTGCAATCTCCTGCACCCATGAATTCATGCAAGCATACATATACATATACATATTCAATGAAGGCATTAGCTCGATATTTATCACAAGAGTTAGGAAACAATTACATTTACACAAGAATCGATGCAAGAGCACAATAATAGGTATGCACGATTATTTATATTATCTAAACTACACATTGCATCACGGTTAACCTACCATTCAAGAATGCCACATAGGAAGTCAATCAAGGTCAAACGGATTTTACAAGTCCGACTAGGGTAGGGGCATTACAATATCATCTAAGTATACAACAACAAAATGGCTGATAAAGGGTTTCAAGACTTCATTCATGAGTCTCATGAATGTACTAGGAGCATTTGAGAGGCCAAATGGCATAACCATCCACTCATAAAGTCCTTCATTTGTTTTGAAGGCTATCTTCCACTCATCTCCCTCTCTTATCCTGATTTGATGGTAGCCGCTCTTCAAATCCACCTTAGAATAGTACTTGGCTCTTGCTAGACAGTCCATCAAGTCTTCTATCCAAGGAATAGGGAACCTATACCTAATTGTGATCTTGTTTATGGCTCTTGAATTCGTACATAACCTCCATGTACCTTCTTTCTTTGGGGCCAATACTGCAGGGACAACACAAGGGCTAATGCTCTTCCTTATGAAACCTTTCTCTAGCAATTCATGTACTTGCCTTGCAAGTTCTTCACTCTGATTAGGGGTCAATTTAGATGCTACTTTGTTGGGAAATGTAGAGCCTGGTATGAGGTCAATGCAGTGACTTACATCTCTGAAAGGTGTTAGGATCTCTAGTTTTCTTCCTGCAACTATACCCTTGTATCTTTCCAACAACTCTTTCACCTCTCTAGGACCTACAGTCCTCTATTGCACGTTGTCTTCTTATTTCTTTCTCACTTCTTCTCTTAGCTTCACCACTATGGAAAAGCATGGGGTATCCTTCTCTTTGATTGTCTTCATAAACTCCTCCTTACCTACTAACATGACACTAGTCACAACATTATTGTCTTTACCATCATCCAGTAGTGGGGTCATAGTGTATTGCACACCATCTTTGGTCAGCTTGTAGACATTTTTTTTCCCATCATGCCTTGAGTCTACATCATGTTGCCATGTCTTGCCAAGGAGTAAATGGCAAGCATGTCATGCCCAAAATTTAGGGCAAAAACGGAATGATTTTTTTTTTAAAACGACTAGCTAGATAACTAAGATACTAACTAAGTTTCGAAACTTAATTAAATTTCATTTGCGGAAACTAAAAGTTTTAATTTATTTTCTCATCAAATAAAGTCGTTAGTTCAATTTATTAAACTCATTTAAATGGGTAGACAAAGATAAAAAAATGATCTCCCATAAAGCCATACTCTCTAAATTTCCTTTTAAATTATTAATTAAATTAACGGATTAAAGCATCAAATTAATTTTCTAAATGACCTTACTCGATGAGGAAAATTATCTTTCCAACAATCAATTTAGGTTTCAAGGACTTAATTCCCTTTTTTTTTTTATTAAATCAAGGCTTCACAGTTTAATTAGTTCAAAAAAAAATAATTAAATGGAATTAAAAATTCCCGACTATCTAATTTGGAAACTCTAACTAATTTAAATATAAATTTCTTTTCCACAACTTTTAAATTTAACTCATGAAATCCCAAATTTATAATTCATTATAAAATTACTTTCTTGACTTTTCTTTTTTTAAAAAGAACTTAAACTTAATTTATTTATTTATTTTTTCTCTTCTACCCTAGCTCTAACCGAGCTAGGGTTTTCTCCCTTTTTTTTATAATTTATATATATTATCAAAAGCAAAAATATGATTTTTTTGCTCGAGTCTAAGGTGAATAAATTTAATAAAATAACAGCAAGTAATGGTTATAGTTTTATAACTTGCAATAAAATAACCATAGAAATCAATAACTTAATAGCAATTCAAAAAAAATAATCTAAAGTTTAATAAACTCAGATTAAGGGACTAGGAGAAAAGAATGCTTAGGATTTTATTCATAAAATTAAATGTAAAATCTCATTTCTTGCAACTAATATTTTCTAAGGTTCATACATCTTAGATCTTACTTTGGGAAAAATAATCTGCATTATATATCTTTATTGCAACATGCATACATTCATTAAATTGTTAACTAAACATACTACTCATATTTTTCTACAAGTAAAGAGTAGGAAATTTCACAAATAAGAGGGAATATTGAATCAAATAAAACTGATCTTCATATTTAAATGATTACTGCATGCAACCAAAAGTAGCCTTTTTTTTAAAAAAAACCAAAAAACAAAAGAAGGAATAAAACAAGCTTTTTACAACTCTAAGATATTCTGCAAAATTTACAGGATGTTTCTTTATTTAACCACAACAATAAGTTTCATGTATATTTTCAATATTAAAACTTCCCTCTCATTTCTATGAATGAGGGTGTATTTCTCCTATCAATTTTAAAACTACTAACTGCAAAACAATTTAAAATTCCTTCAAGAATATTCCTCTGCAACCTTTCACTTTTCCTAGTCTTTTCTCCTGGCATTCCTGCATAATAGAAACACAAATATGACCACAGAGTGCTCACCTCCCAGCCTAGGCTAACTGGTAGCCACCCCCGAGCTCGGAGAACCAAGTCCTAAACGGGTAACAAATAGGCAGACACATAGAAGGCAAAATACACACAGATTTTCAGACACACTCCCAACTTGGCTTCACAACACCACACTTTGGTGATGAACTTTTTAAGGGTGGTAGTGGACCAATACCCTGAGGAGAACTGCAAGTATGGAAAAACAAGTAGCCACCTCATGGCACAATAAATATATCAAAAATCTCAACCCCATATTCCTTATGCCCCCCAAAGGCATTCTAGCCTTATATCCCTCCTTATGACCCCCATTGCAGAAATAGGAAATGCAGCAAGGGTCACACAAAGATCCCTTATGATCGCTCTCAAACAAGAGTCTCTCACTTGAGGGTTGTCACTGCTACCACCCACAAGATCCTCTTCTCTCCCAAGAGTAAGAGGTCTTGAGAAAACTCCCAAAACACAACAAAACATGATGCAAGATTTTCAAATGAAATTCTAAAACAAGACATACAAAAACACAGATTTCTTTCATCAATCATACTCTCAAACACATACAAGAAAAATAGACATTTTTAAGAATAATCAAACCAACCTTAATCTGCCCAATGGTAGTATAATATTTGAGGAAGAGCTACCCAATCCACGAATCTTCTTTCTTCTACCCTTAGTCAATTTTTCTATTCCAAAACTATTATTTTCTTTTCAAAATTTCTCTTGTCTCCAAAAATGGAGAGTGGGTGATTACCCTCAAATTCTCAAAATCTTCCTTAAGAAGCTCATTCTCTGAGTTCTCACAAGTTTCTTAAAAAAAACCAAAAAAAAAAAGAAAGAAAAGCAGAATGCAAAAAGACTCTTATTCGAATAGGAAAAAATCTCCATTAGATTTAAACTTCTAATTTTCAATTTTCGCACAACTCAAAAAAACCAATTTTTAAAGCGTCAAAAAGATCATTAAAAAGTAGAAACTTGCCTAAAATTACCCCTAACCCCTAGGTATACCTTATGGGCTTTAGGAAACCCTATTAAACTACCCCTAGGTGTTCATTTAACCCATTTTAAACCCCTCTGAAGTTTATTTTCGGGTCAAACATATGTTGACCACCCCAAATATTATATTCCCAAAGTATTTATGACAACACATTATATTATTTAAGAAAAACTATAATTAAACACTTTCCCACCAAGAGACAAAATAAAACATTTAAATTTAAATCCACACATGTGTCAAGTGACACAAATAAAACACTTTTACAAAATAAAACATGAAATTGTCTCTTGTGGTTTTTACATATTAAATTTAAATAACACTTAACACTCATGCAACATATACTGTTACAAATAAAATACAACACAAACGGGGTGTTGTCTCTCCAAATAGACAACCCCTGGCTTACGAACATACATAAGTCTAGGTTTGGTTCTCCGTAATTTTCCATGGTCACATGGTAAATTTCCTGTGCATCTCAATTTACACATTAGTACTTCCAGATATCCATATATAATATAATTCAAAAGTATAACAATACACATCATCAGTTGCATAAAATTTTCATCTGCACAGATTAAATACATCTTTTATCAAGCAATTTCACATAAGCAAATTTCATCCCAATTCACATAAACTAAACCACACATCATAGTTCTTTTTCCATAGTAAAGTCCTGCAATTCAATAACGACATCTATCATTGCAATATCATCCTATCTAAAAATCATGTAGTGTTCTATCTCATAACGCATGTAAGTAAATCATCAAATCATAGCAATGTTATCCAAATCCTCAAATCATATAAGTTCTAAGTCTCAAAATGCATCAAAATAAAGTATCCATAATAGTCTAAATATAAAATCCATTGAATGTCAGACTGAGTCGAGGTGAGGCCTCACATCCTCCCCCTCTAGGCATGAACTTCCTCGTGGAGTTCATCAAAGAGGTGGGGGTACTCTGATCTCATACGTGTTGCGTCCTCCCATGAAGCCATAACCTCATCATAACAATCCCACTGGACCCTAACCTGGTCTAGCTCTCGACCTCGAAGGGACAATGTCCAACGTGCCAAAATGTGAATGGGCTCCAAAGCTAGCTGCCCGTCCGACTCCACCTGCAAGGCATCCGAATCTAAAATGTGAGACTCATCATAGATATATTTTCTCAAAACTGAAACATGAAACACATCGTGGATGCGTGACAGGCTAGGTGGCAATGCTAAATGGTAGGCAACTGGGCCTACCCTCTCAAGAATCTCAAAAGGTCCTACAAAGCGTGGTGTGAGCTTAGAACCCTTTTCGTAATGAATTGGACTCTTATGTGGTCGCACTCTCAAGAAAACTCTGTCTCCAACCAAGTAGCTACGATCTATCCTCTTTGCATCAGCATATTTCTTCTGTCTATCCTAAGCCTCTCTGAGACGCTGCCTAATCAAATCCACCTGCTGTTCCATATCCCGAACTATCTCAGGACCAATAGCAACCCTATCCTCTATGCGATCCCAACTCAAGGGCGTCCTGCAAGGTCTTCCGTATAAAGCCTGATAGGGTGGCATCCCCAAAGAAGTGTGATGCCCATTATTATAGGCAAACTCCACTAAGGGAAGATACTCCTCCCACTGGGTCTAATGATCCATGACATACATGCGAAGCATATCCTCTAACACCTGATTGACCCTCTCTGTCTGACCATCTGTCTCCGGGTGATAGGCTGTACTGAAATTAAGCTTAGTGCCCATAGCTGCCTGTAATGACTTCCAAAAGGAAGATGTGAAAAGAGAATCCCTATCAGAAATAATCTTGCGAGGTATGCCATGAAGTCTAACAATGTCTCGCAAGAACACCTATGCTACTGCTGGAGCTGTGAATGTAGTATGAACTAGTGAAAAGTGAGCTACTTTGGTCAACTTGTCAACTATCACCAAGATAGCATCATGGCAACGAGAAGACATAGGAAGACCAATGATGAAATCCATGGATATAGTATCCCACTTCCACTCTGGTATAGCATGAGACTGAAGCAACCCACCTGGATGGCGGTGTTCCGCCTTTACCCTCTGACACTCGAGGCATTGAGCTACTATCTCAGCAATGAGTTGCCGCATTCTCGGACAATGATACAATTGCCTCAAATCAGCATGCAACTTCTTAACCCCGGGATGCGCTGCATAAGGAGCTATATGAGCCTCCATGACAATGAACTCTCGCAATCCTCCGGAGGAAGGTACATAAATGCGCCCTCTGTGGCGTAACAGTCCATCGAACTCCAAGGAATAATCCACATATTTCCCTTCTAGAGTAACCTGAGGTCGTATTACCTGACAAACCTCTGTATACCATCCATCCTCTGGCAAGTGCTGTAGTATACGGTCTCTCAAGTCCGTGCCCATGGATATGGTGTAAACCTCATGACATCTCCTACTCAAGGCATCTGCAACTACATTTTCCTTTCCCTTGATGTAGTGGACGTCAAAATCATATTCGCGCAAGAACTCCATCCATCTCCTCTAACGTGCATTAAGGTTTGGCTGAGTGAAGATGTACTGAAGACTCTGATGATCTGAATGCAACTCAAAGTGATGACCTAAAAGGAAGTGTCTCCACCTCACAAGTGCATGCACTACTACTGCGAGCTCAAAGTCATGAGTGGGATAATTAATTTCATGATTCTTAAGTTTCCTAGACTCGAAAGCTATGGCCCTACCACCCTGCATAAGAAATGCCCCTAAACCCTCTAGTGAAGCATCTGTACAAACCATGAAGTCAGCTGTAGGATCTGGTACAACAAGGATAGGAGCGCTAGTAAGTGCCTTCTTGAGTTCCTGAAAGGCCTTCTCGCACTTCTCTATCCACTCAAATTTCTTCCCTTTACGCTGAAGAGAAGTAATAGGGTGTGCGACTCTGGAGAAACCCTCGACAAAACGTCGGTAATACCCTACTAAGCCCATGAAACTCCTGACCTCTGTCACACTGGTAGGTGCTGGCCAATCCATAATAGCCCTAATCTTTGATGGGTCAATTGAGATCCCATCACCGGAAATAACGTGCCCAAGGTACTTAACCTTAGACTGAAAGAAAGCACACTTCGATAGGCTGCCAAACAACTGATTATCCCGCAAACACTGCAATACCTGTTTTAGGTGCTCCTCATGCTCCTTCTCATTCCGAGAATATATCAGTATATCATCGAGGAACACAACAACAAAATGGTCCAAAAAGGTATGGAACACCCCATTCATGAGGCTCATAAAAACTGCTGGTGCATTTGTAAGTCCGAATGGGACTACGGTAAACTCATAGTGACCATATCTAGTGTGAAATGCGGTCTTGTGGATATCACTTTCCACTATTCTCAACTGATGATATCCTGACTTCAGATCTATTTTGGAAAAGACTTTGGCACCCTGAAGGTGGTCGAATAAATCATCAATTCTGGGCAAAGGATATCGGTTCTTGATGGTTACTTTATTTAGCTATCGATAATCCATACACAATCAGAGAGATCCATCCTTCTTCTTAATGAAGATGACTGGTGCACCCCAAGGGGATACGCTAGGATGAATATGACCCTTCTCAAGGAGTTCCTCAAGCTGCATTTTAAGTTCATTTAGCTCATTTGTGGTCATCCTATAAGGTGCTCTAGAAACTGGCTCGGCTCCAGGTACTAGGTCTATATGAAAATCAATCTCTCTACAGGGAGGCATTCCCGATAACTCTAAAGGAAAAACATCTGAATATCCCTTAAGGATAGGATGGTCATCGAGTGATATTTCTTTTTCCTCCTCTTCTCCTCTGTCACTGATAGTGATAGCAAAAAGCTGACATCCCTTCCGCATGCTCCACTTAAGCTGCATTGTGGAGATCATACGAAGAGACACGAGCCTCTGAATCCTGGTAATAACTATGGGTGAGCCATGATCATCCTCTCACTCGATCTTTTTCAAGCAGCAATCCATCTTGGCTCTATGAGCATAAAGCCAATCCATGCCAAGTACGATTCTGTAAGATCCAAGTGGAGTCACTCTAAGGTCTACTAAAGTGGTGGTCTTGCCAATCTACAGCTGACATGCCCTAACCTCTGATTCCACTGACACTCTAGCTCCTGAAGCTAATTCCACTTCCCAACTGACACCCTGTCTAGTTGCCACTAGCCCGCAATGCTCCACAACCAATGGAGATATAAAGGAGTCAGTAGCTCCTGAATCAAACAAAATAGATACATTGTTAGCTTTTATTATACCTGAAGATTCGATAACCGTGGCCTGATGCTCAGCCTGGTGGTTGTCGACCGCTGCGAATACTCTATGGGACCTGCCCATATCACCAACTGTCGGCTCTGAAGCGGCCATCCGCTGACTCCCTGCCACCTATCCCTGAGGGCAATCCCTCATCATATGCCCCATGGCTCCACACGTAAAGCAAGCACCCTGTGCCTGAAACTGGGCACCCTGAGGCCTAGAGAATGCCTGACCTCCTGTCCTACTGGATCCATTGTACCCACCCCTGGAGGACTGCTGAGTCCCCGCTGGCTATGTGTACTGCCCCTGTGCTCTCTGATCACGCTTTTGTCCCTGAGTCTGCCACTGTTTGGGCTTGGAGCCTTGCTGATACTGTGGAGACTTCTGCCTCTGGTTCTATGGTGTCTGTTGTGGAGGAGGGGGTTTGGAGAACCCCTGAGAATTTTGGTTGTTTCCTTTCCAATGTGGTTTCTGGAATCCATAAGTCTAAGGTACGGGATTTCGGTTCTGAAACCGATCCCTATTGTCTTGTGGTCTGACCTGAATTTCCTCAGCAATTAGTGCCTTCTCTACAGCAACCCAAAGGCTCTCTCGAGCAGACATCCTAACAGGCCCGGCTATACCAGCATTTAATCCCCTGATGAAGTGGTTTACAAGAAGTTTCTCATCCTTTAGATAATCTACATAAGGCAACAACTCAAAGAATTTACTCTCATACTGGGTTACTGACAAGCCTTTTTGTTGGAGATCATGAAATTCGTCTATACGAAACTGCCTGAAGTGTTCTGATAGGTACCTCTCATGAAACCTCTCTGTGAATATCTCCCAAGTGAGAGTATCAGGAACTAATCCGCATTTGTACTCTTCCTGTCTCCACCAAGTGGAGGCTATCCCTCTCAGAAGATGAACTGCAACACGTGCTTTCAAGTTGCTCTCATAAGAACGCAATGCAAAGCATCTCTCAAGACTCAGAAGCCATGCCTCGGCCTCTACTCCATCTGTAGACCCTTCGAAGGATGGTGGTTGGAGGCGCATGACCTCCCTAATGAGATCCCCTGGATCTTGATGAGCTCTCTCAAAATACACTAGTTCTACTGCTGGAGGTGGTCCTGGCATGTGCACAGACTCTGGCTCATTACCACCCTGACTCTCTACAGGAATCGGAGCTGGGCTCCTGCTTCGTTCTCTATCAACAGATCTATGACTCCCAGAGTCATGACTCCTAACCTGAGTGTTCTCTGCTAGGATCCTTTCCTGAACTATGCCAATAAGATTCTAGATTGTTGCTAAGAGGTCTCGGTTAGGTTCATTTGGCTGTTCAGGAGGTGCTCCTGGGTTCTCCTCGGGAACCGATGCCTCCCTCTCTACCTCTTTGCGTGCTATGCGCACATGTCTAGGACCCCGTCCGTGCTTGCGAGCTTGTCGCATCGTCGGAGGCATCCTAAGAGGAAAATAAGGCAAAACAATTAATTAATTTCTTTTAGAATAATATTAATTCAATTAAATTCAAAAGTCTGAAAAAATCAATTTAACAAAATAATTTTAAATATTCTAAGGCGAAACTTAAGTGGAGTAAGGTTCCTAGTGTGGAAACCTTGCTCTGATACCAAAATGTCATGCCCAAAATTTAGGGCAAAAATGGAACGATTTTTTTTTCAAAACGACTAGCTAGATAACTAAGATACTAACTAAGTTTCGAAACTTAATTAAATTTCATTTGCGGAAACTAAAAGTTTTAATTTATTTTCTCATCAAATAAAGTCGTTAGTTCAATTTATTAAACTCATTTAAATGGGTAGACAAAGATAAAAAAATGATCTCCCATAAAGCCATACTCTCTAAATTTCCTTTTAAATTATTAATTAAATTAATGGATTAAAGCGTCAAATTAATTTTCTAAATGACCTTACTCGATGAGGAAAATTATCTTTCCAACAATCGATTTAGTTTTCAAGGACTTAATTCCCTTTTTTTTTTATTAAATCAAGGCTTCACAGTTTAATTAGTTCAAAAAAAATAATTAAATGGAATTAAAAATTCCCGACTATCTAATTTGGAAACCCTAACTAATTTAAATATAAATTTCTTTTCCACAACTTTTAAATTTAACTCATGAAATCCCAAATTTATAATTCATTATAAAATTACTTTCTTGACTTTTCTTTTTTTAAAAAGAACTTAAACTTAATTTATTTTTATTTTTATTTTTTCTCTTCTACCCTAGCTCTAACCGAGCTAGGGTTTTCTCCCTTTTTTTTATAATTTATATATATATTTTGTTTGGTTCAAACCCCGCATTGTAGGGCCGAACCGAGAGAGAGAGAAAACGGCGAAGGGCGATCTCAAGCAAAGGCGGGGGTTAGCGGTGGCGGCTCGGCCTTGCCACCCACTGTGCACCGCACAGTGTTCGGCCTTGCCGCCCACTATTCACTACACAGTGTTCGGCCTTGCCGCCCACTGTGCAGCGCACAGTGCGTGGCCCCGCCGTTCACTATGCACTGCACAGTGTGCGGCGCCGCCGTCCACTGTGCTTTGCACAGTGCGCGGCTTCGTTGTTCACTGTACGCGGCTCCGTCGTTCACTGTGCGATGCACAGTGCTTCGGCCCGCCTCTTTTTTTGTTAATTTTTTTTAATTTTTTTTTTTATTTATAAATAATATAAATAAATATATATATATATATATATATATTTATATATATTATTCTCAAGCTAATTTCACTTGTAAATTTTTTTTTTAAAAGAAAACAAAAATAACAAAGTAATCTCATAATCCTATATATATATATATATATTTGGTAAATTAACTTAGGCTCTCTTTTTCATTTGTTTTACGAATATAGGGTTTAAAAGGAATTTCTATATATTTAACACTCTGATTTTTTATTTTATTTTTGGATATTATCAAAAGCAAAAATATGATTTTTTTGCTGGAGTCTAAGGTGAATAAATTTAATAAAATAATAGCAAGTAATGGTTATAGTTTTATAACTTGCAATAAAATAACCATAGAAATCAATAACTTAATAGCAATTCAAAAAAAATAATCTAAAGTTTAATAAACTCAAATTAAGGGGCTCGGAGAAAAGACTGCTTAGGATTTTATTCCTAAAATTAAATGTAAAATCTCATTTCCTGCAACTAATATTTTCTAAGGTTCATACATCTTAGATCTTACTTTGGGAAAAATAATCTGCATTATACATCTTTATTGCAACATGCATACATTCATTAAATTGTTAACTAAACATACTACTCATATTTTTCTACAAGTAAAGAGTAGGAAATTTCACAAATAAGAGGGAATATTGAATCAAATAAAACTGATCTTCATATTTAAATGATTATTGCATGCAACCAAAAGTAGCCTTATTTTTTTTTTTTTTTTTAAAAACAGAAGAAGGAATAAAACAAGTTTTTTACAACTCTAAGATATTCTGCAAAATTTACAGGATGTTTCTTTATTTAACCACAACAATAAGTTTCATGTATATTTTCAATATTACAACTTCCCTCTCATTTCTATGAATGAGGGTGTATTTCTCCTATCAATTTTAAAACTACTAACTGCAAAACAATTTAAAATTCCTTCAAGAATATTCCTCTGCAACCTTTCACTTTTCCTAGTCTTTTCTCTTGGCATTCTTGCATAATAGAAACACAAATATGACCACAGAGTGCTCACCTCCCAGCCTAGGCTAATTGGTAGCCACCCCCGAGCTCGGAGAACCAAGTCCTAGATGGGTAACAAACAGGCAGACACATAGAAGGCAAAATACACACAGATTTTGAGACACACTCCCAACTTGGCTTCACAGCACCACACTTTGGTGATGACCTTTTTAAGGGTGGTAGTGGACCAATACCCTGAGGAGAACTGCAAGTATGGAAAAACAAGTAGCCACCTCATGGCACAATAAATATATCAAAAATCTCAACCCCATATTCCTTATGCCCCCCAAAGGCATTCTAGCCTTATATCCCTCCTTATGACCCCCATTGCAGAAATAGGAAATGCAGCAAGGGTCACACAAAGATCCCTTGTGATCGCTCTCAAATGAGAGTCTCTCACTTGAGGGTTGTCACTGCTACCACCCACAAGATCCTCTTCTCTCCCAAGAGTAAGAGGTCTTGAGAAAACTCCCAAAACACAACAAAACATAATGCAAGATTTTCAAATGAAATTCTAAAACAAGGCATACAAAAACACAGATTTCTTTCATCAATCATACTCTCAAACACATACAAGAAAAATAGACATTTTTAAAAATAATCAAACCAACCTTAATCTATCCAATGGTAGTATAATATTTGAGGAAGAGCTGCCCAATCCACGAATCTTCTTTCTTCTACCCTTAGTCAATTTTTCTATTCCAAAACTATTATTTTTTTTTCAAAATTTCTCGTCTCCAAAAATGGAGAGTGGGTGATTACCCTCAAATTCTCAAAATCTTGCTTAAGAAGCTCATTCTCTGAGTTCTCACAAGTTTCTTAAAAAAAACCAAAAAAAAAAAGAAAGAAAAGCAGAATGCAAAAAGACTCTCATTCGAATAGGAAAAAATCTCCATTAGATTTAAACTTCTAATTTTCAATTTTCGCACAACTCAAAAAAACCAATTTTTAAAGCATCAAAAAAATCATTAAAAAGTAGAAACTTGCCTAAAATTACCCCTAACCCCTAGGTATACCTTATGGGCTTTAGGAAACCCTATTAAACTACCCCTAGGTGTTCATTTAACCCATTTTAAACCCCTCTGAAGTTTATTTTCGGGTCAAACATATGTTGACCACCCCAAATATTATATTCCCAAAGTATTTATGACAACACATTATATTATTTAAGAAAAACTATAATTAAACACTTTCCCACCAAGAGACAAAATAAAACATTTAAATTTAAATCCACGCATGTGTCAAGTGACACAAATAAAACACTTTTACAAAATAAAACATGAAATTGTCTCTTGTGGTTTTTACATATTAAATTTAAATAACACTTAACACTCATGCAGCATATACTGTTACGAATAAAATACAACACAAACGGGGTGTTGTCTCTCCAAATAGACAACCCCTGGCTTACGAACATACATAAGTCTAGGTTTGGTTCTCCGTAATTTTCCATGGTCACATGGTAAATTTCCTATGCATCTCAATTTACACATTAGTACTTCCAGATATCCATATATAATATAATTCAAAAGTATAACAATAGACATCATCACTTGCATAAAATTTTCATCTGCACAGATTAAATACATCTTTTATCAAGCAATTTCACATAAGCAAATTTCATCCCAATTCACATAAACTAAACCACACATCATAGTTCTTTTTCCATAGTAAAGTCCTGCAATTCAATAACGACATCTATCATTGCAATATCATCCTATCTAAAAATCATGTAGTGTTCTATCTCATAAAGCATGTAAGTAAATCATCAAATCATAGCAATGTTATCCAAATCCTTAAATCATATAAGTTCTAAGTCTCAAAATGCATCAAAATAAAGTATCCATAATAGTCTAAATATAAAATCCACTGAATGTCAGACTGAGTCGAGGTGAGGCCTCACAAAGCACCCATCTCTACAACATCACACAAAATCTTGTCTCTGTATTCACCTATTTGAAAGTCAACCCAAACTTGTTCACTTACTAAGGCTTGCTGCTCTTTGCTCAACCAGGAGAATTTGTAGGGACGAGGATGGGATTTTCTTCAATCTAAGTTTTCTAACCATCTCTATTGAAGCAAGATTATCAGTTGACTCTAAGTATACAATGACTCTGCATACCTTTCCACTTATCTTGCAAGTAGTTCTAAATAATGCCTTCCTCTGTGGTAGCTCCTTGATGGTTGGTACCTTCAAGAGGGTCCTTTTGAACATTAGACACTCCCCTTTCTTTGGATCTACATGCCTTGAAGGCGAGTTCACACTTTGGGTGTCCTCCTCTTGTGCCAAATGAACTCTTCTTTCTCCACCTTGATTGTTAGAACCTTTCTTTTCTGGACATTTGAAAGATTGGTGGCCAGCTTGATCACATGTAAAACATCTTCCGATGAACACATTGGTTCCTCTACCTCCAAATATACCTCGGCCATTTGGTCTTCTTCCTCTAAAACTACCTCTATGGCTTGATTCTCCTTCTTATTACTCATTACTTGACTCTCCTTGTGGTTTAGGAGATGTTCCTCTTCCACCAAATCTACCCCTTCCTTTGAAGTTTCCTCCTCTTACTCTACCTTGTTGGTCTCCCTTTCTTCTAAACTTTGCTTGAATACTTAATGCCATTTGATAATATTTATGAATTGTCTCAGGATTGAATAGACTTAGTTCATCTTTAATGGAATACTTGAGGCCATTCATGTACCTTGCCAACTTTTGCTTCTCACTCTCTAGCACCTTTTCTCATAGGGACAGTTTGTGAAACTCCTCAATGTATCAACTCACATCCAAATCCTTTTGTCTTAGGCTATGCAAATTCTTGTGCATTTTCACTTCATAATCCTTAGGTATAAATTGCTTTTTCACCTTTGCAACCATCCTCTTCCATGATGAGATGGGGTTATTCCCTTCTTCTACTCTCTCATTTTGCAAGAATTTCTACCAACTAAGGGAAGATCCCTTTATCTTAGACTTAGTAGTCTTCATCTTTTGGTTCTCAAGAACATCTTCACACTCAAAGTGGTTCTCTAAGGTCTCCAACCAATCCATGACTTCCTTTGGGTTCATCTTCCTAGTGAACATAGGTAGGCTTCCTTTGTCATCTCGACTACCTACTCTCTCAAGGGCTTCAAGGAAACTTCTCTGATTTGTAGGTATCCTCTCTCTTTCTTGCAAAAGGGCATCATCATCATTACCTTATTCTTCCTCATCAAAGTCTCCTTGCTTCTTGTCCATCTTTACCTTCAACTTATCCAATTCTTTTCTCATCTCTTTGTTTTTTGTTGCTTGCTCTCTTACCAACTTGGCCAATTCAATGTTGGTCATCCTTCTCCCATCACTGGTGTCTTCTCCTTCTAACATCTTATCAACCTTATTATTCCACCCTCAAGAACCTTTATGGATCTGATACCACTTGATGTAGAGTGGGCAACTAGAAGAATAGAAGACCCAAAATCAACCCTCTATGCCTAGTCCAAGGCCTAATACAACCCCACAACTAGGGTTCTAACACACTAATGGCAACCAACCTCCAATTAAACTTCCAAGGGAGGTATTGGAGTTTTTCACACCTATAAAAACTCACCCTAACCTTCCAACCAAGTTTGGAAGTCTCCTTTGTGTACCCGGGTCAAGAAACCCCTATTTAGGCCTAATTCTAGTAGCCCTGCCAGACCAGTATTTTCTACTTTGTTAAAAATTATCCCAAAATAATCTAGGAAAAAATTACTTTTTTGAGTACCCTTTTGGGGCTTACATCTAATCCCAAGAGATTGAGGCTTGAATCTGCTCCAGCACCCCTAATCACCTACTGAGGTTATAGACCTAATAGGCCTAATTAGGCTTGTTTTCCAAAGCAACTACTTGAAGATGGGTTTGCAGAACTAAAATAATCACTTGGAAATGTTCCCCTATCCTCTAATAGTCCAAATCCACCATTCGACTAGTCACCAAACACATCCTAGGTGACTGTTTGTTCATTCCTCCTTGTAGGCTAGACTAAACACATTGTCTTGTTTAGCCTAGGTTTTGGTGGTGACCACACCAACCCTCACTTCCAGATTACATCCTTTTTAAATATCAATTTACACCCCCCTAAATTTCATTTTACAAGAGGCCATTGAATTCCACAATGGATTTTGCAATTTAGGGTCACATTTGGGTGAAACCCTATGAATAGGGGTTTTGAATGGCAATTTTTGGTAAACTGACCACAACTCGCTCCAAAATATGCCAAATGGAGTCATACCACTTGCATTCGAACTTGAACTCATACGAGTACACAATTAATTCAAAATTCCATGCAATCAAATTCCCTTTCAGATCATACTTGTACAAAAAATAGTGAAAATTGGTTAAAATATGAATTTTCTTGTTAATCAATCTACCAAATCATTACATACCTCATCCAATACTAGCATGGATGATCTTAGAGGCCTAAATAGGACTTCCCTGAATGGCTACAACTATTTTCAAGTGGTTATGTCCGTTAGATCCTCTTTTCTCCAATTGGTGGAAATGTTGCTTAGCAACTTTTACAATTTTGCATTTTTGACCTTTTTGACATGCCAAAGTCCCTAATGGACTTTGTAGACCTTCATGAACCCCATGGCCTAATTTGGTCTCTAGGTTTATAAATGACCTTAGAACCAATTGTCCTTACAAATGAGTTCTTTATTACATCAAGGGGATCCAAACTGATCCAACACATCAACCTAGGATCTAAGACCACCTATCTAGCACTCAAACAACAAATGAAATCAAGGGACCAAGAGGTTCCCTGCACCACCAAATCCCTAAGATGACAAAAAAAAACATCAGGAACATTAGTTGATGTCAGTTTCCATCAATGACAACACAAATAATTGATCATGTCATCTAATTATAGAATCTCCATCTCTTCATCACAAATAAACTTCTATCCTTTACTGGTGCAGTCATCATACTTCAACTGCATCACCTATATCTATATTAGTTATGCCAAATGCCAACAATCTCCCCCTTTGGCATTGATGGTAACACCAATCAGATATACAATCAGAGTAACATTATCATATGCAACTTGCTTGCTGATATAACATAATATGTCAGTTCTCCTCCTTTTGTCATCTCCCCCTTAGCCAGTACTTCTCATAATTTGATCTTCATCTTTCATATCTAATTCAATTCTTCTCTCCCTTTGAAAAAAATTCCAAAGATGTAAATACATCACTTGTCTTCAATTCTAATGCTGCCTCTTCCATCATCTTCACTACTCAAATCAGAAAAATTATAACAAAGCATTAAATCAGAACTTTACATCAAACTTGCTCCCCCAAAGGAGTAGCCTATACCTTCATCAATCCTTAGTGAAAAATAAACATGAAATCTACAGGATTGATGAATCTCCATCATTCTATTTCTTTCGATGTACACCCCTAGTTTACCTCTAAGAAACTCAAAGGTAGCCTTCGGTAAGGGCTTAGTAAATATATCAACTAATTGATCTTCACTCTTCAAATATTCCATCTTCACTTCTTTTTCTTGAACTATTTCCCTTAGGAAGCGATACTTCAATTCAATGTACTTGGTTCTGGAATGAAGTACATGATTCTTAGAAATGTTTATTGAACTTGTATTATCACAATAAATAGTCACTAATTCAGACATATCTATCTTGAATCCTTCTAGCACATGTCTCATCCATATTGCCTGTGTGCAATTCATGGATGCAGATACATACTCGGCTTCAGCTGTAGATTGAGAGACACAATTTTGTTTCTTCCTCGTCCATGCCACTAATGTTCCTCCAAGTAGAAAAGCTCCACTGGTTGTGCTTTTCTGATCATCCACATTACTTGCCCAATCAGCATCAGTAAAGACATCAAAAGTAAAATCTCCTTTCTAGGGATCCATAAACCATAGTCTATTATCTCTTTGAGATACCAAAAAATTCTCTTCACAGCCACCATGTGACTCTTCTTAGGCTTTTTTTGAAATCTAGCCACTAATCCAATAGCATGAGCAATATCCGGTCTGCTATGAACAAGATAGTGTATCTTTCCAATCATAGATCTGTACTCTTTTTTACTAACAGTAGGGGAATCATCTTCCTTTGACAACTTGCAACATGTCACCATCGATGTTTCTACCGGTTTGCAGTCATCCATAACCAAAGTCTTCAACACCTCTTTGATATACTTGGTATGACAAATAAAGATACCACCATCTAGTTGTTGAGCCTATAAGCCAATAAAGAACTTAATTTCACTGATTAGAGACATTTCAAATTCCTTTTTCATTATATCAGCAAAGTCCATACACATATCATCATTTCCACCAAAAATTATGTCATCAAAAAATACTTCTACTATCAGCATCTTGTCTCCATCAGTCTTCAAATAAATGTTGTTGTACCCACTGGTATGTTAGAATCCAATTTTGATCAAATGTCCATGTAATCTCTCATACCATGCCCTTGGTGCTTGCTTTAGACCATATAGTGTTTTGTGCAATTTACACACCATGTCTTTATCATCGGTCAAGGAAAATTCCACCCAGTTGTTCAATGTATAATTCTTCTTCTAGAATCCCATTTAGAAAGGTTGTCTAGACATCCATTTGGTAAACTTTGAATCCCTTATACGCAGCAAATGCCAGCAGCATCCTTACTCCTTCTAATTTAGCAACAGGTGCAAATGTTTCACCATAATCCTCACTTTCTTCTTGAGCATACCCTTTGCAGACTAACCTTACCTTATTTCTTACAATCTTTCCTTCTTCATCCAATTTATTACTAAAGATCCACTTTGTTCCAATTACATTCTTATCCTCCAATCTAGGAACAAGTGACCATGTCTGATTCTTCTCAATTTGATATAATTCTTCATTCATTGCATTCACCCAATCATCATCCTTTAGTTCTTCCTTAACTATCTTGGGTTCAATTGTAGATATCAAACATGATTTCTCTCAGATCTTTCTCTTGGTTTGCACACCTGCATTCTTATCACCAATTATATACTCTTGTGAATTATTCAATTTGACATATCTAGGTATTGCTTGTATCAGTTCTACATCTTCTACATCAAGTTCTTCATCTTCTTCCTCACTGTCATCACTTATCGGTTGAGAATCCAATTTTGCATTTGTTGGTTCTTCATTATTTTTTGTCTCCATTTCAATGATCACAAACTTTTCCTTATTATCATCCTTTTTTAGGTTCTGATCTTCTTGTACCTTCAAACTTATCAAATAGATCATTAACTTTTACATTAGCTTTTTCAACAATTTTCTTAGTTCTCTTATTGTAACATTTATATGCTTTACTCTTAGAAAAGTAACCAAGAAAAATTCCCTCATCAGATTTTGCATCAAAATTCTCAGTGTAGTTATCTCTCTTAATAAAACATTGACTTCCAAAAAATTTAAAATAACTTACATAAGGATTTTTTCCATACCATAGCTCATAGGTGTCTTATTGTTACCTCCCTTTACCAATACCTAGTTTAAAGTGTATACAACAGTACTGACCACTTCTCTCCAAAACATTTTGGATACATTACCCTGTAATAACATGGTTCTTGTAGCTTCAACTATTGTTCTGTTCATCCTTTCTTCTATGTCATTCTATTGTGGTGTCCTCAGAGAAGAAATCTATCTCTTTATACCCTGATCATCATAATACTTAACAAATTCATCATATGTGAATTCACCTCCTTGGTCCGATCTTAAACACTTCAAGTTCTTACTAGTTTCCTTCTCAACCAGAGCTTCAAATGATTTAAATTTATTAAATGCTTTTGATTTCTCTCTCAAAAATGTCACCCACATCATTTTAGAATAGTCATCGGTGAAGATCATGAAATACCTATCACCGTAATAACTCTTTGTTCTCATAGGGTCATAGAGATCAGTATGTACCAAATCTAAAATATTCTTAGAAATACAATTCTTTCTCTTGAAAGAAATAGAGGTCATCTTACTGATTTGACAATCTTTGCATATCACACTATCCAATTTGACAAGTTGGGGTAATCCTCTTACAACACTTGACTTGCTTATCTTAACCAAATTATCAAAATTAACATGACAACATATTTTATGCCACAACCAATTGTCTTCCATTCTTACAACTAGACAATTATTAATATTACTATTCAAATGGAATAAGTTACCTCTAGTTTTCTTCCCGGTAGCAATCAGTTCACCATTACCTCCAAGAATTTTGTAGACTCCACTCTTAAACTCAAGAAAATAACCTTTATCTTTGATATGACCAACACTTAAAATATTATGGTTAAGACCATCAACCCAAAACACATAATCAACATTACTCTTCCCATTTAGAGAGATTGAACCTTTACCTTTCACCATGCAAGGAGAGTTATTTCCAAATATAACAACACCTCCATCAAATTCATTAAGGGTTATGAACTTACTTTTATCTCTGGTCATGTGATGTGAGCAACAACTGTCTATAATCCATTCATCACTATTCTCCATGTGACATACTAGTGCCTTTTCATCTAACAGTTCCTCCTTCACAACTACAAACACAATTTATTCATTGTCGTCTTCTTCTTTCGATTCCTCATCGGTCACACCTTCATCTACTACAACATAACAATGTTTCTTACCCTTTCCTTTGAATCTTCTAAACTTCTCTTTCTTATCGTTGTTAGGGAAATTAGCAGCAATATGACCAATTTTACTACAAGAGAAACACTTCAAAGGTAGCTTTCCTTTATACTTAATAGTGCCTCAAGTTCCATCACTTGATCTTCATTGTCTTCATTTCCTCGATTACTTCCATGACTTGTCCCGCACTCATGATTTTGACATATATCTTTTCCTTTTCTAGCAGATGAACCGGTAATAGAATCTTTAAAGGTAGATTCAGTAGATTTTGTCACACTATTATCAAAACTATTTAACTCAAAAGTTGTAAGCTTAGCAATCAATGAATCAATAGTTACCTTATCCTTTGAAATAAATCTAAGTTCTTGGATTGTCGATACTCATAGCATATCGAGGTTGAAGAGTTTTGAGCATTTTACTTACTACTGCATCATCTTCTATTTTACCTCCAACACTCTTTATGTTGCCAACAACTTCTTTGATTCTCTGATCATACTGTGCAATATTCTCTCCTTCAAGTATTGTCATGTCATCGAACTTTCCTCTCAAGCTTTCCTCTTTGGCTCTTTGAACATGCTCATCTCCTCCATAGATTGTCTCTAACTTTTTCCAAACCTCACTTGCAATTTCCAATCCTTGAACATCAATATATTTTAAATCAGATAAAGTACTTACAATAGCTCCAAGGGATTCCATGTTATCTTGCTTCTCTTTGAGTTAATTTAGTGTCAAGGGAGTAGTAGTAGGAGCAACATATGTTGTTTCAACTTGCTTCCAATATTGTGCACCAAGACCTTTGATGTAGATCTTCATTTTGTCTTTCCAGATCTCGTAGTTATCCTTGTTTAACTTGGGACCCTCTTTCTTCATCATCTTGAATTCCTCAAATTCTTTTCCTCATGCGGTTAGGCTTTCAGCACACAGAGGACCAAATCTCTGAGACCAATTGTTAATCCTATGAGGATCCAGTTAATACTGAGAGGGAAGGTGAATTAGTATTAAGACCAATTGAAACTTTAACTCAAAATCAAACTTATCTCATAGCTGAAACCATTTAACAAATATATCAACTTCTTCTTCAAATCTAATAACCTCTTCATCAAATTTGCTTAACACATTAATCAAATCATTTACCACAACTATAAATACTTTCACCACCAAAGCAATCATATAAAATTGATCATTTACAAACTCATTAACCTTATCAATCAGATCAAAAACTTTCTCAAACAACTTCTTATCAATACCGGTAACCTCTGATAAACTTCTGATAAAACATCATAATCGGTGTCTCAGAAATAATGCATGAAATGAAACATAAATAAGAACATCACATGAAAACCATTCCACACATGAACACCATAAGTTTTTGATGTGGAAACCCAAATAGAGAAAAACCACGGTGGGAGTTGGCACCCACAAATATTTGTACTCTTTTTAAGTATACCCTATTAGGATCTTAGCCCTATGAGGAGCTTACAATACGCCCGATTAGGAGCAGACCCAATTAGGAGTCACTCGCTTAAGGGATTTGCCTTGTAGCCCGATCAGGAGCTTGATGATCTATAAGGATCAACCTCATGATAGGATTTAACACTCTTTTGAGAGATACCTTGTTAGGGGACTTAAATGTTTAAGGCATGTTAGGACCTAGCCGATTAAGGGATTTAACCTGCTGCAACTATTAGGGAACAACAGAGAGAAAAATGATCTGTTACTTGCACTTCTCTGCTTTCTTGATTAGATCCAATTATACTCAACACTCTGCAACCCTCAAGAAAATCTCAGACTTCACTTGGATGGCTTAACTCATTCTCTGAGACCACTAACATCATAAACATCAACTATGTCATCCTAAATAGCCATCTCAACTAGGTCGGCCACAAAACCCTAATTACATCATGAATTTAAAATTCAAATCATCAAGAGATCATCAAGATAAATATACAAATCATTAAAACAAATTATAATGCAATATCAACTATTGGTTGATCGTAACCCATCACAAAAATTCGATCTGTACCAAAGTCAAACCCTCAAAACACTCTACTAAGCATTTCACTAATTCCCAAGAAATTATTGCTTGAATTGCACCAAAACAACAATTAAATCTTTCACGCGGGTTGTATTGTGTTACCAACTTCATGTAGACTCATCGTCAATCATTGTCATAACATAAATCATTACCGGTTTGGTGATTTCTTCACCGGTCTTAAACCCTACTAAAACCTTAGCAAAACTTCATCAAAAATTTGAAACACACCTTCTGGTAATCTCCACAAGTTTTGGTTTCGATCAGATACACCTTTCCATGATACAAGTTCACCATCCAAACCATAAATCACTAATCATCGCTGATTGACCGATCCAATCAAAACAACTCTGCTTTACCGATTAAAGTCCTATTTCACAGACTTTAGTTCTCTGCTGGTAAACCCTGTCTTCTGGTAAACCAAATCACTAAGATGACAAAACAAAATATCAGGAACATCAGTTTCCATCAATGACAACACAAATAACTGATCATGTCATCTAATTATATAATCTCAATCTCTTCATCACAAATAAACTTCTATCCTTTACCAGTGCAGTCATTAGTCTTCAATTGCATCACCTATATCTATATTAGTTATGCCAAATGCCAACACATATATCTTGAGTTTTTTTCCTACATCTTCCCTTCATGATTGGGTAGAATTCATGGATATACCTTTGGGTTTGTTTCTTCCTAAGGGGAGGAATGTTGCTCGACGATCTTGGAGAAGCTTCTCCGTTCAGTTGCGAGCTTCCACCATTGCTACAAATTCTACTTTGAGGGGGGCTACATGGTCTCTCTTCTTATCTCTTATGGGAGGACTTTTTCCTCACATGGGTTTTTGTCCTTCTCATTCTTCTTTGAGAGTTCTTTTTAATAGTTTTTATCTCTCTTTTGGGAAGGATTTTTTTCCCGCGTGGTTTTCTCCCTTTCTCCATTTGTGAGAGATTGCAGGAATTTGCATTAATTTGCATTTGTACATGGGTACCTAACATTGCCTCGTAGCTAGGACCCATCTTGCATTGTTAACTTGAGTCTATATTCCCCTAAGTTGCACTTAAGGGGGGGTGTTGGTTTAAATTATGTCTCATAATTACACTTGACTTAAGTTGACTTAGGGTAATGCATTTCATAGTAGTTTGGGTATGAGACACTTAGGGAAGTGTGCACATAGGGATGATGCATGTAGGAGAAATTCCACCTTTTGTGGTCTTGTTGTTACGTTCCACCTTCGATGGGTGATCCACCTCTTGTGGAATATTTAATTATTTCTCCTACCTACCCTCACCTACCCTTATTTCCCATTGAGCCACATGTCATGATTATGTGCTCACATATCCATATGGCCTTGCCTTTATAAGTAGGCTCATCTACATTGTGTGTAATGATCTAGTTGATAGTATTTGCATCTTGATTAGAATACAATTTATTCTTATCAAATCTATTCTCTCTCTCTCTCTCTCATTTGCTATTCATTGTGCTTTAGATCTTGGCTATATTTTGATAAATTCTTACATCATCATATGTTACCTTGATATCATTAAGAGTTTTTCTCATCCACATCACCTGAGTACAACAAGATGCTACTGCAATATACTTTTCTTCAACAGTAAATAAGGAAACTGAATATTATTTCTTACTAAACCAGGAAACCAATCTGTCACCTAAAAGGAATACACCAACACTAGTACTCTTTGAATGATCAATACTTCCAACCCAATCTGTATCAGTATAGGATTTCAATATTAAATCTCCACCTTTCTTGTACCAAATTTCAAAGTCCACTAGTCCTTTCAAGTATTTGAAAATTATTTTCACTGCTTGCCCATGTGTCACCTTCAGATTCACCTGAAATCTCGCTACTAGACAAATATCCTACATGATATCTAGTTTTGATGTAGTCAAATAAAATAGTCCTCCAATCATCAACTTGTATTTATTTTGTTCAACTTTCAGAGACTCATCATCTTTTCTCAACTTGCACCCAATAGTTAAACGGGTAGTAATCGGTTGGAAATCATCAAAACCAAACTTCTTCAACATTTCCTTCACAAACTTGCTCTGATAAATAAAGATTCCATCTTTTACTTGACTAGCTTGCAACCCAAGAAAGAAAGACGACTCACCAATAATTGATATCTCAAATTCATTTTGCATCTCCTTAGAAAATTCTTTACATACATCATCATTTCCTCCAAAAATAATATCATCAACATTAACTATAACAATCAACAACTTATCTCCATCAATTTTGAAATAAAAATTACTATCTATTGTACCTTTCCTAACATTCTGTTGGAGTAAATATCTATCCAATCATGCATACTAGGCTTTAGGTGTTTGTTTAAGTCTATACAAAGCTTTCTTTAGTCTGCACACAATATCTAGATCTTCTACCAATCTAAATCCATCCATTTTCTCAATGTAAACTTCTTCTAGATCTCCATTCAAAAATGCTAATTTCACATCCATCTGATAAATTTAAATTCTTGTAAGAAGAAAATGTAAGAAATATGTATATAGCTTCCATCCTTGCTATAGGAGCAAAAGTTTCTTCAAATTCTAAACATTCTACTTGAGAATATCCTTTACATAACTATCTCACCTTATTCCTTGTTACTTGTCCTTGCTAATTCAACTTATTTTTGAATACCCACTTAGTTGCAATTACATTCTTGTCCACTGATCTAGGTACCAGCTCCCATGTCTTGTTCTTTTGAATCTAATTTAGTTCTTCTTCTATTGCATTTACCCAAATTTTATCTTTTCTTTCTTTTGGCTCACTTGTCTTCTTTGGAACTATAGGAACAATCTCAAACTTTTTCACTAGACAATATTTATTCTCCTCTTTATCTTTAATGTAGTAAAAATTTCCATATGTTCTAATTCCCTCTACAACTCTTTTACCAGTCTTCTCCTTTCTAATCACACATCTGGTACTTCTAAACAAATTTTCATACCCTTTTCTACACATCTGACTAACACTTAACAAACTATGTCTCAATCCTTCAACATAATAAACATCATTAGTCTTATGCTTACCATCAATTGAAATGCTTCCAATACCTCGAATAGAGGCATAATATTTTCCAATGAACTTCATAGATCCTCCATAATATTTCTTTAGAAATTAATAAACCTTTCTTGGTCACCAGTCATTCAATTTGAACATCCAAAATCTATAATCCATGTATTCGGTTATATCTTAGAATGCAACACAGTCTTCTCATCTTTCAGTTTCTCCAAATAATTCTCCTTATCCTCAATTTCTATAAACAAAGATTCTTCATTTGATTCATCATCAACTTCATCTTCATAAGTATGTTTTTCAATAGAGCACACTCATTTCTTCTCTTTTTTGTTGAAATTGTGTCTTCTAAACTCATTCTTCTTCTCATCTTGATTTGATTTATTATAATCTTCTATGTACTTTCAATTAGAAGCATAATGTCCAATTATACCACGATTTCAAAGGTAACTTACCTTTATATTTTCTAGTGCCTCATTACAAGATAAATGAATCCTCATACTAACAATACATATTTCTGGAGCAATAATCATGACTACAATACATCAGCAACATCTGGGATCTACAACATACCTACCTATCTTCCATTGTTCTGCAACACATCATACATACCTATCTTCCACTATTATGCAACATATCATTCATAGCTATCTTCCACTACTCTGCAATATATGTGGAACGATTTGAATTACTGGGTTTGAAATCAATGACAACTAAGACAAGTATTTCTAACAATCTCCCTCTTTATCATTGATGGCAAAACATTTATATCAAAACCTTTCCATAACCCCCTTAGATAATGCTTCCTTACAAAAACTCAATATTTCTCCCTGATATAATATTTCACCCAATGCACAATATTTCATAATATTTACCCCCCTTTAACATCAAGGACAAAGGGTAACAACAAAATAGGTTACTAAAAACCAAAAAAAATAAAAAACTACACAACAAAAGAAATAATGCTTCACTTATGGTTTTGAAAGATTCTCTTATATTTCTCCTTCAAATTTGGAAAGAAAGTCTTCCAAGAGTTCATTGCCAAATGTAGACTTAAACTCAAAGTATCAACTCTGATTATTTCATCAACTGCTTTTGATAAAGAATTGGGAATGACAAGGTTCCAGACATATTTCTAAGCTTCAAGAAGGAGACCAGAAAGATGTTCTAATGTAGCCTCAACAATCTCTTTCACCTTTAAGAACACATTCACCACATCTTCTTTCTGTCTTTGATA
Source organism: Cryptomeria japonica (assembly GCF_030272615.1). Taxonomy (NCBI): domain Eukaryota; kingdom Viridiplantae; phylum Streptophyta; class Pinopsida; order Cupressales; family Cupressaceae; genus Cryptomeria; species Cryptomeria japonica. Next base: position 421,022,566 of record NC_081409.1, on the reverse strand, counting down.
AAATATAAGATCCGATTGCAGAGAATTGATTTTCTTCCTTTGTTCGTGTCGTCTGCATCAATGAAAGTGTCAAATTATTTTGACCACAGAATTCAACTCAGATTCAATAGAATCAATCTTAGCTTTGAAATTTTCAATAGCTATCAGCCACAAGAGACAATATTCGTATACTCTGCTTGCTTCTGCAACATAATCACCCATATTCTTAATATATTCTGATAATATCCTTTGAGAATATGTACACTTCTTTTCCATATCAACCTGAATATCATTTTCTACAATAGGTTTCTTCAAATGATCCTTAAGCACTTCATAAAGAACATCTGGCAAGATGTTTGCAAGATCACCGAAAACAATGTTGTTTTAGACCAAGTGGTCAATTAGAACTTCTTCAATCTGATCATAATCATAGGAGGGTCACTCAAGCCACAAGTATCCAATCTTTTTTATTCTATCATCTTCTTAAAGCATACTCAAAATATTCTTATCACTATATGGGCCATCTTCCTCTTTACCACTTTCAACCAAAGACAATTTTCCCTTAGCTACTAAATATGGTTCCAGATCATCCAGGGAAATAATTCTGCTTTCTTCTTCACCTTTGTTGGTGTAAATTATGTCTCATAATTACACTTTACTTAATTTGACTTTGGGTAATGCATTTTATAGTAGTTTGGATATGATATAGTTAGGGAAGTGTGTACATAGGGATGATGCATGTAGCAGAAATTCCACCTTTTGTGGTCTCATCTTGTTGTTAAATTCCACCTTTAGTGGGTGATCCACCTCTTGTGTAATATTTTATCATTGCTCCTACCTGCCCACACCTACCCTTGTTTCTCATTGAGCCACATGTCATGATTGTGTGCTCACATAGCCATATGGCCTTGTCTTTATAAGTGGGCTCATCTTACATTGTATGCAATGATCCAGTTGATAGTATTTGCATCTTGACTAGAATACAATTTAATCTTATCTATATTTTGTCTCTCTTATTATGCTATTCATTAAGATCTTGATCTTGGCTATATTTGATAAATTCTCACATGTTATCAAAGCCATTGGGGCTTCATTGAGTAATCTATTTGGAGACATTTTGGAGCATTCATTTTTGGGATTTGAGAAGATGCAATTTTAGGGGGCATCCTATGGTGATTTTGAAATCACCATTGAGTTCGAGCGGGCATTTCCATGAATTTTGACTACAAATTTGCCTATGTTTAGGTAAAATTATTTTTTGTAACAATTTTGTTTTAGTTGGAGGGCCTTTAAGCCCTCTCTCCAACAACTTAGAAATTTTATTTCTATCATTGTCTTATTTTTACATTATTTTGATTTGGGTCTTTTATCAGATCTGTGAAAATATTATCATTTTGGGAAATGTTTGTATTTGGGTGCTATATATTTTGTATTGGCAACAGTTCTTCGACATCAGCATCCCGATGGGCCATCTACATGACTCATTATATTTAAAGGCTAGAATAATGGTTGAAGTGTTTTTCTTTGTCTTGCACTTACTCATTTACCCTAATTGGAGTGATTAAGAGGGTGATCGCCCTTCTTTTCTTCTCTTGTAGTGAGCTTCTACATAACAGATCTGGCTATTGATTTGGAGTCTCAACTCTTCTTTTATCTATCAAAGAGTGTTATTTGATTAGAAAAATGATAATTTTTTGGATCAGTAAATACCCTAGAAGGCTTGCAAGTTTCCTATTGATGGCTTATTATTTTGAGATCAAGCCATTTGGATATGTTTTAGTTGTTTTTTGGGTAGTTTTTTTTTTGTCCGACTGACCAAATTGAAAGTTTGAACAATCCCTTTGTTGGCCTCCACCATGCATGTATTTGGAGATTCTTCTATTCATTTGACCAGTGTTTCTTTGTTGGTGTAGGAAACAACATATTGTAGTTGTTCATATTGGGTTTCCTTCTTCATTTGCAAGCTTTGTACCCATGCTTTCTTTTCTTCACAGTGCCTCACCAAGTGAGTTTGGTTTCGCCTACGCATTATTATTTGATCAAGCCACAATTATCTTGTAGGACACCTTCGTTTATTGTGGTTCAATTTTATTTTTTTTAAATCCCTACTTACCATTTGTTTGCAGCCTTCCCTTTGGAGTGTGGGGTGGGTGAGACCCCACATGGCCCCCACATTCTTTTTTAATTTTTGTTCTTAAAAGTTTTTTTTTTAAATGAAACTTGTGGAAGATAAAAAGATTTTATTTATTCCCACAAGGAATATGCTACATGTTATGGAATATTCTTTTCTTATGTAAGATATTTTTTGCCCCCCTCTCCATTTGCATTTTCAGTTTGATAAGCCATTTTCAAATGGTGATATCTCGAGCTCAGGACCTCCTTTTTCAATGCAATTTTTTTGTTTTTTTGGGGTATAATTCCATGCTCTTTGTAGTGGTGCAGGTAGTCTTCTATTTTAGAGTACATATTTTTCATAATTTTCAATTTTTCACAACTGTACCTATCCAATCCTCAATTTTACAACTGCAAAGGCTTTGTTTGAGCTCATACAACCTCCTTTTCAGGTGCCATTTTTTTAAAGTGCATAATTTTTCATCTATTTTCTTGTAGTGCCATCATATTTTCACTATTTTGAGTAGAAATTGTACTTTCAATATTTGGTCATTTTTGGCCTATTTGGTACTTGGATCTCAGTTTATATGTCTTGTGGTATTTGTTTGAGTCTCTTATAGCCTATTTGAGGTAGTTGTAAAGTTAAAATCAGTCCATTTTGTCATTTTTTGTAAGTGGCCCATTGTACATGCACTAAGTATAAAGTGCCAAATCATCATTTTGTGGGGGGTTATTTGATTGAGTGAATTTGGGGGGTGTCTTGAGTGATTGTGCCTCTCTTTTATTTGTGCTCTTTCACTTTGTTCCTACGTGTTCTCCTAAATTTCCACTTTTAACTACACATAACTATCTTTCATGGAAAATTGATGTATGGAGTAAGCTAATGGAAAAGTGATTAACTCATTATATTGATGGAACTATCATTACACCAGCTGATCCTAATGTTCACATGGAATGGCTCACTAAAAAATGTTACAAAATTAGGGACATTGAGGAAGTATATATCAAAGGACCATCTTTCACATTGACAAGTGTAAAATAGTTAAGGATGCATGAGATGCCTTGGGAAAATTGTATGGATAAATTGATGAGATTAGGGGCTATCAACTTGATATCAATCTCACCATGTTGGACCCCAAGAACTTTGATACAATCCAAGATTATTTTACCAAGGCAAATGAGCTAAGAGTTCAGCTTAAGGATTGTGGCATTGATAAGAAGGATGCACAGTTGGTCTACAACCTATTGGGAAAGCCTCCATCATAATATGCAACATTTGTTTGTAGCTTCCAAACTCATCACTTGAAAGTGGGAATTTCTTTCACTATGCCCTCATTTGATGCATTCACGGAGATGTTGATGTTGGAGTAGTCAAATTTCTTGAGCATGAGGATTCTCAAGCCTTCAAAGTTTATGGCTTTGGTGATTAATCAAGAGAATCAAGGAAAGGATTTCAACAAGAAGCAAAAGCGGACCAAGCCTAAGACACAACAAGATAGAGCGCAATCATTCTCTCCACAACAAGGTGATTCTACATCCTCACCTAAGAGGAAATTATATAAGGACAATCTTTCTTGTTCATATTGTTGGCCATTTGGAGGAATTGATTATGTGTTACATTGATGTTTTGTCATTTATGTCAACACTAGCTGTTTTGGATGCTTTTGTTAGGCCCAATATGGAAAGCTAATGTACTGAGAGGGGAGGGGTGAATTGGTACTTCAAAACTTTTCTTCAACAATATCTTTACTGTTATGCATAAACCAAAAACTGTTGTAACATAACATAAAGCTGAAACAAATAAATAACAATCATACATGATTCACTCCATAACACATATATTTTGGTTACGCAGAAACTCTTAGTTAGAGAGAAAAACTGCGGTGGGGATGGCACCCACAACTTCACTACTGCAATAATAAAGAGTGCTCAGTTAGAGCTACATGTTCAACTATTTCTAATATCTTACCCTGTTAGGAGTATCAAGATTGTTAGATCTACCTTGCTAAAAAAATTTACAACACTTGTTCTAAATGCTGCACCTGGTTAAAGGCTTTACAATTTATAGACTTTGTTAAAGTCTTTTACCCTGTTAAAGGTTTCTCTTATAACTTCAAAATATTACAATAAAATCTTTACAAATATCTGCAACTTTACATCTGGAATGTTATAGCAGATTCTATGTGCTCAAAATGAGATTACCCTACTTATAGCATACCTCGGTAACCCATAAAGTAACTCAGTAAACCCTTATGTTTACTCTATTCTTTGACTGTTCTTTGAAATCCTTCTCAGTGACCTCTATGTCTCTAATAGTCTCAATACTCAGTGCTTTCCCATGATTTTACTTTTCACATATGTCTATCTTCACACTCATACACACATACCTCGATAATATATATCTAATCCTAATCCATGCTGTATAAATAGATCTCTTATGTCGGTGATCTAGTTCATTGCTTTGATCTTACAAACATGATTTATTGAATGAATAACCATACAAAATATTTCATTGGTTAGATGACCTAAAAATCATACACATTCCTTAAGTGCAATTTCCAATGTGATAACGGTTCTTTTGCTCCTCGATCTTGTAACACGTTTCCACACAAGTGTCTAGGTTCAATGAATCTGGTAAAACATTTCACTCAGTGTATCATTATTTCTGCTCGGTAGACATACAGTGTTACTCGGTAGACAGCTCGGTGTATACTAGGCTCTATGACTACTTTCTTCTATAACCGACTACTTTGTGCATACTGACTGAATATTTCGGTAGTAGTAACTGACTAGAGTATATAGAATGACTTTGGCTATAAAACTAATGGCAAATTAATAAGTAGTAACAATCTCCCCTTTTGACATTAGTTGAGATGTTTGACAAAACTACTTTCAAAGTCATAACTCAAAAATCTATATACTTACAAAATTTGACTAAACAGACAGTATATACATTAGTCAACAAAATGGTATGTTTCAAATATACTCCCCTTATCAATATATTGTACAAAACTCTGATTTTGCATGCTCGGTGATCAATGTTCAGTATTAACTGCTTAGTTCACTAGTCAGTGTTGTCAAAATTTTGTTTGGATACTTTGTTCAGCTCGGTATACTCCCCCTCTATACAACACTTCCACTTTGATACTTTGATGCTATACTCACTCCCCCTTTTTGACAAACATCAAAACTTAGTTACCATTCGGTGGTGGCAACTGGTCAACAGTGGATTTATACTTTATCTTTGCATCGGTAAGGGCGGCAGAGAGGGCATCCTTGACACTGTCCATGAGTGAATTATGAGCTATAATGTCAACTAATAGTGAAATTAGTCCATCTAAGGTGCTTCCCTCTTGCTGAGTGGATAGGGAGGTAGCTTTGTTGATCTGCTCTTGGATGGATGAAAGATGAGGAATGAATAATGTCTGAAGAGTCATTATGTCCATCCTTATCTTGTGCTCTTCATTTCTGAGTTCCAATTGTTGAGCCATGAGCTTTTGTAACTTTGTATAAAAATGCTGAATAGAATTTCGCTCAGTGGTCAACTTATTTGAGAGATCGGTGATCTCTTTCTCAATCACTTCAGTTTTATTTTTTATATCCTTAATGAATAAAGAAAATGTACAGAGTTTTTGAAATAAATAAAGAATGTGCTTGAGTTGAGGGGACAACTCAGCAATAAATTTGACAAGTTTTACTTTGCCAATAGCAATAGCCTTCTGTACCTCTTCAATCATTTTAGTAGTGAGCTCTTTGTCCTTTAACTTGCTCAAATATTGGGATGCCTCTACTCCAGATGTCTCTATTTTAGTTAGGAGTTCATCCAGTTGAATGTGGATGGTTGCATCTTTTGTCACTGTAGCTTCAGGTAGCATATCTATTAATAGTGCTTTCACCTTCTGAAGTACTTTGTTCTTCTTTTGAATAGCCATTTGCTTCTCATGTTCTGCTTTGGCTTTGCATAGTTCACCGAATTCAATGAGTGCTTGCCCTTTTAATTTAGAAATGTCTACATTCGGCAACACTATTGGTTTTGACAAATCTAATTTGAGACTATGCTTTTTTATTTATTTTTCTTTACCTTTCACTGGTTGAACTAAAACAATGGCTTGTGAGGCTTGGTGACCCTCAGTAGGTTGCTCGGTAGAGGCAACACTTTTATCAATTTCTTGAACCTTTGATGTAGCCTTTGTGGTGTCCTTTGGTGCTTCTGTGCTTGGGGTATCAGATGTAACATTTTTAGTGCTAGAAGGAGCTTGAGAAGACTGTTCTTCAGTGGCCTGAGAAGTAGTTTCTCCTTCTATAGACTTGTGACCCTCTGTTCCTTGCTCAAATATCTTGAGGGGCCTCGGTTGAAGTAGGTTGAGTGACCAGAGGATAGGGCTGAACTTGTTCCAAAATTGACTCACTAGATACCAGTTTGGCATATGCATTCCCTTCTATCATTTCCTATTCAGGTGCCTCGGTGTCCATGATATCCTCATCAACTTGTATAGTGTCAGCAGGGTCTTGCTCAGTGATATCAGGATCTTGCTCGGTGACATCAAATATTTCAACTTCAGCTTGCTCACCAACATTCTTGATTCAAAATATTTCCTACCATTTTTCTTTGGTCTCATTCTCTACATCCAAGTAAAGGCCATTCATCAATTTCAATGCTCTTTGCTTGACTAGGAATTTTGTGTGGTAGTTTTTTAGATGTTTAGTGATCTCATCTACCGACATGTCTGGAAAAAGATGTACCAGACTTCTTTCTCTCATCTGTTTCTCTAAGTCCATGGCATAATTCCACCTGTTATCAATATGCAAATATAATTCATTTGGAAGAGATTTAGATACTTCCAATGGGACCAATCAGAATTTCAGTAGTGTGCAGATGATAGCTTCTTCTATTTGCCTCTTTTCATCATCAGATCTGGATTCATACTTAACGTATCTGAATGCTCCAAATCCACCATATTGCTTCAGATTAGTACAAAAATTGTCAACACTATGTACATTTACCTTTTTACTCTTGACAATCTGAAATTTGTTTGCATCTTCAGATTCGGTGTCACTAGACTCTTTAGTCAAAATGAGTCTCCGAGTAGATTTCTTGTAATTTTTTGTTACCTTGGGTGTGGCAACATTCTTTGGTTTCTTACTCGGTGATGTTGCAGATGATCTTGTGTTTGGGTGCTTTATTGAAGGATTCGGTGATACCTTTGATGTATCCTATTTCTTTCTTTTCAAAACTTTTCCCTTAGGCAACTCGGTGCTCAGTGTTATAGCTACCTCTTGGGCTTCAGATTCCTCCTCGATGATTACTATAGTGCCCTTGATAGGTGTGGAGGAAGAACCTTCTCCAAATTTCTCTATTAATGCCTTGATCATTTTTGTTTCCTTCCTTGTATCCTTGGGTACTACAATGCTCATCTTTACTTTCTCTTTCACTTCTTCATAGGTTCCATACCTCGGCTCGGTAGCATGCCTTGGTAATGTAAGAAAAGAATCTATCTGTTGTTGTGTGATGTCAAAATCAATCTCATAACCCATAGGTGGAAAAGATTGAGTTCTCGGTTCCACAACATTAACATAGCAATAGTCGGTGTCCACTTCAAAGCATATGTCATCCTTGTATTTCTCTACTAATTGGGGTGGAATTCTATACTTGTTATGCATCTTTTCTTGAAACTTACTGAAATAATCATCCACAATATCATTAAAGTTATCACCTAGTCTTTTGATGAAGTCATTAATTTGATGGGTGATTGGTCAGTGTAGTTCCCAAACTACATTACCGATTGATGGAAAGAATTTCTCAAAATAGAAAAACATGCATACCAGAAGTGATCCAAACTTCAGTGTATTAGCCGAGTTGTTCTTCTTTGGCTTCCTTATGTTGTTTAGATTCTCAAACAAGTTTTTCAGCAGTACTTCACAAAGATCAATTTTCATTCCTTTCTTCATAATTTTATATGCTAAATCGACTGCTGCATAGGGTACACTGTTTTCCCTTGCTGATTAGAAGAAACAATAACCTATTACTCTAATGGCAAACTTCAGCTCTGCATCTGTTACATTATTCAATTTCAGTCCTCTACAATTTGATTCAACTCCGATTAGTGTGATCAATTCCTTCTGAGATATCATTTTCTGAGCTCGAGCATGATCAAAAATAGGGTAATCGGTGATCAAATGAATGATTTCCTTGGTGATTTTGAATGGTTGCTCTGCTAACCACATGAAATCATCATGAACTCTTCTCAAAAAAAACTTGACCCATTGGGATTTGAAGACACGGGGATAGGTTAGGGCTTCGATCAATCCCTTGATTTTGATGTGTTCATACTTGCTATCCAATTTCCCATCGGTACATAATTCATCATATGTGTCCTTGATTTCAACATGACCTAGTTCCTCAACATGACACTTAGTGAAGAATCTGACATCCTCAACTAGTAAAACCCTATCCGAAATGAGAGAAAATGCAGTTTTATCATCCAGTTCAGATGCTACTTTGGGAGTTAGAGAATATTTTAGTGAGGGCTTTTCAATGTTCTCGGGCTTCTAGATCTTACGTGCCATTGCAGATTTCGGATAATCACTTAACAAAAGATTCTTAGGGTTTGAAGTCTTTCAAATGGCAAACAAATATAAATTATATAATCACAATTGATATTTCTTGGTAGCTAGCTCTAAGAAATGCTTAAGATCGATGTGTAAATACCTTGAAATTCGCTTGGGAGGTGGTTTGATTGCCTTTGAATTGCTTTTCTCTGCTCTCTGAAAACTTGGCAAGTGAAAAATGACTACACAATATACCTTATCGGGCTTCGTGCAGTTAGGTCAAAAGACATTAAATGCACTCAGTTCCCTTAAACCAATTTACCTTTCTTTTTTTTGTACTGAGAGGGGAGGGGTGAATCAGTACTTCAAAACTTTTCTTCAACAATATCTTTACTGTTATGCATAAACCAAAAACTATTGTAACATAGCATAAAGCTGAAACAAATAAATAATAATCATACATGATTCACTCCATAGCACATATATTTTGGTTATGCAGAAACTCTTGGTTAGAGAGAAAAACTGTGGTGGGGATGGCACCCACAACTTCACTACTGCAATAATAAAGAGTGCTCAGTTAGAGCTACATGTTCAGCTATTTCTGATAGCTTACCCTATTAGGAGTATCAAGATCATTAGATCTACCTCGCTAAAGGATTTTACAACACTTATTCTAAATGCTGCACCTAGTTAAAGGCTTTACAATTTATAGACTTTGTTAGAGTCTTTTACCCTGTTAAAGGTTTCTCTTACAACTTCAAAATATTACAATAAAATCTTTACAAATATTTGCAACTTTACATCTGGAATGTTATAGAAGATTCTATGTGTTCAAAATGAGATTACCTTGCTTATAGCATACCTTGGTAACCCATAAAGTAACTCGGTAAAACCTTCTGTTTACTCTGTTCTTTGACTATTCTCTGAAATCCTTCTCGGTGACCTCTGTGTCTCTAACAGTCTCAATACTTAGTGCTTTCCCATTATTTTACTTTTCACATATGTCTGTCTTCACACTCATACACACATACCTCGATAACATATATCTGATCCTAATCCATGCTGTATAAATAGATCTCTTATGTCGGTGATTTGGTTCATTGCTTCGATCTTACAAAGATGATTTATTGAATGAATAACCATACAAAATATTTCATTGGTTAGATGACCTCAAAATTATACACAATCCTTAAGTGCAATTTCTAATGTGATAACGACTCTTTTGCTCCTCGATCTTATAACATGTTTCCACACAAGTGTCTAGGTTCAATGAATCTGGTAAAACATTTCACTTGGTGTATATCAACTCGGTGTATCATTATTGCTGCTCAGTAGACATACAGTGTTACTCGGTAGACAGCTCGGTGTATACTAGGCTCTGTGACTACTTTCTTCTGTAACCGACTGCTCTGTGCATATCGACTGAATATTTCGGTAGTAGTAACCGAATAGAGTATATAGAATGACTTTGGATATAAAACTAATGGCAACCTAATAAGTAGTAATAGCTTTATCGACACCCTTCTAGTCCCGGTAGGCCATATGGTTTCTAGTTGGATTGGATCCGACATGATCTGGTATGATTTGGTTATGGAATTGTCTTACTCATGTTCATATTGAGTCAATTGGTTTTGGTCTGGTGATCAGATGCTATCCTGTTTGCTTGGAAGCTTGGTTTGTGGTTCTAGTGAGGGTTTCACTGGTAGAGCTTTGATGAATATCTTTGATGAATTGCATAAGTTGTGTTGGTGTGGCTTCTGGTGGAGATTCAGGATGCTGATGGTGATCATGTTCGAGACTTGGCAGATTGGGATAATTGCTTTAGCGTGTGGACCAACTTAATGTAACATGTGGATTGGACCTCTTGATGTGTTTTTCGGGATGTCTTATGGGTTGGATATTATTTGTTTGGTCTAAGGCCGACATGTTTTGTAATTATGTAACTGGTTTATTGTTTGGTGGCCAACCTGATTGTTTATGGTTGAGGTTTTGTATATATATGATGTAAGATCTCATTGTAGATCATGGTCATGGAATGTGATATAGATATGTAATGTGTGAATAATGTAATATCATTCAGGCAGAGGATTTGGTCGATCATTGGAGATCGAGTTGGGTTTATGTAAGAGGATTTAGTCCTCCGGTATTGAGCTTAACCAGAACTGTATTTAGGCATAGGAGATGCTATCTTTGTAGTTCATTCATTCTTCTAGATTGTAGTCTGGATTTCTATGTAGTCAGTGAGACTCCTTTTGTGATGAGCAGTGCACTCTAGGCTATTGGCCTTCCTGCACATGCAGGCCCCTCAATTATAATTCACATACTATAGAAGTATTATCTGACTGTGGGTAGGCTTCCCACCGTAGTTTTTCCCTTTACCTGGTTTTCCATGTATAAATGTTGGTGTCACGTGGATGGTATTTATTCTCTGATTATTGTTTATGCTTAACTGATTTAACTGCTATTCCGATATTTGGTTTGAACATTCCATTATTAATGTTTTGGGTTCTGGTATTAAATTTTTAATTGCTAAATGTTCTAGTAATCTATGACAACTGATTCACCCCCCTCTCTCAGTTGTCTTCCGGTTATTTGAACTATCTAATACATATTACAAGAAAAATGGTCATGATGAGCATCATTGCCACACCAAGCATGTTGATGAGTTGACCAACATCCTCAAGAAGAACAACATTGATTTTCCATCCACTTACAAGAAGAGGGATTCATCTCCTTCCCCTTCCTTGTGGTCAAAAGGAAAGGGACAAGCTCTTTGTGTTACTACAAGTCATGATTTAGGGAGATGTCTTTTAGATTAAGGAGCTTCTCATCATGTGGCATATTCATAGTCTATGTTCTCTTCATTTCAGCCTTGCAGCTACCACTGATTTTGATGGTCAATCATACATATATGAATATGATTGGGAAATGATCTATTCTCATTGGGGATAACTCCTTCAATGATGTGTTGTGTACCCCATTTGACAAACAATTTTCTTTCCAATTATTAGATCACTCATGGGGCAACAAGGAAAACTATGGAGTTCACACATGATTCAGTTATCATTAGAGATTTTGAGACTAGAGATATCATTGCTACAGGGGTGGTGGATCATGCATATCGGTTGTACTTGTTTGCATATTTTGTTCCTCTTGATGAGATTGATTCTTCATATGTTGATTACACTTCTTGTTTTGATTCAAATATTGTAGTGTCCACCCTTGATTTGACTTGATTTGAATTTTATTTCATGCATGATATACTTATTTAGACTCTTTATGATGTTTTGGATTATGATTCTATATGTGTTTTAGATACTCATTATGATGCTAGACGTTATTGGACATAAACTATTTTGATGATTTAGATGGACGGTGACACTATCATTATTGATCATGTGATTTGATGGATATACATGTTTGATGGATCATATAGGCTTGATGGATTTTATATACCTTACTATGTTGATGGATTATTGATGATTTATATTGATCATGGATTTGATGCTATTATGATTACACTAACCCTAGTTCATGATTACATATGATGAGTTGATTATGTGATGTGTTTGATTATTGTATGACTGTCTTCGTGAGAGGGACAATGTTACATCACTCATTGCGAGTTGGATGTGTCATTGTGATTCCCAATTACTTGCCAATTATGATATATGTGTGTGTTGTATCATTGCTTTGTGATTGCAGGATTTGGAGGTACCAAACACCGACTCCACTTGGTTTCATATGTCTGAGCATGTCTTTAATCCCAATGGTATATGTGGTTCGAAGAAGACATGAGTTCTCCTCACAAACTCTAGGTCTAAGTTGTTCACCCCGAGTCATCAGCATCTTGGCATAATTCACCGTGTCAGTTAGTGAGTTGTGGCTTTGTGAGTATCCTAGCTTTTGTTGATTTATTTGGTGTATCTATGTGTGATTTTATGGTTAATAATGTTTAATTTAATTGATTGGATTATTGGATTTTGAGTATTTAATTATTTGATAATTAATGTTTATTTATGTTGTTTAAGGTTTTTTTAATATTTATTGTTTAATCCTTATTGAAGGATTAACCATTTATTTGATATTTATTTATTTGTTTGATTATGTTTATTTATTGCTTATAGTTTAATTTATTTATTTAATGTCTAATTTTTTGTTTTGTTATTTAATTATTTTATGAGCTTTGAGTTATTAATTTATTATTTCCCATTTGGATTATTTAATGGTGGCTTATGATTTATTTATATAGTTTGACTTTTATTTGTATTTGGGGGTGTATAAATACTTTAGAATAAAATAATAATATTCCCCACTTGGTTTGTATAAACATGCTTTATATCTATTCTACCTACCCTGTACTCTCATTGGATGAATTTGAAATGGGAGAATAAAATTATACTATATAGTGTGTTGGTAAAATATATTCCAAAAAGGAATATTTTGATTGGTTCTCGTGGATGCTAGGGTTTTGGATTATTGAATGGATTTTTATTTTGTTTGTCGATCTTGTTTTCGGGTTGTTTCTTCCTGAAAGTTTCTTTGCAATTTTTTCCTTTGGCTCTTGGATTTGGTTTGGCTTTTGGATTTTTGGAGCTTGGTTGATTTGCATTTTGGTCTTGGTTTGGGAGCTCTACATCAACTATCTTCCATTACATGGGTTGTAGGTTGGAGTTCTTTTACTCTTTATATTTTTAGCTTTATTGTTCTGTGTAAGCTCTGTGTCTGCAAATACTTCTAGGAGCTTGGGTAGAGTTGCATTTTATTTTATAAAGTTTATTATGGTTTCAAAAAATATAATGGGGATAGATTTATTTTACATGGTTTAATATAGTTTCTAGGAAATATATTTTGTATTCTCTATGTTTGTTGTTCATGGCTCCGTCAGTGTTCTTCTCTCTGTGAATCTTTCTCATGTATGGATTTACTTGGTTGCCTAAGATTGTGTTTAGTTATGCCTTGCGAATGTTGAAGTCTAGAGATGCTTTTTCTGATTGTATTGGATTTTTTCTGTGTATTTTGGAGTTCTTTTTTAATATTTTACCGAGAAAGAAGTTCTATTAGATCTTTGCCTATAGTCTATAAATATTTATTTTGATTTTATCTACTTGTTCCTAAGGTCTAGGTGACCCTTTTTATATACTTATACAAGTTTATTGTGTAGTATTTGATTTTATATTTCTTTGTCGTAAGTTTCTAAGCATCGGAGTCATTTTTGAACAAATGCATGAAAAAAATGAATGCGTGATCGAATTGTGTGTATGCGTGATCGAATTGTGTGAATGTGCATATGAATTGTGTGAATGTGTGATTGAATTGTGTGTATGCACGACCAAATTGTGTGAATGCATGACCGAATTGTGTGTATGCGTGACCAAATTGTGTATATGTGCGACCAAATTGTGTGTATGCGCAATCAAACTAGGTGAATGTGCGACTTTGTCTGGGTTATGTGTTTTTCATTATTTTTCTCATTCTGTCATTATTTTTTCGAAGGGAATTTTCTACCAGAGGTCTGTTTAGGGTCTTTTGATGGTTTCCAGACTAGCCCTTGATCGGATTTGATATATTTTTATGGTTTTATGCTCTTTTATCCTCCCCAAGCTTGTTGTTGATAAGTTTGTACTCTTCCATATTGATGAACCATGTTAGAGAAATGGATGTTTTGTTGTTCTTGAACAAGCAAGTGAGTAGGCCTTGCAGTAGCTTTATCTTCATGTTTATGACAGATTTTGATGGCCTTGTTGTGGCCCTTGTTAGATTTGTATGCCAAGAGGCTCATTTTGTGTTTCTTGTTGTTATGGCCATTTGAACGATCAAGAGCTTGTGTGGATGTAGTTGGATACATATGGATGTTTATGGTTTCATATTTCCATGTTGGATTAGAGCCTCTTATGATCTATTATTATTTGGATCCATGTTAGTGGGAGTGGGCTTCCTTGTGATGACTGGGGTCACGAGAGATAGGCTTGCATGAGGTTCCTTGTAAGGATGCATGAAGTCTAGACTGCCAAAGCACATTAGAAGTTTACCATGATGAAAATAATTGATAACATAATAATAAATTAATGGGATGAGTAAATAATTCACTAATCAAGATAATGAATAGTTGATCCCCATGACTTGATCCTAGGGAGGATGCTTTAGGATAGGCATGTGAAGGTCATTGTGATGACAAGTCAATCTCCCTTGGTTCCTCATAGGTTGAGGTGGCTCCACATATCCTTCAGACTTGTGCCTTATGTTATAATATTTGTTATGATGAGGATGGCATGTGATGATTTTCCACTCCTACATGTGTTTGTTGGCATTCTACACTCACATGAGAATGGTTGATGTTGTCATTGATGGCAACCAAGTGGTAACAGGATTCTACAAGTTCACCACCAACACAGACATCATCTACTAGCACCGACAGGCACAACAAGTTCATTTATCAGCATCTAGTTTACACCAACAATAAAGTATATCGACACTCATGTCGACATAAGACAAGTTTGGTTTATATGAATTGTATTGTAATGTAATTAATTATTTGTAAACCGACATGATGTATTGTAAAGACTCATATATGTATGAGATCTTATAGGTCATTTTGATATGGGAAAGTGTGATAGAATGCAAAATAGTAAATAGAATGCATAGGTGATTTTGTAATAAGGCAGATAGATTATGTGAGCGAATATCATTCACTGGCAAGGTTTTTGGTTAAGGTTTCAGACTGAGCTTAAACTCGTACTAAAATCAAGCATTGCAGATGCTATTTTGAGCAGTAAATTGTCTTGGATTTAATTATCCATTTTGTAGTCAGTGTGACTCTTTCATTGAGCAGGGAGCTCTAGGTTGTTGGCCTTCCTGCATGTGCAGGCCCCTATTGTAAGTAATATTTATTCATATTGGCCAGTGAGTAAATATTCTGGGTCACAAATCCCACTGAGGATTTTCCCTTACTGGGTTTCCTTGCTAAAACATCTTGTGTTATGGTGTGCATTTATTTTATCTTTGTTATTTCTATTTACTGCACTATTGCTTGTTTACCGACACATTAATTTGGGTTGCAAAGTTATAAATAAGTTAAAATATTTCATTAACCAATTAGACATTGATTCACCCCCCCTCTCAGTGTCTTTGGGACTGTCATTGCATCTAACAATTGGTATCAGAGCTTGGTCCTCTATTTACAAAAGCCTAATAGCTTGAGGAAGATTCTAAAACTGGTACCGATGGAGAGTTTGAGAAAAAAGTTGGAAGGAGCTCTTGAAGATTTTGATGCAAAAAAATTGAAGAATATCAAACTTGAAGATGATCAAAGGACTACCCAGGAATTAATTAAAGGACTTCAGAAGAACTTGGTTATAGCACAAAACAAGAGGAAGGAACTTCATGAGCAAATATAGAAACATGATGATGAAAAAGAAACTCTTAGAGATATTGCAGAGAAGCTAAGACAAGAGAATAGTAACATGAGGAATGAAATGCAAGATTTAATCATGAGGCTATGTAAGGATATTGAAGATAGGAAGAAGAATGAAGAAGACTTGACTAGGAGACCTAATGATGGAGGTAATGAAAATCTAAGACTTTGTCATGCAACTGATATGCTTAAGACAGATCTAATTCACATGCAACATGATAAAGAGGAGCTTATGAGACAAGTTGGCATTCTGAAAAATGAGTTGATCACTGCAAATGAAAACAAAGACAAATTCAAGAAAATTTCATAAAGACTTGATGAAATGTTGAAAAGATAGAAACCTGATGAAGATACAATTGGACTTGGATTTGAACGTGGAGAAAGTTTAGGGATTGCAAATAATCAAGATCACAGTAAACCGGTAAGACAACCTAATGCTTATAAATTTAATGGGAAATGTTTTAATTGAAACAAATTTAGTCATAGAGCAAATCAGTGCAGATTTAGAAATAATAATAATACAAATTTACCCACTGGTCAATGTTCCAAATGCAATAAAGTTGGTCATAACTCAGAAAATTGTAGAATGAATGTGAAATGCTATGTTTGTGGTAGATTTGGACATTTATCTAATCAATGCAGAACACAAACCGATCAAGGATATGGAAAGGCTATTTAGAGGAATAATGTAACTTGTTATGTGTGTAACAAGATTGGGCATATTGAATTTTTTTGTAGAAGCAAGACTATACCGACGAACAATAAAGGATCTAATGAGAAGGGAAATGAAAAAGTAAACGAAATAAAGCAAGAATTTAAAAAACAATGGATTAAGAAGAGAGATCAGAGAGTTGATGAATCTGTCTCTACTCCGGTAGAACAAAGTAACCCTCCACTGGTAGGAGATTCTTCATCTAACTAAGGAATAATCCTTAGGGGGTATGGTAGAAAATTGAAAATCATGCATTCTACCCTCGGTTGATGGTAAGAAGTTATATTTCTTATTTACCGACAGATATGTTAAGATTCACTTAACCGGCAAGCCTTTAATGCGATTGTTGGAGAACATTTTGGTTATAAAGCACCAGAAAACCATCATTTCAATTCACCAGGCATCCAAGCATTCAAAGAGCACAAAGAGAGAGAAAATGCATTCTAAAGGTGAAACAACAAGGTATTTTCAGGCATTCAAGGATTTCAAGTTAAAAGGTATTTATCTTTCAAAATGTAATGCCCTGCCAGAAACCCTAAAGGAAGACAATACAACTAGGCAACTAAAAGGGCGTAATAATTTTATTTTTTTAAAGATTAACTACATAATCATATCAATAGCACATTTAATGACACAACAGAAGTCTAACATATGATTTCCTAAGGGTTACCAACAAAGATTAATTCATAGATTGTATTAACACCCTAGTTAATCCAATTGTTCAACTAATTAGGAAAATTAAATGCTTAAGATAAAATCTACACATACATCTAAATTCCATAATGAAAGAATCAAAGTACTCCAATGCATTCATTTCCTATAGATCATATATACAAAAGATTAAAGCAACTGAATTAACATACATTCCAATGATTTCCTTTTACAATATCCATAAATACATGGTCTCCAATAATACCATGGATTGCAAATTTACAATATCAAGGTTACATAAAAGTTGATACAATGACCACAAGGTCTCAACTGAACAATGATCACAAACATGAGCTGGTACATGAACCACGAACCTAGAAACACCAGCAAAGCCCTTCCTTGCCTGAAGATACATTCCAGAACATCCGATGGGAAGTGGCACTACCACTCGACCATGTGATCCCGAAATGGAACCACCCCACCGTGCTAGGAGATAGTAGAAAACCCTCAAGAAAGAAAAGTAAGACAAGTACGAAAGAACTACAAGACTTTGCAAACATCCATGTGACTCAACTCACAAACACTAGTTACTCTAAGGAGAGAGTGTCATCACATATCTTAAGATGGATACCATGGTACAACCTCCATAGGTCCCGACCCCCATCCTGGGTTATCCTGGTAACCTCTCCTGAACCTCCGGTTCCAACTAAGTCTCATGCGGACCCTACCAATCCTTCTGTGAAGACAAGGTGGTAAGTTTGCCATTCTAGGCCTACTCGTAACATTATGAGCCCTATACTAGCACTCACCTATGCATGAGGTACATTATCTTAATTAATATTTATCTCACCCATCCCAAATCAATTATTAGGCTATTACTTTATAACTGACTTTCGACGGGTTTTCCTGTCATCCACTTCAAGCACGGCCCCCGCTTGAAAGCCACTCTCTCTCATAGGACACTATAGAAAAGGTCTCTCTATGAGAACTCTATGGTGAAACAGACAGCCATACCTAATCCTGACAAACTATAGGTGAAGGATACACAATCACTAACCCAAGATTGACCATTTGGACAAAACACACAATGGCTCACATCAATAAGGTTATACAACATCACTTGACCAAGGAGATATAATAACATAGGACACAATGACAATTCAACCAGAATTGCAACGGAATTTAAACTTGACTGCAAACACCATTTACACAATATCCTAATAAAATTACAATGCAATGCATAAGATGGTGTTATAAATGCATGAATTTTCTTTCATATATAAACAAAAAGGTATGCAAACATGTTCTTAATGGGAATAAAAACTAATCATTTAGACAAATTGCACTACTATAGCAATTAATTAACATCTATATCTCTATGATTTCCTTTCATCTATTTTAAATGATTTAAAATGCATTTCCAATAAATAACGACATATGCAACACATATAAATAATCGTACTCTATTTCTAAAAATTCCAATTTCATACTTTCTTATTCCAAATAATAACCATAATCAAAAGAAATCCGACCTCTTGTAAGCTTGGACTGGTTTGTAAGACTTCTGATGCTCTTCTGCCAAATAGAACTACACCTTGCTTGCAAATCTACCTCCAATCTATCCTATCACTCTATTAACAAATCTATTCTCTTCTCTCTCTCTTCGAAACTATAAAAGTATCTCTTCTATTCTCTCTTCTATTCTTTTCTCTCCTTAGTAAGTCTATCATTTCTCCTTGCTTGTGAATGTCTCTTCTCTACCTATCTCCCATCTCTATTTATCCTAATATTTTCTATGATTTCTCCCCATTCAAAGGCTCAATGATTGTTATGGATTTGGAGTCTTCTACTTGGGTGTATGTTTAAATTCCTCTCACATCTCCACGTCTATTAGAGATGGAATCTTTAGATGCATATCATGATGTTTAATGTGCATGATTATCTCTACATTGGTTTCCTATCGCTTAACTTCTACCAAAATGGTACCACGTGCCTGTTATCTTTATCATTTACTGTAGTTATTTGTATCTTTTCTTGTAGTTTAAGCCTCCATTGAGTGTCTTCTTCTAGCTGCATGGAATGAAGAAGTCAAACTGCAGTTTTAACGTGTGTGATGGTAGATTTTAACACTCCATGAAGAAGGTTGGTAAATTATACTTGTCTTCCAAATGCTTTGAGTTGTCATGAGCGAGTTTAATGCTCATGCTGCCAGATCTATCCATGGTCTCCACGTTTCCTATGTTTAGTTATCATTTAGTTTAAGACATTGCATGTCATAATCTCCACGATAAACTTCTAAATTCTGCATTAATGGCTATCTATGTGTTGATCTTATGCCACATATCGACTCATAGTAGTCGCTATCTTTAGCTCTAAGTTAATTGATAGTTTTAGTTTGGCCACATGCATTAGTCGACTTGAGTCTAATCGGCCACCCAAATTGCCATGCGACATAGTCGCTATCTCCTAGCACTAAATCCGCCACCTTTTTAACATGCGACTATATCATCTTTTGCTAAGTAATATTAAACTTAGACATTTAAATTTTATAATATATATTCATAATTTATTATATGCTAATATTTATAAATATGTTTTATGAATAATCATTTTTATAGCATATGACAATATTCATATTAATTAAATTTATAACTTCACCTAAATATATATATATATATACGAATATGTGTAATCGATAAATTCAAGTTGTCTACCATTTAACTTACATCTATATAACAAACAATTAATCATTCTATATGCTAGGTTGTAGAATTCAAATATTTCAACTTATCATAAATCACATTAAAATAATCAATATAGTTAGTCATAAACTATATTCACCTTCGAATATATATAAGTTTATAATCAATTCCTAATATTTAAAATACGTACAACTATAGTATAATTCTGAAAACCAAACATACCAATAATGAGATAACTTCATAAATTTAATTAATTAATTAAAATCACTAAACACACAAACTGAACAAACCTCAAGCAAATACTCATAAAAGATCAAGCAACAAAATATGAAGGCCGAACAAACTGATAGGACGACCAACTAACAACACTCACACAAGTGTAACTGAATAAAATGGGGTCAAATACTATCTCCTCCACTTCTGTCAGAAAATATAAGGCATGCTTATGTTGGCATTTCAGTAGAAAGGAAGATTGTTGATATTCATTGAGGATATTGAGAAGGTTGTTGAAGATTACTAATATAACTGAAGAAGGATGATAACTATCTTTATAACATTATTTTGTCATTGATGTCAAGAAATTGATTTTTTGATTCAATATGATGCTGCCATATCTTGAGAAGATTGATTTGAAGAGAATTAAGATGTCGGTAAAAGACACAGAAAGAATGTGATGAATAAGAGGAGGAATAAGATATTCAATGGGCAACTATTACTGAGTTAGAAAATGATGAGATCATGATGTTTAGATTGCTTTGATATCCTACAAATGTTGTTGATTGTAAGGTTAATACTATACTATGCAACTGAGCAAAGAACCTAATCGGTAAACCCTAAGGAACCTAGTCGGTAAACCCTAAGGTTATCGATATCGGTTAATGAAGGCGGAATGTCTACCGAGTAAAGTTTAGTATTTACCGAGTTACAACCGAGTTATGACAGATCGCATTGGATGGATAAAAGCATTAGTTAATGAAGGACAATGATTAGTTGGAGATGTATAAATGAATGGTATGTCATGCATGAAGTTTGTTAAGGATCTATGGCAAAGGAAAATCGACAGGAAGATCTACAACGCAGTTTGAACCGCAATAACCTTGTGCAAGTTCCAAGAAAGGAATGCAAGTCCCTAGGTGAGGTAAAACATTTTCAGATCAAAAGGATACATTGAACCTAGTCAAGTTTGAAGATCTGATGGCTATGATTGATCATGGGAAATGTGATCAAGGAGATTAAGCAGTTAGCAATTGTTTATAAATAAGGAATTGTTGATAAACAATGTATGCGAGCAAGTGTAAACATAGGGATGCTACATAGTGATTACCGAGCACAGAAGCTTGAAGACCTATTTGAATAATAGAGTAGAGAGCCCAGCAGAGGGACAAGATAAGTCCTATGACTAGATTGTTTTGAGCAAATAAGAATCTGCTTTAGCATTTTAGATGTGAAGTTGTAGATATATTTTTACTACTGTTATTGTGTAAGTGACAGAAAATCTCTTAACCAAGTGGACTTAATAGTCTTATTTGTAAACCCTCTAGCAAGGTGACATTCTAAATGAGTGTTTGAAATCCTTTGACAAGGTCACTTCTAACAAAGTGAAGATCCTAATAGATCTGAGAGAAATCCCTTAACCGGGTCACATCTAGCAATGTGTTTGTAATCTTTAACAGGATATGCTTTTAACTGAGCATACTCTAGAAGAGTATATTTCTTAGTGGGTCTGAAATCCCACAGTGGTTTTTCCCTATTTGGGTTTCCACATTAAATCTGGTGTTATATGTGTTATGATGTTTATGTGTTTATGGGTTTGCATGTTTAGCATTTTTTGGTTACATTGTTGAAGTATATGTTACCGAGGTTGAATCTGTTGATTTTATGGAAGATTAAGTTTGTATGATTCACCACCCCCCTCTCATCTTGTTAGCTATTGGCATCTATACTTTACATTTAGTATCAAAACTTACAGCTTAGACTTGTGAATCCAGGTGGACACGATACCCCGTACCTACCCGGTACTTGTACCTACAATATCCTGCATCACCGAACCACACCTGCATATATACAATACAGAAAACATGGCATACACACCGATGAAGGAGAATCGTGACGTTCCATGTCTCACCAAAATGAATGAAGGAAAATCGTCCCCTTGCATCCAATACACTCGTAGACACACAACATATAATTCCACATTTCATAGATAAAGTAAAGTGTCAGTACATAGCAATAATCCATAAAATGCCATAAATCACAAGTGTTGAAATACTGCAAATAAATTATGCATCTCATATCCAGATAAAGCATGAAATAATGTCATATAAGTTTGAATAACAAATCATGGTAATGTATCCACTAAAAACAACCAATAAAATATGAGTCCAAAGGAGTAGGGGTACTACACGAAATGACATCTTCATCTTTTGCACCTAAATTTATTGCAAACCCTACTATGGTAGAAAACATTAAGTGCCCTAGACCCATGTTTAAAATAATTCCTGAGATTGCTAAGCAAGATGATTCTATCAGAGCCTTTTCTAAGATTCCAAAGGGAGTTCTTTTTGCCAAAGACCTGAGGATTTATATTCACTGCAACATAGAGAATTTAGGGTCTAATGAATTGAGGAACATGTATAAAGATGTTATAACTGATGAACAATGTCTAGTCAAGATGGAGCATAAGATTGTTAAGAACTTAGGATTTGTTGAAATCTTGAACATTCCTGAATTTTCAAATGAAATAGTTTGTCTTGTACTGAGCAGAGTTCATGGGGAGTTTATGTGGCTAGATTCTATTTTTAAAATCACTAAGGAGCAATCAAGGTTGTTACCGGTTTACCCTCAATCGGTATTAGGCCTGAAAAAAGAAGAAGATACCAAACAAGGGTGTTATGGACCTAACCGGAGCTACATCTGACAACAGATCTCTTAGGGTTAATGATATCACTGATGCAAATGTGAAATCTATGAGCATGGTATTTGGATACAGAGTTACACATGTAAATAGGTTAAATTTTGTTTCTAGTTTATGTATTCATAGTGTATATGAGATGGTCAAGAACAATGCTAGAATTGACATCTGTGAATGGCTTAAAGATGAGCTGATAGATAACTTGAAGAAGATTAAGGGTGATAAGAAGGGAACATTCCATTTTGGGAATCTAATTGTGTGTTTAATGCTTTACTTCACAAAGGAGATACCCGATATTGGTCACAAGGACTTTGCATATGACATCTCGATAGGTAGACAGATCATGGAAGCCATTACCAGCATTGGTGCTAACAGTGATAACATTGTAGTAGACTACTTCAAAAACTTTCAAACCAAAATGAAGGCTAGAGAAAGGATTCCACAGAGTATTGTGGATAAGTATGACAAGCAAATGTGTTTTGTAATCAAAAGAGATGAAACATGGATGGAAGTTGTTAATCCTAGAACCATTTGGCTAATAGAGATGGGATATGAAGTAGATTTGAATATTCTTGAGGTTTATGCTAAGACACTTCTTGATGCACCAAGGGAACCTTCTGAAGGAATTTTTGGCAATGCTGACACTATTGAGAGTGTTGTTTCGATGCAAAAGCAGAGAAAAAGAAGAGAAAAATTCATCAGAGATGCATCTAAAATGGCTAAAGAAGTTAAGGAAAATGTAATAAACTTAAGTGGTATTTATGCTAGTGAAATGGAAGGAATGGAACCGGTAGCTCATGTTTCATCGGTTGTCACTTCTTCGGATACAGACAATGGTAAGGCAACAAAATTCAAGAGAGTTGAAAGGAAGAAGAGGAAACCTTCACCGGTACCTTCTCCTTCTCCTAAAAGAACAAGAACATTAAGGAAGAAGCAACATATTGTCAGAGAGCCGAAGAAGAAACAACAACCTAAGCCACCAGATACCCTTACACTAGAGGAATTGATCAATGAAATAACATGAGAAGGTAATCTTAGTAATGTGTATAAATTTTATCATTCTTTCAAGGATTTTGACAAGGAGACAATAGAGTAAAGAATTATTTTGCATCTTGACATCTACAAGAAAGTTTTGATTGAGGTTGTAGATCATCTGCCAAATAACTTATACATAAGATTAGAGGATAAAAGAATGTCAGTGATGGAATTGGATAAAAAGTTAAAGGTTGAAGCATTGTTGGTTGTTCACCCTGTAAATTCCCAAGAAGAAATTGATGAACTAATTGTTGAATCCAACTGGTTAGTTTTTGTGAGTGGTCATCAACAATTTAGTCTAATGGTTGGGAGAGTAAAAGAAATAGAAGATGAAACTATAGACAAATGGGACATATTTTCTGTAGAAAAAGAAAAGAAAGAAGAAAGGGATAGACAGAAAATGGATGTCTTTTGAAAAGGTATATCATAAAGATAAAAATAAAGGTAAAATTGGTAGTGTACCTGTTATAAAGATCAAAGATAACCTTTCTCCACCAGCACAGGACACCCCACCAATAACTTCAGGGACACCGATACATACAGATAGTCAACCGGATAAGGAGGCTGAAGAAATAACACATGATGATACTAATCTGGAATCGGAAATTATTTTTACTATGAATGTAGATACACAAGATTTTAATATTGTTATGGATAAAGAGACTGCAGAGGTTAAGCCAGCTGATGCTACAATCATTGAGATCTCTGAGTCACCGGTTAACACTGCTGACTCTCAGAACATTGAAACATTGGCGGAAGCTGAGAAACCAATAGAAGCAAAGGTACATACACAGAGTGAGAAACCGGCAGCAACTGTAAATAAAGAGGTAATAAATGATGGGAACAAGGAAGAAATTGTTAAGATAATTGGTTTAGTGTCTGATAAAAAGAAAGTTATTGCAAAATTGAGCACATCCACTATAGATTTCAGAACTACAAATGTTACAGATGTTCTCTTGGATTCAATAAGGAGGATCACAGATTGCATATCCTTAGCATTCAAGGCCATTGATGATACATTGCCTATTTTGAAAATGATTGCACCGGCATGTAAGATAGATCATATTGATGGTTATTTGGGTAAATTGGACGCATTGTCCAAATTTATTGCTTCAAATTTTCTAACTATAGATAAGATCAGTGAAGAAACTATTAAGGAAAACATGAATAAATAAAAAGGTGAATTCTTTGACAAAACTATCAAGGACTATACTGAACATATTGATTCCTTATTACCGATACTTAATTCAACAATTTAGGAATACATAGAATTGTATAAGAAAACCTGCAAGCCTCACCACCTGACTAAAGGCATTGATGAGGAGATTAAGAAAACACAAATGAGATAGATGACATAGTAGATAATATGATAGGTTCTTTGGAACTTACCTCAGTTTTTTATCAAGAAATGGTAGTTTTTGAAGAAAAGATAGAGAAATTGGAGCAGGAAAAAGCAAGGATAAGGTTGAAGGCACGGGAACTGAAAAAAAAACTTAGTCCAAAATTGGACAATCTTACAACTTAGCAGGTTGAGCTATCTAAAGCAACAATTCAAGGAGATCGATCACTGGAGCAACAAATGCATTATCTAACCAACATGATCCAACAAACAAAAACCATTATTTCAGACAGTAATAAATTCATGCAGAGCCTGAATCTAATTTTAGTGGATATATTTTAAATTTTACACAACCAGTTATAGGCTATAAGGTAGAATTTTGTACCCTTTGATTATTTTTGACATCCTTTGTTATTGATGCCAAAGGGGGACTAGTATGGAGAAAAATGCACTGAAGAAATCACTTGCTTAGGGGGAGCACACTCTTTTTTGGGGATTAGTTTTGCACTTCATTTTTGGATAACAGTTTTGGACTTTTCTCATGAGTGTTGCCATCAATGCCAAAGGGAGAGATTGTTGGCATTCTACACTCACATGAGAATGGTTGATGTTGTCATTGATGGCAACCAACCGGTAACAGGAATCTACAGGTTCACTGGAAACACAGACATCATCTACCGGCACCGGCAAGCATAACAAGTTCATTCATCAGCATCTAGTTTACATCGGCAATAAAGCATACCGACACTCAGGCTGACATAAGACAAGTTTTGTTTATATGAATTGTATTGTAATATAATTAATTATCTGTAAGCCGACATGATGTATTGTAAAGACTCATATATGTATGAGATCTTATAGGTCATTTTGATATGGGAAAGTGTGCTAGAATGGAGAATAGTAAATAGAATGTATATGTGATTTTGTAATAAGGCAAATAGATTATGTGAGCAAATATCATTTGCCGGCAAGGTTTTTGGTTAAGGTTTCTAACTGAGCTTAAACCAATACTAAATCAAGCATTGCATATGCTATTTTGAGAAGTACATTGTCTTAGATTTAATTATCCATTTTGTAGTCAGTGTGACTCTTTCATTGAGCAGTGAGCTCTAGGTTGTTGGCCTTCCTGCATGTGTAGGCCCTTATTGTAAGTAATATTTATTCATATTGGCCAGTGAGTAAATATTATGGGTCACAAATCCCACTGAGGTTTTTCCCTTACTGAGTTTCCTCGCCAAAACATCTTGTGTTATGGTGTGCATTTATGTTGTCTCTGTTATTTCTCTTTACTACACTATTGCTTGTTTACCGACACATTAATTTGGGTTGCAAAGTTATAAATAAGTTCCAATATTTCATTAACCGGTTAGACACTGATTCACCCCCCCCCCCCTCTTAGTGTCTTTGGGACTATCATTGCATCTAACAGTGTCCCCTTGTGATTTGTAATTATGTCTTGTGTGGATCTGCATTTATGACTTGATGTTTTGCAATCCTCTGGGATTTTTTTCTTGTGATTGTTTGTGGTTGGTTCCACCTTGAGAGTCCTTGTATTATTTAGTCACTTTGGTTGTTAGGTGCAAGATTATATCGAGAGTGTGTGTTGGGACCTTGTGCCATCTCCTAGGATGAGGGTGATTCCTTTGGTTCTGAATGGTTAGGTGGTTGGTGCTTTTCAACCATTGGGATATTCTTATGGTTTCTTCTTGTGTGGATGTGGATTGTTCTCATTATTGTAGCTTATGGATGTTTCTTGTAGTAGATTTATGTAATGGATATTTTGGATTCAAGCAATGTAAAACCTTAATGAAATCATGTGTTAGGAATGAGTTACACTCGTGATGAATTAATCATGTAATTGTAATTGTAATTGTGTTGTAGTTGGTAATTAGGATTATGATATGATTTGTATTAATGAGACCATAAGATGTATGGTTATGTTCTTGTATAATGAAAGTGTATGGTTTTCATGTACTTAGATGTTTGTAATAGAATGGATGCATGTGATGAGTTATCGTATTGTTTAAATTTAATGGTTATCACTTCGTAAGTAGATCAATGTGTAAAAAACCTTAAGTAAATGGAATGATTATAATGTAGGAGTTGTGGTTGATTAATAATATCATGCTTAGTTGATAATGGCATTCATGTGATTGCATTGGAAGTTAGGAAGTATGCATAACACATAAGATGATTAAACTAAGGAAAGGCATTAGGATTCTTGCATCATGAATTTGGAATTCATGTTAAAGAATTGATCATGCTGGGAATATGGATGCATGAGTAGTATGGATAAGATCATGTAGATAGAAAATAGATAAGGGATTAAGCATATTTGGATTTGGTTATAAAATGAATTTAAGAAAAGGGATTAGTCTTGCACGGAAAGAGTAAGCGTATCATATTAGAGTAGAGTGTATCTCATAAAGGTTAAATAATCAAGTAGTTGCATATAATAATGAATGGAATAAAATAAGTTGCATCTGCATATGGTAAAGGATTAATTAATGATTAGTGTGGTAATTAAAGGAGCAGAATGTTATTACTTGTGGTAGTAGGTTAAATAATGATGTTAAGATGCCCTAGAGAAATAGTTAGAATGGTTGTGATGTATATTCCGCTTACGTATTTGGTTAATAAACTTATGTGAATGGTTTATGTTCTTTATGCTTAAATGATAATAAATGTTAATTAATTGTATAGATGATATGATGTGTAGCATTAGATGTTTTAAAAAAAATTACTCTCTTTTTAGTATGTTAGATTCTTAGTTTCTCTAAGGTATTTTGGCTGGCGTTACATCTAGTATCAAAGCTAGGTACATACACTGGGTATTCTGGTTTCACTTGAATCCATTTTGCATGTAGAATTTGGCATGGGGTAGCCCAGTGATTATATCCTTGCTATTTATTTTCTTGTTATAGTTGTCCTAGATGGTTAGCTTATAGTTTTCTTTTGCATCTTTCTTGGACAAGATGCCTACTAGGGGTAGAGATCATAATCGTGTTAGTCGCATGGGTACTCATAGGAATCCTCATCCAGAGGTTTCTAAGGAGTCACACCATGAGGAGCAGCAACAGGATCAACCTAGAGGTGATCTGTGTTGGCAAATGCACACTCCAATGAGAAATTGTAGGTGATTGAAGGTTTTGTCATTGATGGAAACCTTGCAATTATATGACACCAGCAAGACAAAGATACCGGCACTGGCACCGACAGACTCTTACATCGGCATATAGAACACTGATAGTGAAAGGAAGGATATCGACACCTGACCGACTTCAATTTTGTTTAAAATGTATTTTGTAATTAATTGTAAAATCATTGTAAGCCAACATGGCGAGTTGTAATATGACTCATATATGTATGAAATCATTTTGTAATAGGAAATGTGTGAAATAGGATGTGAAATAAGTAGACCTAATATGCGAAATATTGGTTAAGGGTTTATGTTGTAGCAAAGCTTAAACCAGTACTGAATCTGGCATAAAAGATGCTGATCTGAAGTAGTACAAGACATTGGATTAGTATAATCCATTTTTGTAAGTCAGTGTGACTTCATTTGTAATTGAGCAGTAAGCTCTAGGCACTTGGCCTTCCTGCATGTGCAGGCCCCTATTGTATAAGTAATATTCCCTTATTGGCCAGTAAGTGAATATTGTGGGTCACAAATCCCACCGAGGTTTTTCCCACACCGGGTTTCCTCATTAAAATACTGTGTTATGGTGTGCTTCTCATGTTTTTGTTATTGTTCTTAGGTGTTGCATTATTTCTAGTTTACCGGTACATAGTTTTAATGTGCTTTTCATGTTTTAAGTCAAGTAAATTTATATACTGGTTAGATATTGATTCACCCCCCCTCTCAGTATCTTTGGGAATCCTAAAAATTTGTATCAGAGCCTGGTCCTCTATTTTCAAAAGCCTAACAACTTGAGGAAGATCTTATCACCGGTAGAGATGGAAAACTTGAGAAAGCAATTAGAAACAACTCTTACAAACTATGAAGCAGAAAAAGTGAAGAATATCAAACTTGAGGATGATCTAAAAGATGCTCAGGATATTATTCAAGCACTTCAAGAGAATTTCACTATTGCAAGGAACAAGAGGAGAGAACTTTGTGAAAAGATGCAGAATGAGGAAAATGAAAAGGAAAATCTTAATGATTTGGTAAACAAGCTAAGACAAGAAATTAGTACAACAAAGAATGAGATGCAAGATATGACTATGAGATTCTATAAAGAAATTGAAGACAGAAAGAAGAATGAAGAAGACTTGGTTAGAAGACTAAATGATGCTGGAAATGAAAACACAAGACTCAGTCATGAAAATGATATGTTGAAGACAGATCTTATGCACACACAAAATGATAGAACTGAACTCATGAGACGGAAAGGAATCTTGGAGAATGAACTGACTGCTACAAATCAACACAAGGATAAATTCAAGAAAAGTTCAGAAGAACTTGGTGACATGCTGAAGAATCAGAAACCTAATGGTGATACAAATGGCCTTGGCTTTGAAGTTGGTGAAAGCTCCGGTACTGCAAACAATCATGATCATAGCAAACCGGTAAGACAACCTAATGCTTACAAATTTAATGCCAAATGCTTTAACTGTAACAAGTATGGTCATAGAGAAAATCAGTGTAGGTCTAGAAATTATCAGAATACTAATACACCCACCAGTCAATGTTCTAAATGCAACAAAGTTGGTCATAATTCAAAGAATTGCAGAATGAATGTAAGATGTTATATTTGTGGAAAATTTGGATACTTGTCTAATTAATGCAGAACACATACCGACATAGGATATGGGAAAGCTATTCAGAAGAACAATGTGACTTGTTATGCCTGTAACAAAATTGGACATATTGCAAAATTTTGTAGAAGTAAGGCATCACCGACAAATACAAAAGGTCCTAGTTTGAAAGGTAAAGAAAAGGTTGAAGAGGTAAAGCAAGAATTCTCAAAACAATGGATCAGAAAGTCATATCTGAATGTTGATGGGAATACTCCTCCATCGGTAGAACAGAGTAACACTCCACCAGTAAGAGACTCTTCATCTAACTAAAGAAAAATCCTTTGGGGGTTTAGCAACAAAATGAAAAACTTGCTATTATTCCCTCAGTTGATGGTGAGAAGTTGAAATTAATTCTATACTGGTAGATGAGTTAAGTTGTGACTTAACCGATGAGCATTAAATATGGTAGTTGGAGAAAATAACATTATAAAGCAAGTGTTTTGGCTCCTTTTTCATTCACTAAGCATTCAAATCTTCGAGAGCATGAAAATTCCCGAGCAAAGGCATTCTAAGCGAAGAAGTGAAGCAATCCATCAGAACATTCATCCCTAAGGCATATTGAGGTATTTATAGCTATGACATCTTCATCCACTCCTAAAGTTATTGTAAACCCTGGTGTTGTTGAGGTTATTAAGTGCCCTAGACTCGTTTTCAAACTAGTTCCCAAAATTGCAAAGAAAGATGATAGCATAGGTGCATTTTCTCAAATTCCTAAGGGAGTAGTATATGCTGAAGACCCTAGGATGTATATACATTGTCATATTGAGGAATTAAGTGATGATGAGATTAAGAATATGTATAAGTCTATGATTTGTGATGAATCTAGAAATGTCAAGCCTAAACACAAAATAGTGAAAACCCTAGGTTTTACTGAAATTCTTAGTATCCCTGATTTTCCCAAGGATATCATAAGGATTGTGTTAAGTAGAGTACATGGTGAATTTTTCTGGTTGGACTCAATTCATAAAATCACAAAAGAAGCTGTAAAAGCTATAATAGGGTTACCCTCCATCAGTAACAGACCAGACAAAACAAAGAAGGCCTCAAATGACATAGTGACAAACCTAACTGGTGCAATATTTGATAAAAGATCTGTAAGGGTAAATGATGTAAAAGATATAAATGTCAGATTTATCAGTATGATCTTAGGTTATAAGGCTACACATGCAAATAGGTTGAACTTAGTTTGTAGCCTATGTATCAAGAGTGCCTATGATATGGTCAATGATAATGAAAGGATAGATATATGTGAATGGCTAAAAGATGAGCTGATAGACAATTTGGGAAAGATTAAAAGAGATAAGAAAGGAACATTCAGATTTGGAAACTTACTTGTTTGTTTGATGTTGTACATAACCAAACAAGTGCCCAGTATTGGTGCTAGAGATTTTGGTTTTGACATACCAGTAGGAAAACAACTGTTAGATTTACTAAACAATATGGGAGAGAATAGGGAGAAAAACCTAAATGAGTATTTTCAAGCATTGAAGGCTTGAATGAAAACTAGAGTAAGATTGTCACAAGCTATTGTGGATAAGTATCAGAAAGAAATCTATTTTGTGATCAAGAAAGATGAAATCTGGATGGAGGCAGTTATCCCTAGAACTATTTGGATAACTGAAATGGGCTATGAAATAGATGACAACATCATAGAAACTTATGCAAAAAGCCCTCCTTGAAGCTCCAAAGGAACCGGAAGAGAAAGTGTTTGGTAGTGCTGAAACAATAGAAAGTACTATTCAATCAAGGAAAAGGGTTAAGAAAGTCAAAGAAACTGTAAGAAAAGGAACCCGATAGGCAAAGGCAATCAAGGAAGATGTTTTGAGACAAACTGTTATAAGTGAAAGTGAGCTGGAAGCACCTCAATCAGAAACTCATCTTTCACCAGTTGGAACTTCTTCTGAGAGTGATATACTGGTAGTATTTAAAAGGGTTGAAAGGAAAAGAAAACCCTCACTGGTACCCTCTCCTACACCAAAAAGAACCAGACAAAAACAACAGGCAGTAAGGCCTCCAGCAAAGAAAATGACTCCTAAGAAGAGGAAGGTGAAACAAGATAATGCTCCAATAGACAAACTTCTTAGCAAAATTACAGAGGATGGTAAGTTGAAGAACATAAACAAAATATACAATACACTATCAGTTGATGATAAGGAAAGCATAGAGAACAGTGTAATTCTACACTTAGATATATACAAGAAATTTTTTATGCAAATTGTTGATGAAATTCCAAATGATTTGTATAGGAGACATGAAGCTAGAAGATTAGCCATTGTTGAGCTGGATAAGAAAATTAAGATCAAAAAATTACTTGCAATGCATCCAATTAACTCACCTAATGAATTAGACAAATTAATTAGTGAAGCAAACCGAACAATATTCTACACTACTCACCGACATGTAGCACTAATGGCAGGTAGAGTAAATGAAGTATCCGAGGAAACAACAGATGGATGGGATATATTCTTTGTGGAAAAAGAAAAAGAGGAAGAATTACTTAGGCCAAAAACTATCAAAGTATATCAAAAGGACAAAGATAAGGGGAAAGGTAAGGTAGGTGGACCACCAAGCCTGAAAATAACTGACAAAGTGCCCCCACATCTTTCAGATACTCCACCGGTAGACACTACTAACAGACAACCGACCACAAAGAGTATGGAAACTCTGGTAGAGGATACAAATCCTAATTCTGAAATTTTGTATACGCTAAATGTAGACACACAGGAAGTTAATGTTGTGGTTGATAGAGAAACCACTGAGGATAAGGTGAAAAATGTGACTACTGAGTCACTAGTTGTAGAGGTTGAGATGAACATAGAAAAGCCTACACAAACAGAGCAACCGACAGAGGATACCATGGAGAAACTGGTAGATACAATAGAAAAACCATATGAAGAACCGGCAAAAGATAGTTCAGAGGTACAAACTGAGATTACATCTAAGAAACTGACAGTTAAAATCTCAGAGAAACCCTCTAAGACACAGATAGAGAAACCAAAACAGGTACAGGTTGAAGCACAAGTTCAGACAGATATAGTGCCACCGGCCCAAATTTAAAAGCAAAAACCTTTGTTTGCGGAAATGCAAACACAGACTGACATACTAGAGGTTGAATCAAGAACGGTAATTACCACAACTGGTAGCATGGCTATTGTAAAGATTGTTGGACAAACATCTGGTACATCTATGGCAGACTTCAGACCTACAAATATAATAGAGGTCCTATTAGATTCAATAAAGAAGATCACCAAATGCAATGCACAAGCCTATAAGGCTATTGATGATACAATTCCAATTCTTAAATTGATTGCACCAAAGTGCACAGTTGATAATAAGGATTCTTTAGGTCAACTAGACACATTGTCTAAGTTTATCACCAGTAACTTATTGACTATTGATCAAATAAATGAGGATACATTTAAGGAAAGGATGATAAAGGAAAAAGAGAAATTCTTTGAGGATATTGTAAATAAGAATGAGGAAATGGATACCCTTTTACCAGAACTTGGAGAAATAATTATTGACTCCAAGAAATTGTATAGGGACACTTGTAAAACAAATATTTTGACAGAGGATCTTGACAAGGAGATCAGCAAAGCACAAGATAAGATAAACAATATTGCTGACAATCTGATAGGTGAATTGGATTCATTTTTGGAGTTAGAGAAGAAGATTGCAGAGCAAGAAGAGAAAATCAAGAATCTAGAAAATGACAAATAGGGAATAAAGGATAAAGCAAAGGACTTGAAACACAGATTTAGTCCAAGACTAGGATACCTTATTTATTTGAGAAAAGAAATATCTGAGGCTCTGGTTCCCAGACTGAAGACACCAGAAGAGAAAATGTACATACTCACCGGTACAGTGTAGAGAACTCAAGAGGCAATAAAAGACAACAAAACATTCAGTAATGGTATAAATTTAATTTTGACACATATCTTTCAAATTGTAACCCACCGATTACAAGAATCCAGGCAGGACTCCACTGACACTGAATGATAACCTTTGTCATTGATGTCAAAGGGGGAGTAGTGGGATGAGAAAAATGGTCAGAAGAAAGGACATCATCTGCTCAGGGGGGGCATACATTTTTTGGCACACAGTTTTAGTAAGACAATTTTGGCGGACTATTTTTGGATATCATTTTGGACACTTTTGATTTTTCTCATGAGTGTTGCCATCAATGCCGAAGGGGGAGATTGTCGGTAAATGCACACTCCAATGAGAAATTGTAGGTGATTGAAGGTTTTTTCATTGATGGAAACCTTGCAATCATATGACACCGGCATCGATAGACTCTACACTAGCATACATAACACTGATAGTGAAAGGAAGGATACCGGCACCTTGGCTGACTTCAATTTTGTTTAAAATGCATTTTGTAATTAATTGTAAAATCATTGTAAGCCAACATGGTGAGTTGTAATATGACACATATATGTATGACATCATTTTGTAATAGGAAATGTGTGAAACAAGATGCGAAATAAGCAGACCTAATATGCGAAATATTGGTTAAGGGTTTATGTTGTAGCAGAGCTTAAATCGGTACTGAATCTGGCATAGCAGATGCTGATCTGAAGCAGTACAAGACATTGGATTAGTATAATCCATTTTTGTAAGTCAGTGTGACTTCTTTTGTAATTGAGCACTGAGCTCTAGGCACTTGGCCTTCCTGCATGTGCAGGCCCCTATTGTATAAGTAATATTCCCTTATTGGCCAGTAAGCAAATATTGTGGGTCACAAATCCCACCGAGGTTTTTCCCACACTGGGTTTCCTCATTAAAATACTATGTTATGGTGTGCTACTCATGTTTTTGTTATTGTTCTTAGTTGCTGCATTATTTCTGGTTTACCAATACACAGTTTTAATATGCCTTTCATGTTTTAAGTCAAGCAAATTTATATACCGGTTAGATACTGATTTACCCCCCCTCTCAGTATCTTTGGGAATCCTAACAATGTGATTCTGCAGTTGGTGAACATGCTTCAAGAACTTCTTGGTTGTTTAGGACCGAGATAGGAGAAGAACCAGCAAGAGGAGTCATGTCATTCAAAGAATCAGGAGAGAGAGCATTCACGTTCTCTTAGGAGGAGAATTGAGGTGGATTAGGAGGCACTTGTAGCTAGTCACATAAGAGATCTAATGAGGACTCACCCTCCTACTTTTGATGGCTTAGGTAGTGGCATGGAGGTAGAGACCTAGATTTTGGATTTGGGTAGGTGTTTTGCTATGCACCCATATAGCAGTAACACCATGGCAAGATGTGCGATTATGCATCTTCAATATTTTGTGACAATATGGTAGAATATGGAGGATCAGAAGCTACATTTGGACATAGAGACAATATCTTGGGAGATTTTCATAAAGTGGTTTTGTGCTCGGTTTCTTTCAAAGAATTGGAGGCAGAGGAAGGCTGATGAGTTCCATAATTTGAGATAGCAGAGGATGATCATGGAGTACTATGAGCAAAGTTTCTTCGATATTAGACATTATGCTTGGATTACAGATGATGAGTTTATGTTGATTCAACACTTTGTGAGAGGTCTTAGTGATCATATTAGTGGTGAGGTTTGGATGCATGAACCTAAGACTTTGGAGGCATCTATGGAGAAGGCGAAGATAGCGGAGGAGAATCTTGCCTTGGCTTCAAGAGGTGCAACAGGAGGAAAAACAATTAGTGTACCAATTACAAGATCTGTTGTGAGAGGTTCTCAGCCACAGACTTCAGGTTTTTCTAGGAGCCATCCTTCTTGTTTCCGCAGTGGTCAATGGTTTAAGAAGAGGAATCCCGAGGGTTAGAACTTTGTGTGAGGTGCCAGATTTTAGGTTGACAAGAGTCATAGTCATTAGCGTGATAAGAGACCTACTCCTTCTTAACCAGTGCAGAGTTCTTAACCAACTTCTAGTAGAGGAATTTTTCAACAGTTGAGTGCCACTCCAGTGAGTAGAGGATTTGTTAGGAGAGATTTCTTTTCATTTGGACAACTAGGACACATTGTCCTTCATTGTCCTTAGTGTACTTCTTAGATGTCAGGACAATAGAAGCCAGCTACTTCTGAGCCTACAATTGGAGATGTAGGAAGGTCACATTGTGTATTTGTGGTGATCGATAACCGTTAGGCTAAGCATTAGGCCATCGTTGTGGAGACATCAGGTGTGATAGGTGGTATCTCTTATTCAATGTTATTCGATTCAAGAGCATTAGATTCTTTTATTTCTCCTTTTCTAGTAGATCAATATGGTCTTGTTATGGCAAAGCAAGATGATAGGTGTCAGGTAGAGTTAGCTATGGGTTCCAAGGTGGCAGTGGATTCCCTTATGTTCGGTTTTCCTTTATCTTTGGGAGATTTTCATACTTCTGTGGATCTTTGTATTATGTCTTTGGGATCTTATGATGTGGTTATTGGTATGGATTGGATTGTATGTTATAGAGCTCAAATCTATTGTAGAGGTAAGAGATTATAGTGTGTGGATGATGGTGGGAAGAGTGTGGAGATTATAGGAATTTAGACACTTGTTTCTCTTTGCATAATTTCTGCCATGCAAATGAAGAGGTGTGCACATAAGGGTTTCCAACTATTTGCAGTTAGAGTGAAGGATGTGGATGAGGGAGTTAGCTCAAAGGATTTATTGTAGTAGCATCCTCTCCTTCAGGAGTTTGCAGATGTTTTTCCTAGTGATATTCAAGTATGCCCCCTCAGCAAGATATTGATTTCAGGATTAATTTGGTGCTAGGAGTTGAGCCTATCTCTAAGACTCCTTATCAGATGACCACATAGGAGTTGAGTGCATAGAGGGTACAGTTGGAGGAGTTGTTGGCAAAGGGGTTCATTCATCCTTGTGTGTCCCCTTCGGGTGCACCTGTGTTGTTTGTTAAGAAGAAGGATGGATCTCTTTGTTTGTGCACTGATTACAGACAGCTGAATAAGGTGATGGTGAAGAACCGATGTCCTTTGCCTCCGATAGATGACTTATTTGATCAGATTAAGGATGTAAAGGTCTTTTCCAAGATTGACCTTAATTCTAAATATCATTAGTTGAGGATTCATGAGGCAAACATTCATCGCACAACTTTTTGCACTAGATATTGACATTATGAGTTTACAGTGGTACATTTTGGTCTCACGAATGTACCATTAGTTTTCATGAGCTTGATGAATGGTGTATTTAGGTTGTATTTGGACAAGTTTGTATTGGTATTTTTTAATGATATTTTGATTTATTCAAGATCAATTGAGGAGAAAGAGGATCATGTGAGACAGGTTTTGTAGTGCCTTAGGGAGAACTAGCTATGCGCCAATTTGGCAAAGCGTGAGTTCTTCCAGATGAAGGTGAGATATCTTGGTCATGTGATTTCAAGAGAGAGTATCGTAGTTGATCCCTCTAAGATCTAGGTGATTGTTGATTGGCTAGCACCCACTAATGTGGGCAAGGTTCATTGCTTTGTGGGTCTTGCAGGATACTATCGCAGATATGTTCAAGATTTCTCTAGGATAGCCCATCCTAACACTTCTCTTCAGAGGAAAGGGAAGAATTTTATTTGGATAGAGCAGTGTGAGATATATTTTTGGATCCTTAAGGAGCATTTGACTAGTGTAGCTATTTTAGCAATGCCAGATCCTTTAGGATATTTCATGGTGTGTACAAATGCTTCTTTGGAGGTTCTAGGATTAGTGTTGATGTGGGATGGTCATGTGATTGCATTTGAGTTGCGTAAAATTAAAGATCATGAGCAAAATTACCCCACACATGATCTAGCGTTAGCGTAAGTGATTCATGCTTTGGTTAGATTAAGGCATTTCCTTCTTGGGCATCAATTTGATTTGCACAGTGATCATTGCAACCTACAGTAAAATTTTATGCAGCCTAATTTGAATGCTATGAAAAGGCATTGTATGGAGTTTCTATGTGAGTATGATTTTGAGGTGAGATATATCCAGGGTAAGGAGAATGTGGTAGTAGATGCATTGAGCCACAAGAGGCATGGGATTTTAGTAGTGTCTCTTGGTGTGGATTTGAGGAGCCGTATTCTCAGTGTCATTCCTTCAGAGGTGTGGTACCAGGAGGTTATTGCAGAGGTTGCTACAGGTAGAGCTCTTTAGGGCAAATATGTAGGTTATTTAGTTGAGCCGGATGGTCTTCTTAGGCATTTGGGATGTATTTATGCTCCACCATCAGATGGTCTTCAAGATTTGATCATGTCAAAGCCACATCATGCACCTTACTCTATACATCCAAGTGTCAAGAAGATGCACATAGATTTGAGACAAATATATCATTAGGCTGGTATGAGGTGAGATATTGCAGATTGGGTGTCATGTTGCCTTGAGTGTCAGCTAGTGAAGGCAAAGCATCAACATCTAATAGGATTATTACAATCACAATTGGTTCTAGGATGGAAATGGGATATTATATCGATGGATTTTATAGTTGGTTTTCCCATGTCTTCACATTGCCATGACACTATTATGGTCGTTGTTGATAGGTTGACCAAGGTGGCACACTTTTCTCCGATCAGGTCATCATACACAACATCGACAGTAGCTCGGATTTTCTTGGAGGGTGTAGTTAGATTGCATGGTATCTCTCGCTATAACATTTCATATCGAGATCCAGTGTTCACATCAACCTTTTAGACAACACTTCAACATGATTTAGGGATGTAGCTGAACTTTAGTTTATCTCATCATCTCGAGATAGATGGCTAGATAGAGTGGGTTAATCAGGTTTTGGAGGACATGATGATGATGTACGTTATGGATCAGCAACCTCGTTGGGAGGATTACCTCTATTTGGTGGAGTTTGTGTACAAAAATGGTTACCACAGTTCTATCGGTATGTCTCCTTATCATGCTTTATATGGTAGACCATGTCATACACCCTTAAGTTCAGACCTTTTGGAGGATAGAGTGTGTATTGGTTCAGAGATGTTGGAGGATATGGAGTAGTAGGTGGCTCGCATTAGAGAGAGTTTGGTAGTGGCACAGGATATATAGAAGAAATGCTCACCATGTGGACATGCAGTTTTCAATTGGCGACAAGAATATGCAGATGCTCACCATGTGGACAAGCAGTTTTCAGTTGGTGATAAGAATATGCAGAGAGTTCGCCCATGAAAGAGTCCAATCCGTTATGGAAAAGGATCTAAGTTGGTGTCTCAGTTTGTAGGACCTTTCAAGATTTTGGAGGGGATTCGTCCTATGGCTTATCACCTTGCCTTGCCTCCTAGCTTGTCTCGCATCCATGATGTGTTTCATGTTTCCATTTTGAGGTTGTATCATTCTGATATATCACATGTTTTGGATTGGAATGCATTGCAGGTCGAGGATAGGTAGCTTTCTTTGGAGCCCGTGCACATTCTTCAACATTGAGAGATGTTCCTTAGAGGTCAGAGCATCGATCAGGTAAGGTCCAGTGGGATCTGATTGATGATTCTTCAGCTACATGAGAGGATGCAGCACAGATGAGAGAGCTATACCCGTATTTGTTCTCAGGCTTCCATGAGTAAGCCTAGGCAAAGGGGGAAAAGATGTATTGTCCACCCTTGACTTGAATTGATTTGACTTTTATTTCATGCATGCACTAGTACATTTGGTACTCAATTCCGATGGTAGTTCATTGGAATTCCAACTACAATTCGTCAGATTGCCGACAAACAATGTCGTCAAAAACTTGTAGTCAAACATTTTGACGGTGCTCAAGACTATCAGAATTCCAATGCCATCAAAGACTCTTCTGATGAAAACCATGACTGCGCTTAGCCATCAGTAAAACTCTATAAGTCATTAGAATTGCAATGATATCTAGGTAATGTTTCGATGGTGAACATGATCACCCATTTGGCAAGAATGTTGTTGGATATACAACATCCTCGTCGGATGTTTTGTGGGGGTCTATTGGACTTCCAACGACCTCCAATGACAACCAGGGCATCTGTACTGATGAGGATGCTATATGTGTGACAGTTGGGGCATTATAATTCCAATGACACACTCACTATATCCGATGAGGTTGCTGTCAAACATACAACATCCTTGTCAGATGCTTGGTGGATGGAAATATTTGAACCGATTGACCAATACAATAATACTAAAGATTCATTATTCTATATCAACCAACCAAATGACAATAAAAAAAAATTGACAATCTAAGCATGCGACAGTTCAGGCATTGGATGCTTGGTGGATGGAAAGATTTGAACTGATTGACCAATACGATAATACTAAAGATTCATTATTCTGTATCAACCAACCAAACAACAATAAAAACAATTTGACAATCTAAGCATGAGATAGTTCGAGCATCGAGTGCTTGGTGGATGGAAACATTTGAACTGATTGACCAATATGATAATACTAAAGATTCATTATTTTTTCAACCAACCAAACGATA
The DNA here is from genome assembly GCF_030272615.1 of Cryptomeria japonica. Taxonomy (NCBI): domain Eukaryota; kingdom Viridiplantae; phylum Streptophyta; class Pinopsida; order Cupressales; family Cupressaceae; genus Cryptomeria; species Cryptomeria japonica. Next base: position 420,981,965 of record NC_081409.1, on the reverse strand, counting down.
ATAAAAACAATTTGACAATGTAATCTTTCCACTCGAAGACCAGCCTAAAAAAACCATGTATGATTGAAGAATTGTGTCCCACATTAAGTTCTTCAATCCCATCAATAGCCACCCATAGGTGGCATACCATAAGCTGGCATCGAAGGCATTCCCATTCCACTCATACCTGGCTGAAAGAAACCTCCCATGCCCACTCCCATGCCAGGCATTGGAGGTGATGGCAAAGAAAGGGGAAGAAGCTAAGCATACATATTCTGTAAACAAAATAGGCATATATTTATTTCTACAGAAGATTTAAAATGTTTATTAAAGAGAAACTTAAAATATTCACAAAATCATCAGAGTATATCAAGAACCTGAAGTAGGTATGGAAACATAAAGTCACGGAAGATTTAAAATGTTTATTAAAGAGAAACTTAAAATATTCACAGAATCATCAGAGTATATCAAGAACCTGAAGTAGGTATAGAAACACAAAGTCAATCATATTATTCATCCAGATAAGTTCCAAAGCCACATCTAGTCTGATCAAGTCATAGAATATGAACAAGCATGAAGCAAAGAATTCTTTCTTGCCCTGCAGTTCCAAATGAAAGTAAGCCTCATTTCAATGTCCCAATGCAAAATGAAAATTCAAAATATACTTTAGCCTATGAGAGAGAACAACTAACTATATATTTTACCAATTGTATACCCATTCCACAAAATACACCAGCAATTCCCCTGCAAGTTCATGATCACCCGATTGAGAACTAGTTTCCATTGCATCCTTGTAAAGATTATCCTTTTTAGACAGTGCAAAATGTTAGCACATAATTTTTCTATAGTTTCCTTAATTATGCTATTTTTCTATAATTTCCTTAATTATTCTCTTAAAAATGCTATTTTCCAAATTAATTATGCTTTTATCTATAATTTCCCTAATTATGCTCTTAAAAATGCTATTTTCTACAATTTCCTTAATTATTCTCTTTAAAATGCTATTGGAGGTGCTGGAAAAGAAAGGGGAAGAAGCTGAGCATACATATTCTGTAAACAAAATAGGGACACATATTTATTAGAATTTTAAAAATGGCTAGTAGAGTAGGACAACTGCTCCTTGAGGCCCAATTAAGAAAAATGCATACTTGTTGAGCAACAAGATCTTTATCTTCTTTCTCCTTTGATTTATCTTCTTGGATAGCCTCTAACTTGTCTTTAACAAGCTCATCAACTTTTGGTGTGTATTCTCGAATGAACTTTGAAAAAGGAATTTTTTGAATATTAGCTATTTAATTCTGTAGAGGATTAAAAATGTTTATTAAAGAGAAACTTATAATATTTAAAGAATCATCACAGTATATCAAGAACCTGAAGTAGGTATGGAAACACAAAGTCAATCATAATATTCATCCAAGCAAGTTCCAAAGCCACATACGGTATAATCAAGTCATAGCATATGAACAAGCATGGAGCAAAACATTTTTTCTTTCCCTACAGTTTCAAATGCAAAAGTAAGCCCCATTTCAATGCCCCAATCCAAAATGAAAATTCAAAATATACTTTAGCTTGTGAGAGAGAACAACCAACTATATGTTTTACCAATTGTATACCTATTCCACACAATACACCAACAATTCCTCTACAAGTTCATGATCACTCGATTGAGAACTAGTTTCCATTGCATTCTTGTAAAGATTATCCTTTTTAGACAATGCAAAATGTTAGCACATAATTTTTCTATAATTTCCTTAAAAATGCTATTTTTCTATAATTTCCTTAATTATGCTCTTAAAAATGATATTGGAGGTGCTAGCAAGGCAAGGGGAAGAAGTTGAGCATACATATTATGTAAACAAAATAGGCACATATTTATTAGAATTTTTAAAAACCACCAGTAGAGTAGAACAAGTGCTCGTTGAGCCTCCATTAAGAAAAATGCATACTTGTTGAGCAACAAGATCTTTCTCTTCTTTCTCCTTGGATTTATCTTCTTGGATAGTCTCTAGCTTGTCCTTAACAAGCTCATCAACTTTTTTTGTGTATTCTCGAATGAATTTTGAAAAGGAATTTTTTTTAATATTAGCTATTTAATTTTGTAGAAGATTTAAAATGTTTATTAAAGAGAAACTTAAAATATTCATAGAATCATCAGAGTATATCAAGAACTTGAAGTAGGTATGGAAACACAAATTCAACCATATTATTCATCCAGGCAAGTTCCAAAGCCATATATGGTCTGATCATGTCATAGAATATGAACAAGCATGAAGCAAAGCATTCTTTCTTGCCCTGCAGTTCCAAATGCAAAAATAAGCCCCATTTCAATGCCCCACTCCAAAATGAAAATTCAAAATATACTTTAGCCCGTGAGAGAGAACAACCAACTATATGTTTTACCAATTGTATACATGTTCCACAAAATACATTAGCAATTCCTCTGCAAGTTCACGATCACCTGATTGAGAACTAGTTTCAATTGCATCCTTGTAAAGATTATCCTTTTTAGATAGTGCAAAATGTTAGCACATAATTTTTCTATAATTTCCTTAAAAATGCTATTTTCTATAATTTCCTTAATTATGCCCTTAAAAATGCTATTTTTTCGAATTAATTATGCTCTTAAAAATGCTATTTTTCTATAATTTTCTTAATTATGCTCTTAAAAATGCTACTGGAGGTGTTGGAAAAGAAAGGGGAAGAAGCTGAGCATACATATTTTATAAACAAAATAGGCATAATTTATTAGAATTTTTAAAAACCGTTAGTAGAGTAGAATAAGTGCTCCTTGAGGCTCAATTAAGCAAAATGCATACCTGTTGAGCAACAATATCTTTCTCTTCTTTCTTATTGGATTTATCTTCTTGGACAACCTCTAACTTGTCCTTAACAAGCTCATCAACTTTTGTCATGGATTCTTGAATGAACTTTGAAAAATAATTTTTTTGAATATTAGCTATTTAATTTTGCAGAAGATTTAAAATGTTTATTAAAGAGAAACTTAAAATATTCACAGAATCATCATAGTATATCAAGAACCTAAAGTAGGTATGGAAACACAAAGTCAATCATATTATTCATCCAGGTAGTTCCAAAGCCACATTTGGTCTAATCAAGTCATAGCATATGAACAAGCATAAAACAAATTATTCTTTCTTGCCCTACAATTCCAAATGCAAAAGTAAGCCCCATTTCAGTGCCCCAATCCAAAATGAAAATTCAAAATATACTTTAGCCTATGAGAGAGAACAACCAACTGTATATTTTACCAATTGTATACCTGTTCCACAAAATACACCAGCAATTCCTCTGCAAGTTCATGATCACAAGATTGAGAACCATTTTCCATTGCATCCTTGTAAAGATTATCCTTTTTAGATAGTGCAACATGTTAGCACATAATTTTTCAAATTAATTATGTTCTTAAAAATGCTATTTTTCTATAATTTCCTTTTATATATTGAGCACTTTTTCCATAAGCATAGTTACTATTGGATTTTATGTGTAGGTGCAATCTTGTACTGACAATCTCCATCCTTTTGTGACTTCTTTCTAGAGATTCAAGCATCAAGTGGGCATATTGAGGGTGGCATTGAGACAAGATGAAGCACTCTAGGTTTCCTTTTGAGGTGAGGAGGCCTGGCAAATAGGTTCTTGGGATTGATCAAAGTGCACAAGTAATTATCAGAAAGAGTAAAGCTCCCATGCAAACAAAGTTTTTGTTCAGATTGTTTTAAATCCATTATCAATTTTTGTATCTTAAAGGAGTTGAAAATTATTGAAATTTCACATTATCGGTATAATTTATACCAATGAGGGCACTTAAACTAACAAGACTAATTTTGCATCGGGATACCATATACCGATGAGAGAGCATAGCAAGCCAGAGTTGTAGTCATCGGTGGAAGTTATACTGATCAAGGAGCAAAGTTGAGGAGAATTGATGGATTGGCAAAAACTATACCGATATGACCCATCGACATAGTAAACACTAGTGGCAGCAGTGGAGAATTGTCTTGTCGATAGCCGATGAGGCTATCGATAAGACTAATACCAATAAGATTGGTGAAAAGAAGAGTCCATCGATATAACCAAAGCGATCAGTATGTGTTACTTTGAGCCACTCCGATGCCCGAAGAAATCATCAGTGAAACATATACGGATGGAACATACTCTATCGAGAAGACTTTTCTTATCGGTATGTTTCATTTCGGATTACCTCGATACCTGATGAAGGAGTGGACTGATTGAGTAGAGTGAAGACACTATTAGGAAGACTCATGGTGATGAAGCCGATTGCATCAAGAAGAGCTATGCCATTGGTGAAGCCCATCAGGGAAACAATACCTATCACGATAACACTAAATGAGCTCACCCGAAGCCTCATCAGTTTGAGATATATCGATGAAGAGGAAAAGGAGTCATCGGCTTAGGGTAGCCCAATAAGAGAAAATAAGATGTCAAAGCAAATAAAGGGTTGTTCAAAGAGTGCCAAAAGGGAAATATTCATCAAGGAGCAATATGCCAAAGAGTCATTGTCATATTAGAATTCAAAACCAAAAATTTTAAAAATATTCTATTTAATACTTGCAGTATATGCATCTATGGTTTGTACAAGGCAAATTTTATCAGAAGTTTATTATTGCAAAAGAATATGACGGAACTAGAAATTGCCTTGTCTAAATATTGCGTTGGTGAAAGAAGAATATGATTGAACTAGAAATGGGAGCTTCAAGTTCAATAGGAAAGAAGAGGGTGACCAAGAGCCCTGACTCTAAGGGGAAGAAAGGAAAAACTAAAGAGCTACCTCTAGTTAGGAGGTTAAACCAAGACATGAAAGACCAAATGCAAGCACCTAGCCCAAAATCTAGAAGGTCAAAGCAAAACCTGCCAGGGAGAGACCAATTAGAAGACAAGTACAGAGAGGTCAGAGATGTTTGGACCAAGGTAAGGGGACATGAACTGTTTATGTTCCACTATTTGAGGAGGAGCAAGGAGATGTCGCTCTGCAATCCTTAGATGACAAATTTAGGTAGGCTAGCAATCCCCACTTTTTTGTAAATATAAGATTGCTAGAGGTTTTGGTGAGGAATTATAAATCGGTTAAGAGGTGCATTTAGCTCCCAAATGGGGAAGCATTTATTAGATTTTCTATGAGTACCATAAAAAAGGTTTTCAATTTAGACCCCAGTCCTGATAAGCCCTTGTCCTTTGGGGAGTTGGAGGAATAATACCTCAAAATGGACACTATATATACCGGCTGGAAATTTTCCATTCACAAGAGGCAAGAAGGAAAATTAACAGAGGAAGATGGGCCACCATTCAGCATTGATTTGTTCAAACACTACTTGCAGTACACATATATGTCATGTGGGCAAGTAGGAGGGGTGGAGGTTCCTAATCTAGCAATCACCAGATCACTGGTGTTAGCCTCTGATATACAAATGTATGAACCTAGACCTTTTGACTATGCAACATATCTGGTGGAGAGGTTGCACAAAGGTTTTTTAAACCTTAGAGATGATACTCATCCCAATTTCAAATTTTATTCACTATTGATGCATCTAGTGTTATTTTATGGACATGTAAAGGGTTTTTGGCTTGAGGGCCTAAAATTAAATACCAAGAACAGGGAAGGTGAGGAGCAGCCCATCCAATTGTGGACATCTCTTTGGGATTCTTGATATATGAGCTCCAAATATATTAAGTTTGAAGAACTTATTGTGACGCCATTGTACCAAATGTATGGGATTTCATGTCAAGGGTATATCTCTGACGAGATCAAGAGGTTCCTAAGACCAATGGATTATGATGAAAGACACATTGTTGATCATAACTAGGGGGAATGGTTTGTGAATAAGGATTTTACATGTTTTAGAGTATATGGATTTGATGGGAGTCCCTACATGCTACCAAAACTAGTACCAAATAGAATAGCTTATCTAGAGATTGTGAGGCAATTGAGTGTGTCCAATGCTAAACATTTTGCAGATATGCATAAGCAAGCCTTCCTGCCTAGGATACTGATTTTTGGTGATTTCACCATAGTGTCAACTAAAGCTTATGAAATAATTGATAAGAATCTGATAGAAGAATACAATTTGTTTGATCATTATGCCAGGAAAAACTATGATCTTGAAGGATACATTCACTCTTGCAAGAAGAGGAAGAACTTGGGAGGTTATCTGCATGTCAGTATTGAGGCTAAAGATATCTTCAGGAACATGGAGGATGCAGAGGCCAAAGAAGTAATTGATCAACTAAATAATGAACTGGCAGAAAAGAGATGGAGACTCCAAGAAATTGAAACCGAGGAGGAGGCAAAAAGTGAATCTGATGAGAATGCAGTTGTCTCTAGATGGAAAGTGTTAGAGAAGGAAGAAGAGCCAGACATGCAAGGCCAAATAGAGACAACATTAGAAGTTCATGCTAACTCTCGATTAGAGGATTTTTTTGCTTTTGTTGTTGATGATGTTTTTATTCAGTCCAAAGAATTTAAATCATTCTTATACAATTTTAAAGGGAAGAAATTGAGGGACTCTATTCCCAATATAATGCTTGATAATGAGGTTGAGTTGTTAAAGAAATTAGCAAAGATAACCACAATGACCCCTCAAAAGGGGAGGCAAATGTTTATAGAGGCTGGGATGATTTTGTTTCCCGGATGGGGCCTCGGTGCTTCTTTTATCTTTGACAGTTTATTGGATTTAGAAAACAAGGAATTCAAATTGGATACACAAGGTGTAAATGATGTATTTATTGGTTCAAGATTTGATTAGGATGAGGAAGCTTTGTTGTTATGGGCTCTGTACCCTCCCAACAAGAGACCAAAGATCATTGATGTTGACAAGGCCTTTGGACATATGATGAAAGTAAAAGTTGGTGAAATTGATCCAATTATTTTTGTTGATATCGGAGTGGATATTTTAAAATTCAATAAAGCACAGATGGTCAGAGTAGTGAGGGAAAGGAACTAGTACAAGGTGTTGTATGAAGAAATGCTAAGGAGAAGTGGGCAATAGGTGCCAATGGTTCTTACTCTAGATAGCTCTCAATGAAAGAAAAAATGTGAGGAGTTGCAACAAGAAAATAAATGGATATTAAAACAGATGCAAAGTGTGAGGGAAGATACTACTGGTGTATTACTAATTAAAAGAGTTGAGGTTTTACGAGGCTTTCTAAAATAATTCTGGACATCATTTCAAAAGAACATGGACAACGCAGTTTTACACAACAAATTTTCAAATAGATTGAGAACAAGGTTGCATGATAAAACAATGGCCAAAGCGGAAAGAAAAGAAATTGAAAAAATAAAGAGGTTGTTGGCTAAACACAATAAATTTGATGAAGAATTACAATTTGAATATGATGAATGCAAACACACTGTTCAACATGGTTTCCTAGAGTTAATTGATCAAAAGGGTGAGATAAAGGATAAAGATGTATGGATCTCAGAATGTCGTAGTCTTCTCAATGTCGCCCTTGATATTGCCCAAATTTATGGAATTAAATTGAAAGAGACTGTGAAACAAATGGAAAAGTTTGTCACACTGGAATTCATTTCCAGGGATATCATCCATGATGCAGATACATATAAGTTAGAGAAGTACTTGGAGCATATCCAAAAGTGTGGCAAGATGTTGGGAGACTAGACCTGATGTCTAAGTTGGAGCCTAGACTCATGTTTTTTATGTTTTTTATAATATGTTCATATTGTAAAGACAATTTTTAGGAAGTTAGTTTTTAGTTAGTTTTTGTTAGTTTTAGTTTTAATGAAAGGGTATTGCCCTTTCACTTTCAAACTAAATCCTCATCTATAAATGGAGGATCTTTTAGAAAAAGTGGGGAAGATACCTCAAGTTTTATGATCTTATCAAGACAATTTTATACTACACTTATGCAAATTGTTTTCTGGAAATATCAAAGTTGATGGATGATACATATTGAAATCATTTGGTTTGATTATCTAATTTCAATATAAATTTCAAATGTTCTTCATTCTAAATGGTATATGATTTTCAATTGATTTATTAGTTCCATGTGATAAATCTATTTTATTAGATTGTCTCAATGAGTTATCTTATGCTATTGTGATTGAGACTAATTTCCAGTTTGAGCATCAGTTTGAAAGGTTGGTTGGCAAGTTTCAAATTGTCTTATTCAATAAGACTAATTGCATTTTATATTTCAGTTACAATCCATATAGATGCTTTTGATGTGATGGTCTTGTTTTGAAAACAAGTTATTAAATTGTCTCCATGGTTATACGTAGGATCTTTCAATTTGAAATAGTATGAAATCAGTAAGGGATGAAGGCACTGGTTTGTTGTTGATCTGATATAATTAAATCAGGTATTTTCAGAAGCAATCTTCATCAAGGAATCATACTTTTAATTTATACAGGAACAACTTCATAAACATTTATAAGTAAGTATCTCATAATTTTCAGCAAGCAATAAATATAACCAGACAAAATTCAAGAATCATTTGCCTCCTCAAAGGGTTACTAGTTTTTTGAAAATTCGCTATAGAAAAGCCTTTAACCAGAATTCAAGAAGTTCATGTTTCTCAACCTAATTGAAATTGAAGATAACTAGAAAACTATTCAAATGCTAAATTACATCCCAGTTTAACTTAAATGAAAGAACCAATAGAGAAGTTCCTCTCACCCTCTGAGCAAGCCCTATTTGATCAAAGTTATTGTGCATATCTATAGATTCATGAAGCCTATCATAATCTTCCTTTTATACATAAATTTCATTCAAAGCCTCATTAACAACAACTACATTGTTGCTCTATATTGTAACCATGTACGACTTCATAAGATGAAGATGTCCAGCGTGGATAACAAATACAATAGAACAAAAGATACTCATGAATTTTTTCCAAACCAAATAGCTGCTAAAGAGAACATCTAGAAAAACTTAATACCCAAGTAAAAGACATCTCGGTAATCCTAAAAAAACTAACAAAATAAAAGAGTTGAGATCCATACCTTACACATGATGTCAAACACTTGTGTGTGGTCTACCCTAAGGGCAAGGACATTCAAGAGATCATTAATAAGATGTAGGTGTTCTTGCAAATAAAAGTGTACAACTTTGTAGTACAATTCAACATTGGCCACTTTAACTACAACATCTTTGAATTTCATATGATCCCATGCCTCTAGAGAATGGTTCATGATAGTAGTGGTAGCATTATCATATTCATCATCTTGAATATATAAATATGTAAGTTCCTTCCAGTGCTACTGCTCATCACAAACACAGATATGAGTTCATCAAAGTGACCCCTATTTTGATAGTATTCACTGACCTCTTCCAGGTCATCCACTTGGAACAAAAAATATTAATTTCTCACCTTCACAGTTACACATAACACTGCAGATGAACCTTCATAGATTATCATGAAAAAAAAACATAAAAAACAAACCACTTACTTGTGGTGTTGTTGTTCAGGTTCACTCTATTGGACCTTGCAATTAAGATTCGATATACATTATTCAATAAGATTAATTGTGCAACATAATGAAATATTGAAAAGTGTGTTATCTTATTAAGCTTCACTTGGTTTCGAGAATAGTTTAATATTCTCTACTTAACAGGGCCAACCATGTGAAGGTAGAATCTCAATTACCCCTCCCCTAAACATCACTCTAAATTCACCGTTAACATCTAACATTCATTCATTGTTTCATCCATTAATCAAATATAACATTCATTCATTATCACATAATGTTCAATAGCATATAACATTCATTAACACTCATTAACACGCAACATTCATCAATATTAATTAACACATATCATTCATGAACATTCATTAGCATATAGTTACATTCATTAACACATAAAAATCAATCATTATCAAATAATGTAGTTTACAATCATTTTTTTTGGAAGCTATGTAAAGTCTAAGTGGAGCATCATTTTCTTCATCATTTCCCCCCTCTTCAGTTGTTTTGCCCTCTGCTTGTGATCTTGATGTATGCCTAGTCCTCTTCTGAGGACGATGACACCAATGCAAAGGGGGGTCCTCTGCAATAACAAAGAAATGGGTTAAATTCAAATGTTTTTTAATTTTTGTTACAAGTATTTCATTAATTTAAAGAACATAATCATGGTGCTCTTTACCTGATGGGCCACATCATCTTCAAAATCATTTTGTCTAGCCTCAATCTCAACATGTTGAACACCCTCTAGATCCTCTAGAGTTTAAATATGAAAGGTTACATTAATCAGTACAACAATTGCAATTAAATTTGTTTAAAGGAATAACGGTGGTCCTCTTTACCTAACTGGGGAACAACATGTTCCTGATGTTGTCTACCCAGATCATGCTCTACTTGGTCACCACTGACTACATGCTCTAAAATATTAACAAAAAAGGTTACATTAATTTCTACACCAATTACAATTTAAGATGTTTATTTTTATTAATAATTACATAAAAATTTTGAATAGAAAATGAATACCTCCACTACTGGGATGCACATTCGGACCTTCATGTGGAGGTTGTGTTCCACGATTATCAAGTTGCATTCCAATGTCATGCGCATTGTTATAATTGCTTGCTTAATTAAAACAAATAAATTCACATTATGTTGGAACTTAACATCAAATAGATTATTGGTAAAGTATTCAATTTGAAATTATTTTCATATAGCTTATTTACCTGTGTGACGGATGCAAAAGAATCTTGTGTTTGCCCACTCAATTCTCATAGCCATTCACCCACGACTATATAGCCTTGTTGGTAGGCAATTCTCATGTCATCTTGTGGGGGTGCTCTATTAAATTAAGAGCCCTTCATTTTTGCTTAGTATCATGAATTTTGCTTGTATTGTTTGATAAAAAAAAATTGTTTGCAATTTATAAATATTTTCATGCGATATTTCATTTATTGATACTTACAATTCCCATGGCAAGTTTTATATAACCACTAGAGCCAAGTCTGTGTTGCCCGTGCTTTTCTTGTCTTGCCTTTGTTGCCTTTGACGTGTCACTCAGTCTATGAAAATTTTCAAATATGTTAGATTATATAAATATAAAGAGTAATTAGTACATAATTACATTCTTAATAGTATCACATACCTTCTTCTGGAGTTTGGTGGTGTATTTCCTTTTTTTCCTTTCAATTCTCTCCTTCGCATCCAAAATCAGCTCCTTCCACTCCCTCTCTAGAATCATGGGGGGATGCTTGTACTTTATGTTCTTCTCTAAATATGCCCTATACTGGTCCCTCACATACTTTAGATATGTACTAGTTTTTTCAAGGAGCTTGGTTTTATCGAATGTGTCATTTCCAAACAACTCAACCATACGGTTTGTGAGTTCATCTTTTAACCTATTTTCTTGGTCATTCCACCTTTTAAGAAAAAACAAACCTATTAGATTCAGAAATGCACTGAAGCTACCTTTAATATAGTTCAAGAAATGGATCAAAGGAAAACTATTCTAGAAATGATGTGAAATAAAAATAGTGGATTAGGGTTAGTTCACATATGATGTTCCACCTTTTACGTATGGTGGACCCAAACATCTGCAATGCAATGTCATTAATATTTTTATAAAAAATATCATTTCTTGCAAAAAACTCATGGGATCATTAGTCCAAAATGAGTGATCAATAAGTAAATTACAATTACACTATATATAATAATAATTTTAAAGTACCTAAAACCTTTTGTATCTTCAAAGGAATCAATTCTTTGTCACTCACCACCAGTGTAGCCTACAACATTACCATACTAGCAATGCAAGAAGATCCATGAAATGATGGTATGTAATCACTAGTATTCGCCTCTTGCGCATCCTCATGTGCATTGTAGTACCCCTTCTCGATTGAACTTATTAGACTTATATTTTGTTGCAGTTTGCTTTTCAGCTGATACATTACTGCTAAACATTATTCGGACTTATTTGATATTAGTTCATGCTTTAACTGGATATGTGATGTATGCTTTATTACAGTATTTCAGTACTTAGGATTAGTGCTATTTTTACGGATTATTGTCATGGACTAACACTTTTACCTTACATATGTGATGTGTTATTTATATGTTGCGTATTTGCAAGTGTATTGGATGCGAGGGGATGATTTTCCTTCACTCACTCTGGTGAGACAGGGAACATCATGATTCTCCTCCATCAGTGTGTGTGCCATGTATTCTATATTTGTATATATGCATGTATGGTTTGATGATGCAGGATATTGTAGATACAAGTACTCGGTAGGTACGGGGTATAATCTCCACCTGGCTTCACAGGTCTGAGTGTGCCTTATATGTCCGATGGGAGTTGAGGAGATAGTTGTTGGCCCTAATTTGTACCCTTAGTTTACTCATGTGAGTGTTGTCAGTTAGTCATCCTTTCCATTTGTTCGACCTTCGAGTCTTGTTTGTTTGACTTTTTCTGATTCTTCATGTGGTTTTCTTGGTTTGCATGCCCTAGTGGGTCCGATTATTTATTTCAGTTTATGGCATCATTTCATAGTTGGTATAATTAATTTATGTATTATTATGCCTTTGTGTTATGGACTTAGTTAATTGAGTGAAGTTATAAGATTTAAATTAATAATTGCTTTATATTGGAAAAGTGACTATATTTAAATCTAGAAAACTAAAATAAATAAAGTTAATTGCATACTATTGCTTTTAGATTTAAAAAATAAAGATAGAGTTAAATTATTGTTTTTTTACTTCTTTAGAGAAGTTAATTAAATTCCATGGAGAGAAATGATTTTTTTCAAAAAAATAAAATTTCCATTTACTTTTTTGAAGGAAAATAGAAAAGTAATTTTATTATTTAAATTATTTTGGATGAGAAAACATTTCAACCTAAAAAGTTTAGGTTAAAATATTTTTCTATTTATTCCTGTGAGTGCTCTGGAAGAGGGATGCATATTTTTGGAGAAGGAAAAATTTGGAGATTGTTTGGGAAGAAGGTTTTGGTTTTGGTTTGGAAATCTAGTTGCAGGATTGAAGCTCTCCAACAAATTTCTTCTTGGAAAGCTCCATAGGTTGGATAGCCTCTACCTTATTTGTTTTAAAAAAAAATCTATATTTCTTTCCCTTCTTCTGTATGTTGTATGAAAAATTGGTTAAATGATTGCAGTGGTTTTGAATTAGTTGTTATGAGATTTATTGGGAATCTCAATCCATTATTGATTAAAAATGCAACTCCAATCTCTTTTTGATTTATTTCATGTTAAGTTTTTTGGTTTAAAATCAATTCTTCCATTTTTTTTATGGAAGGAATTTGATTTTCTGTATGTTGTAGTTTTTAAATTTGTGAAATCGGGGGAGTTATGCTAGCAAATTTTGCCAAAATTTTCCCTCTTGTGCTTCCAATTGATTAATTTCTTTCTGGTAGTTTCAAATTTGGATTAAATTTTGAATTTAAATTCCTCTTATTCCATTCTTGTTTTGGCCCAAAAATGCAATTGGGGATTGCCAATCTTTTCAATTCCAGTCAATTTGGCTTTGTGGAAGAAATTGTTTGGGTTTTGGTGTTTTTCCCAATCTCTATTTTGTCTCAAAGATTGAGTTTTCTTGAATATTTATTTACCAATAATTATTTTAATGGGGATATAGTTTTATTATTTAAAAAAATAAAAAATTATTATGCTATGTTTTGTTTAAACTCTGTTGTCTTAGAGTGGAGAAGATGAGATTTTTTTAAAATCATGGTTAAATTAAAAAAAAATTTAAAAAAGGATTTTTGAGGTTGCGTGGCGGTGAGCTGGGCTCAACCCAGCCACGCACCCCCAAGAGCAGCTTGCTGCTCCCCCATGTGTGGGTTAGCAGCAGCGCCGCTACCCCATGTATGAGGTTAGCAGCAGTGCTGCTACCTCATAGATGGGGTAGCAAGTGCTGCTACCGCGTATATGGGGTAGCAGGTGCTGCTACCCGCGTATATGGGGTAGCAGCAGCTACTACCCCATATACGCGGTAGCATGTTGCTACTGCAGTGGTGGCCCATGGGCCCCACCGCTCAGCCTTTTTTTTATTTATTTATTTTTATTATTAAATCAATTTAATTAATTTTTTTTTATTAAAGTTTTCTTTTTATATAAAAAAATAATAAAATAATAATAATTAGATTATTAAGTATTTATTTATTTCAGTTTATTTGGGTTTCAAAACATATTTTGTTCGGATATTAAATTTTTATTTTAATATATATATTTTAAATGTGATATATTTATATAGTATATATTTGATGAATATATAATCATGTACTTATATTATATTATTATATATATAATTAATTTGGAATTTAATTTATTTTATTGAAATCATATGTTTGGGTTCTCTTATTAATTAACCATGAATATATGTTAGGGGGTAAATTTTATGTGGTTAAATTTAGCCTTATTGGACAAATGACAACTCTGAATTTCTTTCATTAATATAGTTGTATTTTCTAATTCTTTGGAATATCTATAATAGCAAGTATTTAATGCTTTTGGTTGTTTAAAGAAAAGATTGTCTGTATTATTTGTGGTCAAAGCTTATTTACGTTGCAATTCTGGTTTGAGTTGTCGCTATGTCGTAATGGTTGTTATACCCCTTGGTCAGATGTTGTGGTGTAATCCTATTAATGTGATTCATTGTGTGTTATTTTCCAATGGCTAATCTTGGGTTATTGATTTGTGTTTCCTTCACCTGTATTTTGTCAGGATTAGATATGGCTATAAGTTTTGCCATAGGGTTCTCGTAGAGAGACTGTGCCTGATAGTGTCCTATGAGAGAGTGGCTTTTGAGCGAGGGCCGCACCCAAAGTGGTTGGCAGGATAACCCCTTGAAAGTTAGTTAATAAGTGATAATCTAAAAATTGATTAGGGAGTGGGTAGTTATAAATTTAATTAAGATATTGCACCCCGCACATGGTTGAGTGCTTGTAAAGGCTCAAGGTGTAGTGGGAAGGCCTGGAATGGCAGACTTACCACCTTGTCTTCATGAAAGGTTGGTAGGGTCCGTATGACGCTTAGATGGAGCCAAGGACTTGGGAAAGGTTACCAGGAAGACCTAGGATGGGGGTCAGGACCTATGGAGGCCTACCTAGGGTAACCATCTTAAGCCATGTGATGCCACTCTATCTGTAGGGTCACTCATATTTTATGAGTCGAGCCACATGAGTATAGTGGAGTCATGTTGTATTGTTGTACTTGTCTTGTTTTTCTTGCTTGAGGGTCTTCTGCTATCTCCTAGCATAGTGGGGTGGTTCCATTTTGGGATCACATGGTCGGGTGGTAGTGCCACTTCCCATCGGATATTCTGGTTCATACCTTCATGCAAGGATTGACTTCACTGGTGTACCTTTGGTTTGTGATTTGTGTATTAGCTCATGTTTGTGATTATTGTACCTTTGAGACCCATGTGGTCATTGTATCAGTAAACTATGTAAACTTGAAATTGTAATTATGTATTTCATTTGTGCTTTTGAAAGTCATGTAATTATTGAATACTATAATCTTAATTTAGTTGAATGTATGTTATTTCAGTTATCTTTATGCCTATGTGTAAATGCTTCATTGAAAATCAATATATTGTATCACTTTAAATCTTTCAATGTGAAATTCAGTTTATGAATATTATTTAATTAATTGCAATTGAGTTCCCTAATTAGATGGATAATTGGATTAACATTACGATGTTGTTTTAGTTATGAAGTAATCTTCATTGGTAACCCTTTAGGATGTCATTGTTAGACTTCCACTTATGTTCTGATTAATTAAAAAATAGGTTTTCAAGACCCAAAACCTTTACATTATAGATAGAGAAAAAGCACCAAGAAGAATAGAACAAAAGAGTCCGCAGACAAAAAGATTGGCCAAAAGACCAGCGAACAAAAAGAACAGCTTAATAAAAAAATAGCAAAGAAACAGGGAATGCGCTACACAACGATTTTCTTTAGTAGATCCTCCGCCTTTGTCACCAACTCGTCATAGGTGGCCCCGACAGCTTTCAGGTCTTCCAGATCCTTGTTTGGTTTCTTTTCCTTCCTCTTGCCTCTGGTGCAGGTTCTGGGACCTTGAGCTTCCCCTGTTCCTTCAGCTTCTAGTTCTAAGTCTTTGATTTCCTTTTCATCATCCATCTTGCTAATGAGGGTGTGGGTGTTGTTGGCTGAGATCTTCAAAATACTTAGGTTCTGTTCAGCGATGTTCTTCAGGCACTCCTCAATTTTATCAACTTTGGTGACAGTGTCTGAGAGGGTTTTTTCGCTAGTGTCCGCAAGGCTTTTTCTGTCCAGTATCTCCTTTTCAATTTTCTAAAACCTAGGGTTGAAAGCATCTTTGATTTCTTCAGCTTTGGCAATGGTGTTTTTTAGGTCCTCAATATAGTTGGCCATTGTATTTCCCTCCCCAATATTAATGGTTTCCAGAATCAAGACTCTGTTACAAAGCTTCTTGTATTCATCCACAACTTTCTTGTAACCATTAATGAGCCACTCCATAGTTTCCATGAAATCATGCAAACCCTCAGGAGGAGGGCCAGATGAGGGAGCAACTTTTCCAGGAGTAACCTATTCTTCTTTGGGGATGTGGAGGGCAAAAATTGTGTCGGCAGCCCTGAGAGTCTCTTCCATAGTCTCCTTTTCCAGGTTGTGCTCAGCTTCCAGGGTCCTTTCTTGCTTGTCAGCTTCCGGTTCCTTGTCAGTCTCCTTTTTTTTCTTGTGCTTTTTTTGGGTTTGGGTATCGATTTTTGTTTTCTTCTTCAGCAGCCCTTTAGGGTTCTCCTTCTCAGAATCATCTGAATCCTCCCCTTGTGTTATTAAACATGCAATGTAATAATTAATGCACTTAATCTTTAAAAAAAAAAATTATTTCACCCTTTAGTTGCCTTGTTGTGTTGCATTCCTTTAGGGTTCCTGGCAGGGCATTACATCTGGTATCAGAGCCCAAGTTTCAACACTAAGTACTCTAGGATTGTAGTGAGTCCATTCAGCTTGACCTTTTGTGTAGGTCTTAGTGTTTGTGTTTCCCTTGATTTATCCTTGCCGTAGATCTGAACCATTTTCTCTTTTGCAGTGTTAGGTCATGGCTAGGAAAGCTAGGGGAGTTGGTCATGTTGGTGGCCGCAATAGAGGCAGAGGTGGGGGATGGGGTTGAGGTTCAGACCACCATATTTTTTTGCCACCACCCACTCATGTGAGTGTGGAGCAGGAGCAGTCTGTTCATCAGGATGAATATCAGAAGAGAAGGTTCCCGAAAGGGAAGAGCTGAGATAGATGTTTCAGGAGGTTCTAGCCAGGCTAGGCCATAGGTCTGAGGATGAGAAACCCATCCATGCTCAGGTTGGGGAGTCACTTCAACAGGTTCTAGAGGAGAGAGAGAGAGAGAGAGAGAGAGAGAGAGAGAGAGAGAGAGAGAGAGAGAGAGAGAGGGAGGGAGAGAGGTCTCCTAGAAGTAGGGAGGTCCCAGCTAACCAGGACCCAGCTCCTATGGTTCACATTAGGGACTTAATGAGGACCAACCCTCCCTTCTTTGATGGTAAAGGTACCGGTCTCAAGGTAGAGACCTGGCTTATCAGTTTGGATAAGTGTTTTGCCATGTTCCCATATAGTAGAAACACCAGGGCGAGATGTGCTATCATGCATCTTGATAGTTTTGCTTTGATCTAGTAGAGATTAGAGGAGGAGAAGATCAGTGTGTATATTAACACCGTATCATGGGAGATATTTTTGGAGAGATTCAGGGCACTATTTCTCTCACCCCTGTGGAGGCAGTCTCGAGCAGACAAGTTCTATGCTTTTCCTCAGGTATGGTTTGTCAGTAGACTAGTTTGAGCATAGGTTCTATGAGCTTAAACAGTATGCCAGGATTGGTAATGATGAGGCAATGCTTGTGCAACACTTCTTGTGGGATCTAAATGACCACATCAGTGGAGGAGTGAGAGTGTTTGAGCCAGCTTCAGTTGAGGTAGCCATGGTGAAAGCCAGGTTGGTTGAGAAGAACCTTAGCTATGCACATGGTGGTTAGTCGGGGGTGTAGATAGGGAGTGTTCCTTTCAGTGGACCCAGAGCTCATGGGAACTAGTCCTTGCTAGTTGCATCATTTGGGAGTCCTCAGGCACCTGCTAAGGGTGGACAACAACAACAGTAGTTACAGAGACCAAAATAGTTCCAAGGCTAGCAAGGTGGCAACTCTCAACATAGGAGGAATAGGAACTGGCAGAGGAGTAAACAGGGTCTTCTAGGGTAGTCCTCTCAGGGTGCATCTTAGGCCCCTAGCAGGGGAAGCTTCCAGTAGTCCAGTGGGCCAACTGGAGGTAGAGGACCAGGTAGGGGAGATTGCTTCTCTTGTGGAAAGTTTGGTCATATAGTTGCTCAGTGCCCTTAGCATTCTCACCAGACAGGGAGTCAGAGGCCAACAACATCAGAGCAGATAGTAGGGGATACAGGTAGATCCCACAGAGTGTTTGCAGTGGTTGATGATCGCCAGACTGAGCATTAGTGGATAGTTATTGAGGCCTTAGGTGTGTTGTGTGGTATTCCTATCTCTATGCTTTTTGACTCTAGTGCTTCAGATTCTTTCATTTCTTCATCCATAGTGGAGCGATGTGGGCTCACGTCTGCTAAGTAGGCGGATAGGTGGCAAGTAGAGTTGGCTACCGGGGTGCATGTGTTTGTAGATGCCTTTGTTCCTAGTTGTGAGTTGGACCTAGGACCCTTTGTGACCTTAGTTGACCTTCGAGTCATTCCTTTGGGGTCCTATGGAGTAGTGTTGGGGATGGATTGGCTATCATCTCATAGTGCTCGTGTGGACTATCGTCAAAAGAAAATAGAGTGTTTAGATGACCATGGAAGGAAAGTGGGAATCGTTGGAGTTCAGAGATTGATATCCTTACGTATGATTTCCCTTATGCAACTTAAGTGGTGTATGCATCGAGGATGTCAATTTTTGTAGTTTCTCTTGAGGATATGGATGAGGGAGAGAGTGAAGAAATCTCTCTTGATGGTCATCCTATTCTTTGAGAGTATGCTGATGTGTTTCCATTGGATATTCCTGGTATGCCTCTGAAGCGAGGCATAAAATTTTGCATTGACTTGGTTCCCGGTGTAGAACCTATTTCAAGAGCTCCATATCGGATGAGTACTCAAGAGTTGAGTGAGTTGAAGTTGCAGATGGAGGAATTGTTGGCAAAGGGGTTCATTCGTCCTAGTGTTTCTCCTTGGGGTGCACCTATTATCTTCGTTAAGAAGGATGGTTCTCTTCGATTATGCATTGATTACCGATAGCTGAATAAGGTAGCCATTTGGAATCAATATCCATTGCCTCGTATAGATGATATTTTTGATCAAGTGAAGGGAGCCAAGGTGTTCTCTAAGATTGATCTAAAATCTAGGTATCATTAGTTGTGCATTCATGATGTAGACATTCATAAGACAACGTTTCGTACTCGTTATGGTCACTATGAGTTCACAGTGGTGCCATTTGGGTTGAAAAATGCGCCTTCAGTTTTCATGTGCCTCATGAATGGGGTTTTTCACACCTACCTTGATCATTTTTTCCTTGTGTTCTTGGGTCACATATTGATGTATTCTAGATCTATGGAAGAGCATGAGGGTCACTTACGATAGGTATTACAATGCTTGAGGGAGAATCAGCTTTATGCCAATTTAGCGAAGTGTGATTTCTTCTAGTCTGAGGTGAACTATCTTGGTCATGTGGTTTCGGGAGAGGGTGTATCTATGGATCCTTCAAAGATCTAAGCCATAGTGGATTGGCTAGCACCGACCAATGTTTTAGAAGTTTGGAGTTTTATGGGTTTGGTCAAATTTTACCATTGCTTTGTTCAGGGTTTTTCCTGGATAGGTCACCTGATTACTTCTCTTCAGAGGAAAGGGAAGAAGTTTGTTTGGTCAGAGCAGTGTGAGTCAACTTTTCGTACCTTGAAGGAACTCCTTGTCAGTGCTCTGATTTTGGCATTCCCTGATCCATCCAAAGATTTTATGGTATGCACAGATGCCTCTTTAGAAGGTATAGGTGCAGTGCTTATGTAGGAAAGACATGTGGTTGCCTATGGGTCTCGCAAACTTAAGGACCACGAGTTGAACTATCCAGTTCATGATTTGGAGTTGGCAGTTGTAGTGCATGCGTTGGTTAGATGGCGATATTTTTTGTTAGGGCGTCGGTTTGAGCTGCATAGTGATCATCGTAGTTTGCAGTATATCTTCACGTAGCCAAACTTGAATGATCAACAATGAAGATGGATGGAGTTCCTCTACGAGTATGATTTTGAGGTTTGATATATTTAGGGGAAAGAGAACGTAGTGGCAGATGCTTTGAGTCATAGGCGACATGATATTTCAGCATTTTCCCTTGGAGTGGACTTGAGAGAGAGAATTCTTGGAGTTCTTCCTCAGGATACTTGGTATCAGGATATTAGAGCCATGATGGAGTCCGGAAGGCCATTAGAGGGTAAACATTCTAGTTATAGTCTAGAGGCAGATGGCCTTCTTTGTCATCTTGGTCGGATATATGTACCTCCTTTGGAGGGTCTTCGCATTTTGATCATGACTGAGGCCCATAGTGTACCTTATTCGGCACATCCAGGTGTCAAGAAGATGCATGTGGATCTTAGATAGATTTATCATTGGGCTGGCAAAAAACATGACATTGCTGATTTTGTGTTGAAGTGTTTGGAATGTCAGCGGGTGAAGGCGGAGCATCAGCACCTGGTAGGGCTTTTACAGCCTAATATAGTACCGGATTGAAAATGGGACATCATTTCCATGGATTTCATTATTGGGTTTCCTGTTTCTTCATGTCATCATGATGCCATCATGGTCATTGTTGACAGGTTGACCAAGGTTTCTCATTTTGTTCCTATTCGAGCTTCCTATACGGTAGCAGTGGTGTCTTGAGTTTTCTTGGAAGATGTAGTGAGATTGCATGGGATTCCAAGGCGGATCATTTCTGATAGAGATCCTATCTTTACCTCAACATTGTGGACCTCACTTTAGCATGCTTTGGGGACTCAGTTGAACTTCAGTTCAGCTTATCATCTAGAGACAGATGGTCAGACTGAGCATGTGAATCGGGTTTTGGAGGACATGCTTCGCATGTATGTTATGGACCAGCAGTCACACTAGGAGGATTATATTTATCTAGTGGAGTTTTATTATAACAATGGATATCATAGCTCCATAGGCATGTCTCCTTTCCAGGCATTGTATGGTTGTCCTTGTCGTACTCCTTTGAGTTGGGATCGATTAGAGGATTGGGTGCATATAGGACCGGATATCCTTCGTGAGATGGAGCAGTAGGTTGAGCAGATTCGTGAGCATTTGGTAGCTGCACAAGATAGGCAGAAGAAGTATGCAAATGCTCATAGGATAGATCATCAGTTTTCTATTGGTGATCATGTGTTCTTGAGAGTGCATCTGCGGAAGAGTCTGATCCGTTATGGAAAGGGTTCTAAGTTGGCGCCTCATTTTGTTGGCCCTTTTGAGATCCTTGAGAGGATAGGACCTATTGCCTACCATCTTGCTTTGCCTTCGAGTCTATCCCACATCCATGATGTCTTTCATGTTTTAGTTCTTCAACCTTATCATCCAGATGTGACACATGTTCTTGATTGGAACGCTTTGCAGGTTGAGGATGAGAAACTTTCCATAGAGCCCGTGCGCATTCTTCAACATCGGGATTTGACCCTCAGGGGTCATACCATCGACCAGGTAAGGGTCCTATGGGACCCAAATGATGAGACCTTGGTGACTTGGGAGGATGCAGCGAAGATGAGAGAGCTCTATTCTTATCTGTTTTAGTCTTCCAGGAGTAAGCCTAGTTTTGGGGGGGAGAATGTACTACCCCTTCTCTATCGAACTTATTAGACTTATATTTCGTTGCAATTTACTTTTTAGTAGATACATTACTACTAAACATTATTCAAACTTATTTGATATTAGTTCATGCTTTAACTGGATATGTGATGTATGCTTTATTATAGTATTTTAGTACTTAGGATTAGTGCTATTTTTACAAATTATTGTCATGGACTAACACTTTTACCTTACATATGCGATGTGTTATTTATATGTTGCGTATTTGCAAGTGTATTGGATGCGAGGGGATGATTTTTCTTCACTCATTCTGGTGAGACAGGGAACATCGCAATTCTCCTCCATCGGTGTGTGTGTCGTGTATTCTATATTTGTATATATGCATGTGTGGTTCGATGATGCAGGATATTGCAAGTACAAGTACCGAGTAGGTACGGGGTATCGTCTCCACCTGGCTTCACAGGTCTGAGTGTGCCTTATATGTCTGATGAGAGTGGAGGAGATAGTTGTTGACCCTAATTTGTACCCTTAGTTTACTCATGTGAGTGTCGTCAGTTGGTCATCCTTTCCATTTGTTCGACCTTCGAGTCTTGTTCGTTTGACTTTTTCTGAGTCTTCATGTGGTTTTCTTGGTTTGCATGCCCTACTGGGTCTGATTATTAATTTGATTTTATGGCATCATTTCATAGTTGGTATAATTAATTTATGTATTATTATGCCTTTGTGTTATGGACTTAGTTAATAGAGTGAACTTATTAGACTTAAATTAATAATTGCTTTATATTGGAAAAGTGACTATATTTAAATCAAGTACAAAAATAAAATAAATAAAGTTAATTGCATACTATTCCTTTTAGATTTAAAAAATAAAGATAGAGTTAAATTATTGTTTTTTCACCTTTTTAGAAAAGTTAATTAAATTCCATGGAGAAAGAAATGATTTTAAAAAAAAAAAAAAAATTTCCATTTACCTTTTTGAAGGAAAATAGAAAAGTAAATTTCTTATTTAAATTATTTTGGATGAGAAAACATTTCAACCTAAAAAGTTTAGGTTAAAATATTTTTCTATTTATTCCTGTGAGTGCTCTGGAAGAGGGATGCATATTTTTAGAGAAGGAAAAATTTGGAGATTGTTTGGGAAGAAGGTTTTGGTTTTGGTTTGGAAATCTAGTTGCAGGATTGAAGCTCTCCAACAAATTTCTTCCTAGAAAGCTCCACAGGTTGGATAGCCTCTACCTTATTTGTTTTCAAAAAAATCTATATTTCTTTCCCTTCTTCTGTATGTTGTATGAAAAATTGGTTAAATGATTGCAGTAGTTTTGAATTAGTTGTTATGAGATTTATTGGGAATCTCAGTCCATTATTGATTAAAAATGCAACTCCAATATCTTTCTGATTTTTTTCATATTAAGTTTTTGGTTTAAAATCAATTCTTCCATTTTTGTTTATGGAAGGAATTTGATTTTCTGTATGTTGTAGTTTTTAAATTTGTGAAATTGGGGGAGTTATGCTAGCAAATTTTGCCAAAATTTTCACTCTTGTGCTTCCAATTAATTAATTTCTTTTTGGTAGTTTCAAATTTGGATTAAATTCTGAATTTAAATTCCTCTTATTCCATTCTTGTTTTGGCCCAAAAATGTAATTGGGGATTGCTAATCTTTTTAATTTCTAGCCAATTTGGCTTTGTGGAAGAAATTGTTTGGGTTTTGGTGTTTTTCCCAATCTCTGTTTTGTCTCAAAGATTGAGTTTTCTAGAATATTTATTTACCAATAATTATTTTAATGGGGATATAGTTTTATTCTTTAAAAAAAATAAAATTATTATGCTATGTTTTGTTTAGACTCTGTTGTCTCAGAGTGGGGAAGATGAGATTTTTTAAAAATTTAATTAAAAAAAAAAATGGATTTTTGAGGTTGCGTGGTGGAGAGTTGGGCTCAACCTAGCCATGCACCCCCAAGAGCAGCTTGGTCCTCCCCCATGTGTGGGTTAGCAGCAGCGTTGCTACCTCATACATGGGGTAGTAGGTGCTGCTACTACGTATATGGGGTAGCAGCACCTGCTACCACCAATACGCGGTAGCATGCTGCTGCTGCAGTGGTGGGCCATGGGCCCCACCGCTCAACCTTTTTTATTTTTATTTTTTTATTATTAAATAAATTTAATGATTTTTTTTTTTATTAAAGGCTTTTTTAATTATTATTATTTTTATATAAAAAATAATAAAATAATAATAATTAGATTATTAAGTATTTATTTATTTCAGTTTATTTGGGTTTTAAAATATATTTTGTTGGGATATTAAATATTTATTTTAATATATATATATATTTTAAATGTGATATATTTATATTGTATATATTCGATGAATATATACTCATGTACTTATATTATATTATTATATATATAATTAATTTAGAATTTAATTTATTTTATTGAAATCATATGTTTGGGTTCTCTTATTAATTAACCATGAATATATGTTAGGGGGTAAATTTTATGTGGTTACATTTAGCCTTATTGGACGAATGACAACTCTGAATTTCTTTCATTAATATAGTTGTATTTTCTAATTCTCTGGAATATCTATAATTGCAAGTATTTAATGCTTTTGGTTGTTTAAAGAAAAGATTGCCTGCATTATTTATGGTCAAAGCTTATTTACGTTGCAATTCTGGTTTGAGTTGTCATTATGTCGTGATGGTTGTTATACCCCTTGGTCAGGTGTTGTGGTGTAATCCTATTGATGTGATCCATTGTGTGTTATTTTCCAATGGTCAATCTTGGGTTATTGATTTGTGTATCCTTCACCTATATTTTGTCAGGATTAGCTATGGCTATCAGTTTTGCCATAGGGTTCTCGTAGAGAGACCGTACCTGATAGTGTCCTATGAGAGAGTGGTTTTTGAGTGGGGGCTGCACCCGAAGTGGTTGGCAGGATAACCCTTCAAAAGTCAGTTAATAAGTGATAATCTAAAAATTGATTAGAGGGTGGGTAGTTATAAATTTAATTAAGATATTGCACCCCACACATGGTTGAGTGCTCGTATAGGCTCAAGGTGTGGTGGGAAGGCTTGGAATTGTAAACTTACCACCTTGTCTTCATGAAATGTTGGTAGGGTCTGCATGATGCTTAGATGGAGCCGGGGGTTTGGGAAAGGTTACCAGGATAACCCAGGATGGGGGTCGGGATCTATGGAGGCCTACCTAGGGTAACCATCTTAAGCCATGTGATGACACTCTCTCTTTAGGGTCACTAGTATTTTGTGAGTCAAGCCACATGAGTATAGTGGAGTCATGTTGTATTATTGTACTTGTCTTGTTTTTCTTTCTTGAGGGTCTTCTGCTATCTCCTAGCATGGTGGGGTGGTTCCATTTTGGGATCACATGGTTGGGTGGTAGTGCCACTTCCCATCGGATATTCTGGTTCATACCTTCATGCAAGGATTGGCTTCGTTGGTGTACCTTTGGCCTGTGATTCATGTATTAGCTCATGTTCATGATTATTGTACCTTTGAGACCCATGTGGTCATTGTATCAGTAAACTATGTAACCTTGGAATTGTTATTATGTATTTCATTTGTGCTTTTGGGAGCCATGTAATTATTGAATACTATAATCTTAATTCAATTTATGCCTATGTGTAAATGCTTCATTGAAAATCAATATATTGTATCAATTTAAATCTTTCAATGTGAAATTCAGTTTATGAATATGATTTAATTAATTGCAATTGAGTTCCCTAATTAGATGGATAATTGGATTAACATTACGATGTTGTTTTAGTTACGAAGTAATCTTCATTGGTAACCCTTTAGGATTTCATTGTTAGACTTCCGCTTGTGTTATTAAATGTGCAATGTAATAATTAATGCACTTTATCTTTAAAAAAATAAAATTATTTCACCCTTTAATTGTCTTGTTGTGTTGCATTCCTTTAGGGTTCCTGGCAGGGCATTACATGCATCTCCTACTATAGAGAATGAATCCACTATGAAATTCCCCCAAGAAAGAACACTTCAAGGGAAATAAAAACATAACAAAAGAGAGAGCAAAAGAGGGATCTACCAACAGTGGGTGGGTCAACATGACAAGCAATAGAGGACGTTTGCATGCTGCCTATTGCCAACATTGTAGTCGACAATATAGATGGGGATAAAATCGAATGAGGCAGACTTTCCATAGGAAGATTGGCAGCACCTGAAGAATAATACATTAAATATATGAAAACTGCAAGAATTGTAAGCAAGGATTAACCTTTATTAAGAGTTGTAAACAAATATGAACCTTTATTAAGTGTTTGATGCTAATCTTAATGATACAATAGTATGAAGGAGAATAAGGAAGGTAGGTTTTGATGCAGGACAAAGGTATGGAAATTTTTGAAAAGAGGGTAGTGTAAGTGATAAACTAGTATAGCCCTTACAAAAGATAAACCATGGAATCTATTTATTTAGATTGCTTCAATGTGCTATCTCATTTTGTCAAATTTGACGTTGTCTTATTGGTCTTGTAATGTCCCTACTTTGAAATATAATTTAATAATAGTAAATTAAAATAAAAAATAATAAAAAAAGAAAATTAAATTAGAATATTAAAGAATATAATTAAAATAATTAATTTAATTTAATTAAGTTAATGAATCGTCAAAAGACATGGAAGGAAAAGATATGACTCCCTCAACAATGAGATGTAAAAGGGAGAAGAGATCTGATTTAAATAAGATGTGCAGTTCTGGATTATTTTCCAAAAGAATATGGACAATGTTGTGTCTCACAATAGGATCAAGAACAAATTGGGTGTGAAGTTACATGAGAAAACTTCAGAAGGAGCAGATGCAAAAGAGATTGGGTGTGAATTACATTATTAGTTTATTCTCTCATGTTATCTATTTATATGAAGATCAAATGTTCTCTTTATCAGTTGATTCTCTCATGTTATCTATTTATATGAAGATCAGATATTCTCTTTATTAGTTGATTCTCTCATGTTATCTATTTATATGAAGATTAGATGTTCTCTTTATTAGTTGATTCTCTCATGTTCTCTATATATATGAAGATGAGATGTTCTTGTAAAGCGGAAAAATCGAACCCAAGTTGTTCTCCCCTCCCCAACTCCGAGGAGAGAGAAGGGAGGTCACTAGGGTTGATGGTTTTCACTTAGGAGGGAATTTACATTCAAAAGAGGGGTTGAAACCCACAAGATCCAATCCCACACAATGCAGGATTGGATTCTAAATGAGTTTCAAGGGTTAAGACATCAAGGATACCCTCTTTTGTAAAGAAATGTAGATAGAAAGATTGAACTAGGAATGCATGTAGAAGCAAGAAAGATTCACTTATAAAAAGAGATAGGGATACAGGATGAAGTTGCGGACCTAGAATTAGCAGTAAAATATCAAGACGGTGTTGTTCTGCAAATTTGAGCGAAAGTTGACAGGATGATGGTGCCCGGCGCCCACATGGTCCTCCGAAAAATCCGCGAAACGAAGGTGGATCTGTTCATCTCTGCACAAGGATTCCAGATCTTCAATTATAGCCGCGTACCTGCAACCTACACACATAAAAGAGAGGATGATTGGGGGGTTAGGGATGAGGGGTTTGCCTTTAGGTCAAACCCCAGTTTTGGAATTAACCAAGAAATGAGAATGTTGTAAATATAAATGTTTGTAATGTAAACAAGTACTGATACCTTGTTGTAAGAATGTTTGTATTCTTATATGCGAAGGTGTAATGTATGTTGTATGTTGTATGTTGTATGTGATCTCCTCTTCAATGGTTGAATCCTTGTCTTGAATGCAACACTTAGCCTTGAATGGAGACTTAGAATGCTCAATTGCTTGAAGGAATGCTTGAATGCTTGAATGTTTGAATGCTTGAATATCGCTTTCGCGCCTTTTCTCACATATGTCTTCCTCCCTTTTTGAGAGAGGAAATGTAGTTTATATACTTGTCAATTAGGGCTGATAGACTGATTTTCCCAACCTTAGGCCGACCAGGAAACATTATTTTCCAATTTGCAAACTTAAAGACCCGATGCCCAAAAGAGACCGGGCCCAAAATAGGGCAAGGGACCAGGGCGCTGGGCGCCATGGTCCTGGGGGACCAGGGCACTGGGTGCCCTAGTCTTGAAGGACCAGGGCACTGGGCGCCATGGTCCCACCTCCAGGGACAGCGGGGTGCAAGGAGGATTAGGCCAGGGTGCTGAAAAATGCAGTTTTTGATGTCATGAACAAGTTTCGGGGTCTCCATTCAGATTCCGTGTTGCATCGCCATCGTGAAGACCCAAATGCAGTCAAAATTGCAAGTGTCACAATTTTAGGACACTACATTTAGCCCCCACTTTAGCGAGAGTATAAGCGTACGCTCATACTTCTGGTAAAGTACAAGGAAACAACATTGAAAAACTTTCACCACGTCAAGGAGGCAAGATACACCAAGCCCCCAGTGGACTAAGGATCTTACAACTTCGATTGAAAAAGTAAAAGGGAAGATCATGAGGGAGAACCATGACTGTTAGTAGTAAGGTTCCCTCACTATGATTCATGCAAGAAAGATATCAAAAATTTTCAAGGCAAAGCTGAATTTGTCAAGAAATTTTCAAGTATCTTGAAAAGATATGAACGGGATGTATGCCCCCCTACATTAAAGCGATCGCACATGCCTCACCGGGGGTGATTTCTTTAAGGTAGTGATACATATAAGAAATGAGAAAGGAGCACGCTATCACAAGGATTTAGCCCCCAAGTGTAAGATAAGCCCAAGGATAATAGACACAAAACACAAAGCACAAGGTGACTTCGCTTTCCTCGGGGTCAGTATGCTGTATGATAATTCATGTATATCATATGTATGTATGCATAATTGTTCTTCATTCCCCAATCAAGGAAGGTCACCTAGAAGAAGGGAACACATGTGTCTTTTGAGTCAACATGAGAGAGACCAAAAGAGATCTCAATGTTTTGCATTGTCCTCAAGTAGACAACACTAAGGACAACAAATAGAAGAATGAGAATAACACATAGAAGAAGTAACAAAAGAGATCAAGAGAGGAGGAGAGAGTCTGCTATGCTAATGAACTAGTCTTGAACGTCATCTAGCCCCCAATCTTGCTGATCAATATTTTGGGAAGGCGGGAAACACGCTAGAGGAGGAACATCCAACACAGCAGATGGAGCTATCACAAGATCCAAACAAGGGCTATGTTCATGTTCTGAGCCACGTTGTTCTTGTCTAGGAGCTAGGATAAGTGCTTTAGAAAATTCGTTAGATAGATGGTTATCAACATCAACATATTCATATTCGCTATCAGAATGAACAGGAGTAACATTTTCAACATGAATAACATTTTCATCTATATCATCATCAAGATTTATAAAAATAGGATCTTTAACTCGCACAGGATCAAGACCATCATGCATCTTATGTTTAGGAGATTTCGGCTCAATCGTCGGCTGAGGAGAAAATGGAATAATACTAGCTGAAGGTGTTTTTGGGGATTGCAAAGTTTGAGAAGCAGCTGCCTGAGCTCTAAGATGACGCTTTTGTCAGCTTTCACATGCAGAATGATTTTGTCTAGTCTTAGTAGGAAGTTGAGAAGATTGAGGAGGAGGAATGTTCTCATCCTTTTCACTTGGGTGTTTAGGTTGTGGTCTCTTAGGTTGAACAATAGGAGAAGAGGAAGGTCTCTTCTCTCCATAAGAGGAAGGAGGAGGAACTGCTCCATATAAATGAGGAAAATTTGGTTTAGGAAGGAGACCAAGTCCATCATGATGAGGAGGTATAGGTCTACTTTTAGAAAGTTTATTAGATATAGGCATAGTCACATTCATAGGAATGGGTTGGGAATCTTCTTGAGGAAAGACATTAGTTTTATCTTTCAAGGGAAGAACTTCCTTCTCAAGAACGATAGGAATGTCAAGTTTGGGTGTTCTAGGTTCACTTAGAGATAGGATCATATCTTTTTTCCACTTTTGATAAGATTTGAAAAGATGATCACTTCGCAGAGGAAGAGATTGGAATTGTTTAGGCCAAAAGTAATCAATAGGAACACTATTAGTTCTTTCATCTGGTTTAAAGAGACTATGATTGATAGTAACAATTTCACCATTATGGGGAAATTTCAAACACTTGTGAATAGGAGAAGCAATAGCTTTCATGGAAGATAGCCAAGGATAGCCTAGCTTCACGCGAAATTGTTCGGACGATGGAATAATAGAAAAACTCACATCAAGAGATTTGTTATGGACCTCAATAGGTAATGTAATAGAACCAATTGCAGGAGAAGAAAATGCATCAAATAGTTTCACAACCACATTTGTTTCGTCATAGATCACTTGATTCAATTGCAAAGTAAAAAGAAATTCTTCAGTAATGACATTAACCATACAAGAAGGATCAATAAGCACTCCACGGCAAGGTGTATTCTTGACTTTTGCAAATATATATAAAGGACCATCAGGTGCCCTGATAGTTTCACTAGAATCAAATGTGATGGAAGGTTCTTTAGGGATTTTCTGCTACTCTACAAAGTTAATCACATTCGGAGTCATAGACATGAGATCATCAGGTGAGACAGAGGAATCAGTAGTATCAATCACATTAGAGGTATGAGAAGGCAATGGATCAGTAAAAATCTTAAGATTTTGGTTAGGAGGAGCTAGAGATGTGTTGCCTTTATCATTCACACCAGAAACAGAGATAGTATTATTATCAATCAAATCTTGAATTTTACCCTTTAAAGCAAAACATTTTTCAGTATCATGCCCAGGATGACGATGAAATTGACAAAAAGATTTGTTATCAAAATAGGGTGAATTAATCTTTGCAGGATCTATTTGCCTTATAGGAGGAAGAGTAAGCACATTTTGTTCCAATAACTTATTCATAATACTATGCAATGATTCATTCAAAGGAGTAAACTTTCTTTCTTTCTTGAAAAACTTAGAAATAGGAGGCACACCTGATGCTGCATTCACATTGTTGTTGATGATGTTTTCATTGAATTTAATGGACTCTCTGTTCGGTTTAAACTTCCCAAATGGTTGTTGACTACTATCACCCTTATCACTCAGAGCCATAGGATTTGCTTGTTCCATTTGACTCACAGTCAGTTGATAATTGTGAAGAGTTGCGCACAACTGTTGGAAAGAAGTAAACTCAGAAAATAGGAGTTTTTCTCTAATATCTTTTTGTAAATTAGAAATAAAGATTCTTTGAATATCATTGTCAGGTACCGGAAAAGAAATCTGAGCATACAAATGCTTATATCTACCAATGAAATCAGTCACTTTTTCTTTAACACCTTGTTTACAATGCATTAAATCAATCAAAGTAACTTTAGGACTTATATTGTTTTGAAATTGTTGAATAAAAGCATTGGCAAGTTGTTCGAAAGAAGTAATAGAATAGGAAGGCAACGAGCAATACCATTGTAGGGCTTTATCTCTTAATGTTCTAGTCAACAGTTTTGCAAGCAACCTTTGGTCATAAGCAAAATCGGTACATATTGTTTGAAAGGTCTTAACATGTGTTAGAGGATCACCCTTGCCATTATAAAGCTCCAAATGCAGAATTTCAACATGTTTAGGGGGGATAGCTCGAACAATGTCAAGAGAAAGTGGGCTCACAACATCAAATGTGGGCACACTAAACTTAGATTGGTTCATAGAGGCAATTTGTTGCTATAAAGAAGAGACAGTTTGTGCAAGATTGTTAATGGTCGCTTCAGTCGAAGAGTTCATATTAGACGTGTTAGATTGTGATGGAGGTGTTATGTTATTGAAAGAAGGTAGAGAGTAAGGTGGTGGGACACTATGATAGTTAGTCATAGGAGATGATTGGAAGGGAGGAACACTACAAGGAGGAATGGAATGGTTAAATGAATTTCCCCCTTGCGTCATGTTCATTTGTGGAGATATAATAGGGACACTCATTGAAGGAATGAATGAAGAAGTCAGCTTGAATGAAGGAAGAGGGTTGATTGAAGAAGAGGGATTGCCCCCATGACTGGTGATCATAGGAGGAATGTCTTGTGTTGAAGTAGTCATTATGTTTGATGTAAAAGTAGGTATACTAGCAATAGGAGTTGTCAAAGGAATAGAATGATTAACTTGAGTAGGAGGTTGTGTATAACCTAAGGTTTCGGCACAACTTTTCATCGGCATCACATTCGAATCCACAATGTGTGCAATACCACGCAAAATATCAATTCCATTCTTATCACTTTGAACCATATGTTTTAGACCCTCAATTAATGAAAGAGCTTCACTATTAGGGTATTCTTGAGACATCCATTGTCGAAAATCATCAAATTGGTTATCCAATTTTGAAAGTTGTTCTACAGAAACCTCATGGAGAGCTTCTTCATCCTTAAGAGGATTAGAGGAATTACCCATGTCTTCATTAAAAAGGCCATTCAAATTAGGTTCCATCTCCTCAGTAATTACACCTTGGAAGGACTTAATTCTAAGGCTTCGTCTAACGGGAATAGTGTAAGTAGGGCTTATTGTTGTAAAACTCGTGCACTAAAGAAAGAGAGAAGATTTTGAATTTTAGAGGTAGCAAATTTCAATAAAACCAGCCAATCTCCTAGATTTAAGCTGTTAAATGCAATCAGGACAATCTCCCAAAATTTCGGAAAAAATGTCTAGGACTGTGGCGAACGGAGTGCACACGGTCCTCGCAACTTTTTTCAAAATTTTCAGGGATGAAAGTTATGATGATTTTAAAGCTAATCTGAAAAAATTGAGTGATTTTACGATCTGTAGATAGGCCAAATTAAAGTTGCAATCTCAAAATTGAACCCTACCAAGATTGTTGAAAAATGTAAAATTTGAATTTTGAAAAAGAGAGGGAAACTGAAATTTTGAATTTTATGATTTTAGAGGGAATGCTGAAAGCAATGCAGGCTTTGAAATTTAAAATTTCACTCGATTTCATGCAAAATTCAAATTTGGAAAGTGGAAATCAAGGTTGTTGCAATTAAACACTTAATTTCAAAAGTCACAAACTGCAAAAATTTGAATAAAGTACTGAAATTTTGAATGAATGCTAACACACTTTTCAGATTTAGGACTGTAAGAAACACAATTTTGAGATGAATTTTAATTTCAACAATTTTTGAATGATTATAAGCCTAAATCCAAGCAATTGCTAGACCAACTTTGATTGTAATTTTGAAAGTGTTAAAATTGATAAGATCAGCCAAAATTCTGGATTTTAGCAGAAAAATACAGTAAGATCTAGCTCCTGAAATTTCGGAAAAAATGTCGGGGATGATGGAGCTTGGGGTGCACACGGTCCTCACAAATTTTTTCCAAATTTTCAGGGATGAAATATAATGTGATTTTGTTGCGGAATCCAAAGTTACAGCCGATTTGGAGGTGTTTTGATTAGTGAAATTATCAGTCAAAGGTTGAATCAAGAGGGTTTTAAAAATTAGGGTTTTGACATTTAACCACTTAATTTTCAGAATTAAAGCACAAATATGAATTGACAATTTGCAATAGAAGGGTAGATCTGAAACAAGCATTAACAATTAAACATTTCAGAAGTTTAATTACTAAAAAGAAAATTTTAGGGTTTTTATGCAATCAACCTCTAAAATTTGCAAAAGATCAAACATGGAAATGTAATTAAGGAAGCAAATTTTTTAGATCTAACCATGAATAATCAGGATGAGGATGTTCATGTCGGGTTCACCAAAATGTAAAGCAGAAAAATTGAACCCTAGTTGTTCTCCCCTCCCCAACTCCGAGGAGAGAGAAGGGAGGTCACTAGGGTTAATGGTTTTCACTTAGGAGGGACTTTACATTCAAAAGAGGGGTTGAAACCCACAAGATCCAATCCCACACAATGCAGGATTGGATTCTAAATGAGTTTCAAGGGTTAAGACATCAAGGATACCCTCTTTTGTAAAGAAATGTAGATACAAAAATTGAACTAGGAATGCATGTAGAAGCAAGAAAGATTCACTTATAAACAGAGATAGGGATACAGGATGAAGTTGTGGACCTGGAATTAGCAGTAAAATATTGAGATGGTGCTGTTCTGCAAATTTGAGCGAAAGTTGACAGGACAATGGCGCCCGGTGTGCACACGGTCCTCCGAAAAATCTGCGAAACGAAGGTGGATCTATTCGTCTCTACACAAGGATTCCAGATCTTCAATTACAGCCGCGTACCTGCAACCTACACACAGAAAAGAGAGGACGATTGGGGGGTTAGGGATGAGGGGTTTTCCTTTAGGTCAAACCCCGATTTTGGAATTAACCAAGAAATGAGAATGTTGTAAATGTAAATGTTTGTAATGTAAACAAGTACTGATACCTTGTTGTAAGAATGTTTGTATTCTTATATGCGAAGGTGTAATGTATGTTGTATGTTGTATGTTGTATGTGATCTCCTCTTCAATGGTTGAATCCTTGTCTTGAATGCAACACTTAGCCTTGAATGGAAACTTAGAATGCTCAATTGCTTGAAGGAATGCTTGAATGCTTGAATGTTTGAATGCTTGAATATCGCTTTCGCGCCTTTTCTCACATATGTCCTCCTCCCTTTTTGAGAGAGGAAATGTAGTTTATATACTTATCAATTAGGGTTGATAGACTGATTTTCTCGACCTTAGGCCAACCAGGAAACATTATTTTCCAATTTGCAAACTTAAAGACCCAATGCCCAAAAGAGACCGGGCCCAAAATAGGGCCAGGGACCAGGGCGCTGGGCGCCATGGTCCTGGGGGACCAGGGTGCTGGGCACCCTAGTCCTGAAGGACCAGGGCACTGGGCCCCATGGTCCCACCTCCAAGGACAGCAGGGTGCAAGGAGGATCAGGCCAGGGTGCTGAAAAATGCAGTTTTTGATGTCATGAACAAGTTTCGGGGTCTCCATTCAGGTTCCGTGTTGCATCGCCATCATGAAGACCCAAATGCAGTTGAAATTGCAAGTGTCACAATTTTAGGATGCTATAGTTCTATTTATCTTTTATGACATCTATTTGTTTAATGATTTGATTAGTTCCTTGAGATCAATCTATTTTCTTTAGATTGCTTCTTTTTTTTATGTTTTTATGATTTGAAGTAAAGTTGCAATTTGA
Source organism: Cryptomeria japonica (assembly GCF_030272615.1). Lineage (NCBI taxonomy): Eukaryota > Viridiplantae > Streptophyta > Pinopsida > Cupressales > Cupressaceae > Cryptomeria > Cryptomeria japonica. Next base: position 420,947,098 of record NC_081409.1, on the reverse strand, counting down.
ATATCAGTGTGGAGGATTGGTTGTCAAGTTCCATTTTGTCTTGTTGGTCTTTCAAAGAAAAGTTAAAAGAAAATAAAGGAAAGAAATCAATAGCTTCCATAGACATCACCAGTGATCAGATCAGATCAAATGAGAACTTCTAATTATGCAACTAAATACTTTATTAATAGTTTAATAAACTATTATTACAATCATATATACACACAAAACTTATTATTATTCATTCTAAAGAGAGAGAAATAGTATAGACAGGGAAAGGCCTGTGTAAATAACAATGTCATTAAAAAAGAAAGTTCACAAGTCCAAAGGAGTAGTTTTAATGTATAGAACATGGTCATCACCTGCACTACCTACAATACCTTGATCATGTCCACCAGGTTGATGATGACACATGAAATTCTGTAAAAACAACATGTACATATTCTAGTTAGTAACATAAAAGAGTATAAAATATAAACAATTATTGAACTTTTGTTATAATTAAAGCTTTCATTACTGCTTACTCGCATGTTTTTTGCTACTTGCATCAATTGATTTAGCCTATCTTTTATCTCATCAGTCTAAGGGTTTGTGCATACCAAAGCAACAATCTTTTTATTAATTTTTGTGATAGACATTTTTATCACTTCTACAAGGTTTGTCAAAATTGCATAGTCCTCATCGCTTAATACTGTGTTGAGGTGCTAATGTAAGGGAGGTTCCTTTCCCTTTCCCCAAACATCCATCTATGACAAGAATATTATTAATACTATCAAAATTACTCCAAAACACTCAAGAAAATAACATAATAATGTAACAATTTGCTTTTATCTAATTTGTACAATTACAATGAGGTTTACCTGCTCGGTAGAAGTGTCGAGACCTACATCCCTATCTATACTATGTGACGGATCCAGGTCACCTTGTGACAAAAAAAAAATATAAACACGTTAGCGAAATGAAACCAATAGACTTAGCAAAAAAACTTAATAATAAGATGATATATTGGAGTCATTAATTGGAGGTTGGTTTAAATGGTATTTAGTACATACCACCCCCATGTTAGTAACTTTGTTTGTATCTATATGATTCAAATTGTAATCAATTAGCAGCTCTTCCCCTGTACTTATTGATTTTATCGCACATATGAATACACGATTTCCCTCGCATGCCTCAAATATGCAATTGGGTTTCTTATTAAATGACCCAGGTCGCGTACTATTTATAAAACCTGCAACATTCCCTATTTCTTTTGGCCTTCCATCAATGTATACATCCACTCATTTACTTTGATCATTATCTTTTTGTTGTATATAATTTGCTAACAGTGCATACCTATGCATACTTTTTTTATATCGAACAGTCTGCATCCAATTTTTATAATTGTAACAAGGTCTGACATACTCCAATTCTGTGACTTTATTGTAATAGACCTTTATTCCATCCATAGAAAATAGGCCCAAACCATGTAACGACGAAGGTGATATGCGATATATCCTCTCATTAACACAAACATCGGTGTTTATTGGAGGAATTTCCTTGGGTACCCATTATTTCTATAGATGTTTGTACCTTAAGGGAACCCCGATGTCACCTTTGGTCTCATCATCATAAGAACATGACCCCCCCTTGAGCAAGGAAAAATTCCATGCATTTATTGATTTTTTTTCTAATCTTTTGACCTCTAGTTGATCTCCCTATTTTAGACCTACTACATGTCTCACTTTCATCGACTATTCCTACATTTCCCTCACTCGAGGAGGACACATCTGAAAAAATACCTATTTGGTGGTACCTGCACTCCATCAAATGAGAGAGATAATTTTCAAATGAGGGTAATGTTGATGAAGAAGTCAGCCCCGAAGTTTACGTTGAGATTAAAACTTGAATAAGTCCAACTGGGGCCTCAAGTGTTGATAACTGTATTGTATTTGCTGCTAATGTCGAGGTTTGAAGAACTGAGGAAGTTTGTTTTCCTAGTAATTTTTTTAAAATAAACTATTTCTATAGGGTGTATTGACTTATACCTGTTGATCCATGAGACTATGCAGGATCCTCGTCAAAGGGGTTCAGGTTCTTGCATATGTAATTCAACTATCTTATGTTAGATAAAATTACATGATACATATACTAAAAATTACATAGTACACAACATGAACAATATGCAATCATCATAATCATTGTATATTTTTTATTCCTTACCTTTACTCTATGTAGACTGTGCAGGATCCTCAACTAAAGGGTTGACGATGTCTATAGTCAATTACCTATTTACACCAAGGGTGGCAGCATCACACAAAATATATACATGAAATCAGCACCAACAATTGAGCATCATAAGCATTACATTTATAATTTGATAAACATTAAATACATATGTATCATGAGCATCATAAGAATCACATATGTATCATCATATATGTAATTGAGCGTCATAGGCATCACATATGTATCATCATAAACATGTAATCTATCACATATGTATCATAAATCACCATCCATCACATAGCTACTAGATAGTCCACATTCCATAAATAAACACAAAGTTCAAAAAATGTCAAATGTATCATCATAAACATGTAATCCATCACATAGCTAATAAACAGTCCAAATTCCATAAATAAACACAAAGTTCAAAAAATGTCAAATGTATCATCGTAAACATGTAATCCATCACATAGCTAATAAACAGTCCAAATTCCATAAATAAACACAAAGTTCAAAAAATGTCATACATTTCATTTATATCATTGATCTTCTTTTTCATCCAACTCATCATCATGACCATCATGATCATCACCACCACCACCACTACCACCACCACCACCACCACCACCATCATCATCGTCATCATCATCATCATCATCATCATCATCATCATCATCATCATCATCAGTAACAGCAGCAACATCATCATCATCATCATCATCATCATCATCATCATCATCATCATCATCATCATCATCATTATCATCATCATCAGCATCATCATCATCATCATCATCATCATCTTCTTCTTCTTCTTCTACTTCTTCAGTATCTTCTTCTTCCATCTCATTATACTTTATCCGTCTTCCTCTTGGATCATGTCTAACAAAAAATGACCAAACTGGTTTATGTGGAACCTTTGAGTAAAATACCTGCTCAAATTGGCTTGGAAGAACATAGGGCTCATCGCCAACTAGCTCAAACAACCCTGTATTAACCATTGTAAATCCATTATCATGTTCAATAACAATTCTATTAGGATCATTTTTATTCAGTCATGGCCTATACCATTTGACGACGAACAAAACTAATTTGAAGGAATTAAAGTCAGACTCAAGTATATCATCCAAAATGCCAAAGTATCGATTTTGAGACTCTTGAGGATGTATATCATTTCTATATGAAATATTGGTCACCTCAAAGACTGCAATTATCCTAGAATCACAAGTTTTCTTCATGTCATCCAACTTTTTGATGCGAAATTTATGACCATTGTAGCACATAGCCTTGTGGTGTTTGACCTGCAATATGTCTAACATGTTAAAATTATTGCATCATGAGTTGATAAACATACGAGTGATTAATAAAATTATACATACCTATTTATCTCTTAAACCATATGCTAAATCAATTTCCCTTTGCGTAACATTGGAATCTCCATTATGATGAGCTTCTTTAACCAATAAAGCCACACTTCCCATGTTAATGTGTGACCAAAATGTTGGCATCGTTCAATCCACACCATCATCCAATCAAAAAATTTTGCAATATACAAATGTAGTGCATCCCACTCCCGACCAACAGTACAAATAATTAATAGACAACTTACAACCAATTTATTTAGATGATTAAGAATTAATTAACTACAATAACATCTTATAATTACCTCTCACTTTCCTCAATCTACCTTTCCCCATCAAGCACTCCCCTTCGAATTTGTTAATGAGGTTGGGATCCCAATGTAATCTACATGGATCTCTATTGCAAACTTAGGAAGATATTCAACAATGTACATCATAGTCTAGTATACCATATATCCCTCTACTATAGAACCCTCAGGATGTTCTCTTTGTAGAACCAAACCCTTCAAAAAATTCAAGTGCCTCTCAACCATCCACATTGACCTAGTGTGTACGCGTCCACACAAATCAATCTTCTCAACTTGGTGTGTGAGGTAATGTTCTTGTGCATTGAAAAAAGTTGAAGGTAGACACTTTTGCATTTCACATATTAAATGAGGAATTTTTTTCTTCCAATATTTTATATCTTCTTTATGGATTTCTTTAGATGACAACCACCTAGAAGAGATTCAAGATGCAAAAATATATAAACAATACTTTACAAAATAATATACAATATATTACATAACAAGTAAAACAAATCACAAATATATTTTCTATACAAAAAATTGAACAAGGATCACTACTTACCTCATGTATTTTCCAAGATCATATATGAGTTGCTTGACATTATTGTCAAAGTTGTCTGGGAGAGATAGAGGTAGAACGTACTGCAACAATTATCAAATGAAATTTTCATTGTTTTCTAACATGATACAATGAAAAGTACATGCATAGTATATAAATATTTAGTAAATACATAAGAACATGAATTACCTTAATGAAGGTATGCCAATCATGTGTTTTCATCCCTAGCCCATATTCACTTTTCTTTGATATGAGATTGTTTATGTTTGCAACAAATCCTGTGGGAAATCAATTTTTTTTTTTTGACCTCTTTTATAGCATTGCTTTGCTAGTCTATTAATAACCAAGGAAGGGCACTTATATTAATCTGGTCTCCATTGCTATTTGATTGAATGACATTTTTCATTGCATGATTGAATTCCTTAATGTCACTACAAATTTTGGCATTTTTTTTTGGCACGCCTTCCCTCCAATATTTTCCATAGTCTCTATTATATTCTTTCCAATATGCATAGTATCAAACAAATGCACAATTTGCAGTTGCTCGTAGTAGGGAAACCTACTAAATTGTCTTAGATAACTTTTTAGTCCCTTTGGAAGGTGGTCATTAATTCCTTGATGACATTCACAATCATCAATTACATCATCAGTTACAAAACATAATAGAAAAATACAAATTCAAAACATAAACCATTAGATGGAATGAAATTATCTTGATGATTAATTCTATTATATTCCAACTTCCATAGGTAAGGTGTCATTATTCGTGACTTTGATGTAGTCTCTTCTTTCCCATTGAAAATAGGTTTTTTAGTATTTTGATACTTATGATTTCTGTGGAGGAAGTGCCTATACTCATCAAACACTTGCTTTCCTAAACTTTTTGAATGACAGGATTTCATCTTGGACCACAAATTGGACATGCAAATTTTCCCTTTTCTTGAAGACCTACAAGATAATGTATAATTGGATTAAATATGTTAATTTTTATAATTATAATTATAATGCCCAACTTGAACACTATAACATACCACAAAAAAGTGTTAGCCCTGGGGCATCATGTATTGTCCATACAAGCATTGCATGGAATTGAAATTGTCTTTGTCCTATTGGTCTAGAAACATCATACATAGTGAGACCATTCCATAACTCTAGCAACTCATTGATAAGAGGCTCAATATATACATTCATATCTTCAACTTGGTACTTACCTAGTTGAATGAACAAAAACATTACATAATTATTATGACCATTTTACTGCAATATTTATAATTAAATGTAGATGACTTTTAAATGATAAAATACCTAGAACAATAATCACCAACATTATGTTCTCCCTCTTTATTGACATCCATGGAAGAATGTTATTGTTGATAACAAAAACTGGCCACACCAAGTAAATAGATCTCATCTCTCCAAATGGATTGACAACGTCCGTTGCCAATGAAATCCTAAGATTACGAGGTTCTTCTTTAAAGTGTGGCCACTTTTCCTATATGCCCATAAATGTTGAACAATTTGTAGGAATTCGAATAATTTTATCTCGACTTCTATTGTGTGCATGGTAATCCATAAATTATGCCAGCTAGTGCACCTAAATAATCATTGCATACGTGGAATAATGGGAATATAATGAAGAACCTTGCGAGGCACCTTTTTTGTTATTTGATCTATTTGATATCTACTGATATGATATTCAAGTCATTCTGTTGAAAAAATCATGTTGTTTATAATATATAATATGATCATTGGGACAAGTATCTATTGCTTGATACTCCATTCCAATATCTTTCATAATGGAAGATAATTCTTGATATGAGTGAGGTAGAATATTTGATGGTGCTAATAAAAACTCACCTATCAATCTACAAAATATTAATTTGTTAATATAAAGAATATTAATGGTACACAATTCACCCTTTATTAACTATAATGACATATACGACATACCTTAACATACGTGAGATTGTTATGTTGGATAAACCATTCATAACCTTGAAGTTCACCAACAACAATACAATGGAGAAAAGAGTTATTTGAGAGCCTTCATAAAGGGGCTCATATGCCTTCTCAAGTACAAGTAAATATGAACAACATCAAAGTCATCTTGATCATCATGATCACTATGCCAGTACTAAATGTGTCATGGATCAATGTATTTGTTCCATCATCTTCAATTGGGTTTTCTGGTGCATGATCGTCATCTTCCATGGGATCATTATCTTCAACTTCAATATTCACACCTCCATGTTCCTCCACTTCGAAAAACATATTCTTTGGGTTGTGTTGGTCCATATCATGTGCCCTGGGGAGCTCAAACTATATAAAAATTATCAACATAAATAAACCATGATCATGATCTCATCATGAAGTGATTTCTTATGTATATAAATTGTTAAAACGATTTAATGAATAACTTACCAATGGATGATAATCATGTCCCCCTTTAATGTGACCATGCTGCCTACAATGTTTCTTAGTTGTTTTGATTAGAAGTCTTCTAGTCTTTAAGACCTTACAAATTTTGCAGGGATAATAACATTTTCCATCACCTTTTATTTTCAAGTTAGACCACAATCTAGCAATTGTCTCCTTATTTTGTTCTTCGCTGATATTTTCTGACACGGTCTTTCTTTACACACAAAATGATTGGGCTATCGAAACTTCAGTTCATAACCTTCACAAACTACACAAAAGGATATCACAAGTATGAAATTCTTCTTAGAACTAGTTATATATAATTTGAAATGTTACTTAAATTTAGACTCTCTTCAATTATGAAGACTATTTTATTTAGATAGTTTTCTTGGCTAAAAAAGAAGCTTGATTTTGGCAAGTTGATGAAAAATATTTGAGTTTTAAAAAAAGAGAAAACTTTTTATTGTGTCATCTAATAGAATCAAATTAGAAATGATGAATTTATGAAGAATTCAATCAAGCCATTCATAATGTATTAAGGTTTTAATTTGAGAATTTGAAGGTTTTATCATTCATAATGTGGTTTTGAGTCAATGGCATTTAGGCTCATTCCATATTTAGCTTGCTAGGGCATATGATTTCTTATAATTTATACAACCAATCAACATGAAACCAACTTCATATGAAAGATAATTGAATTGACTATTAGAATCCAAAATATGAAGAAACTTAAGCGGTTACATTAAGAGTTATAATCAATTCTTTTGTTGCAATCTTGTCAACAAGGGTTTTATGACAGTTTTGACAAAAACCATTAGAATTTTATTTATAATCCATGGTTGACCTTCAAATCTATCTTGAATTAAATATAACTCTTCATTCTACAACCTCAAATTGGTTATAGGGGAAAAAGAGAATGGAATATTGGGACAAAGAGACACAAGTCCAGTTGTTCATTAAAAACCCACAAAAGGAGGAAATAAAAATAGATGAAGAGAAGAAAAACCCAATATACTTAGTAGAGCTTCCACATGGGACTGACAGTTGGAACTAGATATTAGACAATTAGAATAAGTCTAGTAGTCAACAAAAAGTCTGCAAATCCACAAAAGGTGATAAAAATAACCAAAACCTTCCTGGACAAGGAATTTTTTTGGGCTTTTGCAACTTTCAACATATGATAATAGTAGCTAGAATGAAGAGGAATGACACCTAGACAAATTTGACCGAGGGAGATCCATTTAAAGATTTCTCAAATTTGTTATATATGATTGGCAAAATAAGGTTATGTGCACAAGGGGGCATTCAAGCAAAAATTCCAACTGTTAGATTGAATCCCAACACACTCTACAACTGGTGCCAAATTGAACTATGGAATATTCAAATGCTTATCACCTTATTTGATTCCAAAATATTTTTTTTGTGGATTCGACAAAACTTGGAAGTTGAAGTATATTTGGTAACACCACTTAGATAAATATGTGGACATGACTGTTGCTTATGTTCCGATTCTGGTATAGTAAATAGGGTTTACTTATTTTTTAATTTTTATACAATACTTTTAGCCTTTATCTAACATAATCGATAATTGGAAGACTTTTCACTAACTAGGAACTACAACACTAGGAAAGTAAAGAAAAATAGATAAATGAGAACATACCGGTAGGATGAAAAACTCAATTTTATGAGACACACACTCTGAAATGAACTTGTCTGCAACCAACTTTACATGATTCAAACACACAACCTACAAGTCCACGGGAATTTACAGGCATGCAAAAATCTGCAGAAATTTTGCCATCTCCAATAGTTTGATACCCTCCAAACTAGCTACTTAGTCCTTCGATATCACCTGCTAGACAACCCAATTTTAAACCAGACAAGGAAAAGATAACAAGATGGTTGATATAAATTTATTGTTTTTAATTAGGAAGTCGAGAGCTAAAGGGAGAAGGACAAGTTGAACCCGATTCGCAGAGAGGCAAAGAAACAAAGGAATTGTTAATTCAATTCATTGCATGTGATTTTCAAATGAACTCGCGCTTTTCTTTTTTTTTAATAATGCCTATGGTCATCGGAATTCCAACTAACACAGACTTTGTTGGAAAACGTTGTCGACATTTCGACATTATAGGGCATTTAAAAAAAAATCAAATTTGATCACAAAATGCCTTGTCTGTTAGAAACCTCCGTTGAAATTTGAGGCCAAAAGTATTAGTGATGATAGACTTATCTAGACTCTTTATGATGTTTTGGATTATGATTCTATATGTGTTTCAGATACTCACTATGATGCTAGACATTATTGGACATATGCTATTTTGATGATCTAGATGGATGGCGACACTATCATTATTGACCATGTGATTTGATGGATATATGTGTTTGATGGATCATATATGCTTGATGGATTATATTTACATTACTATGTTGATGGGTTATTGATGATTTATATTGATCATGGATTTGATGCTATTACAATTACACTAACCCTAATTCATGATTACATATGATGAGTTGATTAAGCGATGTATTTGATTATTGTATGACTGTCTCTGTGAGAGGGACAATGTCACATCACTCATTGTGAGCAGGATGTGCCATTATGATTCCCAATCACTTGCCTGTTATGATATATATATATATTGTATTGTTGCTTTGTGATTGCAAGATTTGCAGGTACCAGACACTGACTCCACCTGACTTCACAGGTCTGAGCGTGTCTTTAATCCCAATGGTATATGTGGTTTAGAGATGACAAGAGTTCCCCTCACATACTCTAGGTCTAAGTTGTTCACTCTGAGTCATTAGCTTCTTGGCATAATTTGCCATGCCAGTTAGTGAGTTGTGGCTTTCTGAGTATGCTATCTTATGTTGATTTATTTGGTGTATCTATGTGTGATTTTATGGTTAATAATGTTTAATTTTATTGATTGGATTATTGGCTTTTGAGTATTTAATTATTTGATAATTAATTTTTATTTATGTTGTTTAAGATTTATTTAATATTTATTGTTTAATCCTTATTGGAGGATTGACCATTTATTTGATATTTATTTATTTATTTGATTATGTTTATTTATTGCTTATAGTTTTATTTATTTATTTAATGTCTAATGTTTTATTTTGTTATTTAAATATTTTATGAGATTTGAGTTATTTATTTATTATTTCCCATTTGGATTATTTAATGGGGGCTTATGATTTATTTATATAGTTTGACTTTTATTTGTATTTGGGGGTGTATAAATACTTTAGAATAAAATAATAATATTCCCCACTTAGTTTGTATAAGCATGCTTTATATTTATTCTACCTACCCTTTACTCTCATTGGATGAATTTTAAAGGGGAGAATAAAATTATACTATATGGTGGGTTGGTAAAATATATTCAAAAAAGGAATATTTTGATTGGTTCTCGTGGAGGCTAGGGTTTTGGATTATTGAATGGCTTTTTATTTTGTTTGTCGAGCTTGTTTTCGTGTTGCTTGTTCCTAAAGTTTCTTTGCAATTTTTTCCTTTGTCTCTTGGATTGAATTTGGCTTTTGGATTGTTGGAGCTTGGTTGATTTGCATTTTGGTCTTGGTTTGGGAGCTCTAAATCAGCTGTCTTCCATTACAAGGGTTGCAGGTTGGAGTTCTTTTACTCTTTATATTTTTAGCTTTATTGTTTTGTGTATGCTCTATGTTTGCAAATACTTTTGGGAGCTTGGGTAGATTTGCATTTTATTTTATAAATTTTATTATGGTTTCAAAAAATATAATGGGGATAGATTTATTTTTCATGGTTTAATATAGTTTCTAGGAAATACATTTTGTATTCTCTGTGTTTGTCGTTCACGACTTAGTCGGTGTTCTTCTCTCTGTGAATCTTTCTTCGGTATGAATTTACTTGGTTTCTTGAGATTGTGTTTAGTTATCCTTTGTGAATGTTGAAGTTTGGAGATGCTTGTTCTAATTGTATTGGAGTTATTTTTCAATAATTTGCCATGAAAGAAGTTATATTAGATCTTTGTCTATAGTCTATCAATATTTTTTTTGATTTTATCTACTTGTTCCTAAGGTCTGGGTGACCCTTTCTATATACTTATTGAAGTTTATTGCATAGTGTTTGATTTTATATTTCTTTGTCATAAGTTTATGATGCAGAGCATCTATCACAAACCCTAAAACCTTCAAGGGTATTACTAACCCAAAAATAATACAAGACCTTAAACTTGAATCAAGAGGAATATAACAAGATCAACCACTATACTCAACTCCAAAACTCACAATCTGATCATTAAGTGACAATACAAATGATATTCATCCATTCTACAAGGCAATCACAACATAATCTTTACACAAGGACTGTCTATAAATTACTTCCACCATATGTCACCAATCAACCCCAAACCACTTTAAAAGGTTATATTAAATCCCTAAATACCTTGATTCAATATTTCAGATCATAACATTGACCATAACATGACTGAACAAATTCTTTATTGCCATGGAGTACCCTAGTTCAGGGTTTCATCCTTAAAAACCATTATTCAATTCTTAACCAAATTAAGCCAGAAAAAAAGAACTAGAAAGAGGATTCAAATACCTTTCCAACAAATATATCCTTTCTTCATTATTATTCCTCATGTGACCATACCAAACGTTGCAACATGACTGCTACTACCTTCACCAATCTGCTTTTCACCATGAACTATACAAAAAAATCATTAATAACTTTTTCAATACTGATCATAAAGAAAATCTCTCTCGTCCTACTTTATATTGCATATTTAAAAAAATTCTCTCAAATTTATATCCAGATCCAATGGTTAAATCATAAGTTATGAGGATTTTTCCAAAATGGGTAACCCTTGGCAAGGTTTTGACAATTTTTGAAAAAACAAACATATCTTGCCAAATACTCCACAAAAATGAATAAGAAAGGATTACTCTAAAATATATTTCATAAATATATCATTCTATAGCATCAACATATAAAAATTACATCAAATGTGATCTTCCATGGATCTATGACAACCATAGATTCCTTAAAACCTTGTGACAATTTGAAGGTTTGACGGATAATCTTTGTCAAATCCCCTCCAAATTGCCCAACCCCCTTGATCTCAAAAAACATGGTTTTATAAACAATTTCCAAATATTCCTAACTACTCTAACCACCTCATGACCAATAGATTGCATTCTTACACTTTTGTTGCATTTTTTGGCAATGTTGTAACTTTGCAATTTTTACAATTTTTGACAAATTACCACTACACTTCACCTTAGCCTTCATGGACACCCCTAACATGTTATACTAGATTAAATTTTATCAATTACAAAATTTCAAACCTTTTTGGATGTTCTTCACACATTGACCATAGTTGACCCTATCAGGACCTTTTAGGTCTCTTGGAACAAATTGGCTCATCAAGCCTTACAAAGTGAATCATTTGGACACCAATGGTCCTTAAGACCTTACAAATCATTAAAAGAAAACATTAAAAATAAATAAAAATGAAATTTTACCTCATGATACATCTCCATGGCCAGGTGCCCATGCACTAGTTTCTGAGCATCAGACTCATTTTTGAACAAATGCACGAAAACAATGAATGCGCGACCAAATTATGTGTATGCGCAACCAAATTTTATGAATGTGCGACCGAATTGTGTGTATGTGCAACCAAATTGTGTGTATGCGTGACAATATTTTGTGAATGTGCAACCAAATTGTGTGTATGCACGACCAAACTATGTATATACGCAACCAAACTAGGTGAATGCACGACTCTACCTGGGTTATGTGTTTTTTGCTATTTTGCTCATTTTGTCATTATTTTACCAAAGGGATTTTTGTACCAGAGGTTTTTTTAGGGTCTTTCGATGGTTTCCAAATTGGCCCTTGATTAGATTTGATATATTTTTATGGTTTTATGCTCTTTTATCTTCCCCAAGCTTGTTGTTGATAAGTTTATACTCTCTTCCATATTGATGAGCCATGTTAGAGAAATGGATGTTTTGTTGTTCTTGAACCAGCAAGTGAGTAGGCCTTGTTGTAGCTTTATCTTCATGTTTATGACAGATTTTGATGGCCTTGCTATGGCCCTTGTTACATTTTTATGCCAAGAGGCTCATTTGGTGTTTCTTGTTGTTATGGCCATTTGAATGATCAAGAGCTTGTATGGATGTAGTTGGTTGCATATGGATGTTTATGGTTTCAGATTACCATGTTGGATTAGAGCCTCTTGTGATCTATTATTGTTTGGGTCCATGTTAGAGGGATTGGGATTTCTTGTGATGACCGGGGTCATTAGAGATAGGCTTGCATGAGGTTCCTTGTAAGGATGCATGAAGTCTAGACCACTAGGGCACATTGGAAGTTTACCATGAGGAAAAAAAGTTATAACACAATAATAAAATAATGGGATGGGTAAATAATTCACTAATCAAGATAATGAATAGTTGATCCCCATGACTTGATCCTAGGGAGGATGTTTTAGGATAGGCATGGGAAGGCCATTGCGATGGCAAGTCAATCTCACTTGATCTCTCATAGGTTGAGATAGCTCCACATGTCCATCAAGATTGTTCCTTATGTTATAGTATTTGTTATGTTGAGGATGGCATGTGATGATACTCTGCTCCTACATGTGTCCCCTTGTGATTTGTGATTATGTCTTGTGTGGATCTGCATTTATGACTTGATGTTTTGTAAGCCTCCGGGAGTTTCCTCTTGTGATTGTTTATGGTTGGTTCCAACTTGAGAGTCCTTGTATTGTTTAGTCACTTTGGTTGTTAGGTGTCAGCTTAGATCTAGAGTTTGTGTTGGGACCTTGTGTCATCTCCAAGCACGGGGGATAGTTCCTTTGATTCCACATGGTCGGGTGGTTGGTGCTTTTCAACCATTGGGATATTCTTATGGATTCTTCTCATTGTGGACCTTATAGATGTTTCTTTTAGAATATTTATGTAATGTATATCTTGGATTCAAGTAATGTAAAACCTTAATTAAATGATGTGTTAGGAATGAGTTACACTCATGATGAATTATTCATGTAATTGTAATTGTAATTGTGTTGTAGTTGGTAATGAGGATTATGACATGATTTGTATTAATGAGACCATGATATGTATGGTGATGTTCTTGTATAATGAAAGTATATGGTTTTCATGTACTTAGATGTTTATAATAGAATGGATTCATGTGATGAGTTATTGTATTGTTTAAATTCCATGGTTATCACTAAGGAAGTAGATCAATGTGTAAAGAACCTTAAGTAAATGGAATGATTATAATGTAGCAATTGTGGTTAATTAATAATATCATGTTTAGTTGATAATGTCATTCATTTGATTGTATTGGAAGTTAGGAAGTATGCATAACACATAAGATGATTAAACTAAGGAAAGGCATTAGGATTCTTGCATCATGCATTTGGAATTCATGTTAAAGAATTGATCATGCTAGAAATATGGATGCATGAGTAGTATGGATAAGATCATGTAGAAAGAAAATGGATAGGGGATTAAGCATGTTTGGATTTTGTTATAAAATGAATTTAAGAAAAGGGATTAGTATTGCATGGAAAGAGTAAGTGTATCATATTAGAGTAGAGTGCATCTCATAAAGGTTAAATAATCAAGTAGTTGCATATAATAATGAATGGAATTAAATAAGTTGTATCTGCATATGGTAAAGGATTAAGTAAAAATTAGTGTGGTAATTAAAGGAGTAGAATATTATTACTTGTTATAGTGGGTTAAATAATGGCATTAAGATTCCCTAGAGAGATAGTTATAATGGTTGTGATGTTTATTCTGCTTGCGTATTTGGTTAATGAACTTATGTGAATGGTTTATTTTATTTATGCTTAAATTATAATGAATGTTAATTCATTGTATAGATGATATGATGTGTAGCAATAGATGTTTAAAAAAAATTATTCTCTTTTTGGTATGTTAGATGCTTAGTTTCTCTAGGGTATTTTGGTGGGCATTACAAATATCGAGGATAACTTTGGGTACTTCAACTTGGGGATTATCGCATGTGACCTCATTCTTGCACCTTGCATTTAATATCCTCTTGTTTATATCACATCTACTATTGCACTTGATGATGCAGATGTTACTATAGTTTGGGTGATTTAGTGCAACAAGATATTCCTTGTCTTTCAGATTCAATTCCTTGGGATGACTACTTGACAAACATTATAGGTTTGTTTGTGGATTCCTACATTGCATATTTTGGAGACATCATTGATGATATTCATCTTCTCTTTGATGGAGATTATCCTTCTTCAATTGTTGTGAGGGAAAACTCTGACCCTCTTGTTAATTCTCTACATGATCATTCTTTCGAGGTTGACATGATTGTGTATTCTTATGTACAACACTTGGAGGAGGTATCTTTATCCTTATAGGAGTCATGTGAGTATTTGGATCTTCTTCTACATTCATCTCCACTATATTTTGGAGTGCTTTTTTTAGCAGTGTGTATCGGTACACCTAATTTGGAGGGGGTAACTTTTAGCATCAATGTGGGGACACTTGAACAGTTTTTAGAGACTCCATACATCTTCCCTTCATGATTGGGTAGACTTCATGGATTCACCTTTGGTTTTGTTTCTTCCTGAGGGAAGGAAAATTGTTGTACAATCATGATGCAACTTCTTTATTCAGTTTCTTGCTTCTACCATTAGTGCAGATTCTACATTGGGGAGGGGGCTTCATGGTCTCTCTTCTTCTCTCTTGTGGGGGGGACTTTTTCCCACTAGTTTTTTCTCTCTTTCTTCATTTGTGAGAGATTACATTGGTTTCATTTCATTGCATTTGTACATGGGTGCCTAACATGGCCTAGTAGCTGAGACCCATCTTGCATTGTTAGCTTGAGTCTACATTCTCCTAATTTGCGCTTAAGAGGGGGTTTTGGTGTAAATAATGTCTCATAAGTACACTTTACTTAAGTTGACTTAGGGTAATGCATTTCATAGTAGTTTGGATATAAGACACTTACAGAAATTGTGAACATAGGGATTATGCATGTAGGAGAAATTCCACATTTTGTGGTCTCATCTTCTTGTTACATTCCACCTTCAGTGAGTGATTTACCTCTTGTGGAATATTTTATTATTTATCCTACCTACCCTCACCTACTCTTGTTTCTCATTGAGCCACATGTCATTATTGTGTTCTTACATATCCATATAGCCTTTCCTTTATAAGAAGACTCATATTACATTGTATGTAATGATCCAATTGATAGCATTTGCATCTTGATTAGAATATAATTTATTCTTATCAATATTTTGTCCATTTTATTTTTCTATTCATTGAGCTCTTAATCTTGGCTATATATGACAAATTCTTGTAGCCTTTCATCTTCTTCATCTACTCTGGAGAAGACACAGCAATTTTTCTTTTCAAATTTCTATTGCCAGTGGAGGGACTTTCCTCATGAGTACTGATAATGCTAGGAACTGGACTAGAGAACAACTTCTTCTGAAGTTTTATAAAATGATTCATACATGTCTGATCTTTATCATCCAAACAAGATAGAAATTTGTAGATTTGTTTCAAATAGGGACATTTGATTTCCATACTATATTCTCTTTCAATGGTAAAGATATTTTGAAATAAATCATCAAACATACAATCAAAGAACCAAACTGGAAAGAATATCAGTGATCTTTTGTTATCTTGATATTTTCTGCTAATTTTACTCACAACAACTCACATAAATCAAATTTTTTTCATTCTTTAACCATTTGATGAGTGATATATGCTACAATTTCTGATGTAGATCCTTCTCTATTTCTGAAATATATTTTATAAGAAATTCCATATGCAACATACCTCACAATAGGGTCAATGATAGTGTCAATTGGTAATGCCCATTGATCACCTGTGATGCCAGTTAGGGTTTCAACTTATTTGTTCTTAATTGATTTCTTCACTGAAAGAGGTCTATTATTACACAGACCAGAAACTGCAAGTATAGCTTCCTTTGGAATTTGATACGGCTTATCATATTCTTGATACAATTCAAAAGAAAATCATATCCTCATTTGCAAACCACGAAAATTCACTCCAAACATCCAAACCTTTATTCCCTAAACCTTTGATTTCCTGCAATCTTTCACTTGATAAAGAATTTCCCCAATTTTTTATTTTATCATGATTTTATTCTTCTAATTGCACCTTTTGGATTTTCCAAATACTCTTATTATTAGACTCACTTGTAATAGATTTCTTTGAATCCATATAAAAAGGATATGATAAATACCTTTTATGGAAAATTATCTTTGAATCTCCTTTTGATCTCCAATTTCTTTGCTCTTCAAGTTCATCAATGCACAATGCAAAACTAACTCAAAAAATTAGATGTTTACCTTGTTCGGTGTGCCTAGGGTTTCACTGCCAAAACTTATCTTATCAAAGTCACGCCATCCTATCTTCATACTTTAGCATACACAAACTGCCAGAGCATATAACAATATCAAGAACATAATCCACCGCTGGAATCTCTTTCACTCTAGGGGGTACAAATACATTTAACTCTGAAGGTCCCCCCTAAGTCGAGGTTATCAGATCAATTTATAGAGGAAGAAGTGCCAACACTGGACTCAGGTGCAGTAGAATCAGTTGTTTCTTTCTTTATCCAAGCCATATAATTCTTCTTCTTGAGTTTAGTAGATTTCACTAGAGCATTCATATTCCTGCATTTGTTAGCAAAGTGTCCATACATGTTACAATTATAAAATGTTACATTCCTTTGTCCTGAATTCATCAAATTTTCTCTAGATTTGCATCAATTAGCTTTATGACCAAATTTATAGCATATGCGACAATAACCTTGAAAGGGCTTATTCATAAATGATCCATTTACCCCATTGAAAAACTATCTATAGCTTCTATTCATGACAATTATTGTAATTATTAGCCTTGTCTCCAAACCTTCCACATGTAAAGCATTGAATATTCTAAATTTATATTGTGCCTGCAATCTACAACTTTGTGTCCAAAATAATTGCATTGAAAACAACAACCATTAAATGAAGAGTACCTTTGAGCATTAGGTTGTTCTGATTGAATGAAAAATGGGTTTTAAGGACCTGAAACCATTACAACATAGTTAAAATAAAAAGCTGAGAAAATAGAGTCCTCATACAAAGCGACTGGTCCAAAAAACCAGCGAACAGAAAAATAGCTAAACAACAAAAAATACCAAAGAACCCAAGGAGACACTACATAGTAATTTTCTTCAGCAGATCCTCTGCCTTAGTCACTAGCTCATCATAGGTCGCCCCAACTGCTTTTAGCTCCTCCAAGTCCTTATTCACTTTCTTTTCCTTCCTCTTTCCACGGGTGTGAGTTTTGAGCATTAGGTTGTTGAACCTGTTGGTGTAATTATTTATTCATCTTGGAGATAATTACACTTTACTTAATTTTACCTAGGTACATGCACCACATTGTAGCTTGCATATGAGACACTTAGGGAGATGTGCATACATTGGGAGTGTGTATGTAGGATAATTTCCACCTTTTATGGTGTGATCTTGTTGTTACATTCAACCTTCGGTGGGTGATCCACCTCATGTGGAATATTTTACTGTTTCTCCTACCTACCCTTGCATCTCATTGAGCCACATGTCATCATTGTGTGCTCTCTTGTCTCTTATCCTTGCCTTTATAAGAAGGCTCATCTACATTGCATGTAACAATAATGATTGATGATCCAGTTGATCATATTTTGCATCATTGATAGGAATATAGTTTATTCTTGTCACATTTTGTTCTCTCTTATTTGTGCTTTTCATTGCTTCTAGATCTTGGCAAATTCTCACATGGTATCAAAGCCATTGGAGTGTCATTGGTTTGCCAATTAAGAGAAATTTGGGGTTTTGCATTTTGGAGCTTTCTATTGCAGGTTATTATTGGAGCTTGCTATGTTAATTTTGAGGTCACCATTGGATTGAGGAGCTTCAAAAAAGTCAGAATGGGCTTTTATCTTATCCAAATCCGACATCTGAGGCCAAATCTAGAGTCATTTGAAGGTGGAGAGTGGTGACTTGTCCTAGTAGCAATCTGCAATTTTGTAGCATTTTTGGCCAAATCAGTCATCTCCATTGCATTTAGAAGGCCTGAAAACCCTAAGATTGTCTATCTATTCATCCAAATCGGAGCTCGTCACTTTGAGTTTGAAAAAAAATTCCCCTCCCTGACCGTCGTATAGACATCTGCAGTGCAAGTACAAGTGATATTTTGTTAAAAAAGAAAAATTTGTTTTTCTTCTATTTTTTAGAAAATTAAAATTAAAAAAATCATATTTTAATTAATTTGGGGGGGGGCATTTTTTTAGCTTGAAAGTTTTTTTAAACAATTTTTTTTTAACTTCATGGGGGTGGCTACGTATCGTAGCAGGCACTCGACAGGGTACCTGCCATGGCAGGCCTTGTTGGGCCCTGCTGCGGTATGCAACCCACAACCCTGTGTACTATAGGGTTCCTGTGGGGATGCCTTGCGGCCCCCGTAGGCCCTGCGTACTGTGGGTGGCTTCGCGGGCCCCACAGGTTATTATTATTTTTTAATTTAAATTTTTAAATTTTGTTTTTTTTAATAAAGTTTTTTAATATGTTTTAATTTATGTTTTTTAATATGTATTTTTAATAAAGTTTTTAATTAATAAATTTTTAAATAATGTTTTTAATATATTTTGTTTTTCTATTTTTATTTTTATTTTAAATTAAAAATCTTCAAAAAAAAAACTTACGCTTATTTTTAAAAAGTTTTTCTTTATTATTTTTTAATAAATTTTATTGGGGGCATTTAATAAATTATTTTTATTAAGATTTTTAAAATCTTTTAAAAACCAAATTGTTAATAATTAAGCGAAATTGGGAACAATTTTTTTTCGTCCATCTTTTAAACCTTGTATGCAGTGCTTCCAACCGACAATCAAGTGGGGGGGGGGAGCGGGGATATTGCTCCTATATTGTTCTTGGCGACATCCCAATCAGAGGCATCTTCATCTGCAATATTCTACAGGGCTTTTTTGGTGGCATCATCTTCATGTTTTCATATTTGCATGCTCTTGCATGAGCAATGTTGTACTCGCACTATCATAAAGTGCCACACCTCTTTGTATCTTGTCTTTGATGACATATTTGAAGGAATCATCTTGTACATGTAGATTATGAATATCTTGTGAGACTTGGTGCATGGCTCCAGTTGAGACTTAGATTGTACACATTTGTGCATGGCTCCCGTGAGACTTTGATTGTACCAATATTTCTGCCATTTATGAGTATCTAGTTGATGCTCAAAGCAGGTTGTCTCTATGCGTAATATTTATCATGTTGCAATGATTGATTCATTGTCATAGACATTGGTACCTAGTTTTGTCACAATTTGACATTATTGGTGCAACATTGACTCTCTTTCTTCCTAATGGAGAGGTATTTTGGTCAACATCTTTGACCATCTTTGCAGGAGATTTTACATTGAGGAGGGGCTTCATGGTCTCTCTTCTTCATCTCTCTTTTGGGGGGAGTTTTTTCCCATGTGGTTTTTCTCTCTTTCTCCATTTGTGAGAGATTGCATTGGCTTGTATTTGTACATGGGTACCTACCATGGCCTTGTAGTCAGGGCCCATCTTGCATTGCTTAGTTGCATTATAGACCTAAGTGCATTCCCCTAAGTTGCACTTAAGGGGGGGTGTTAGTGTAATTATTTATTCATCTTGGATATAATTACACTTTAATTAAGTTTACTTAGGTACATGCACCACATTGTAGTTTGCATACGAGACACTTAGGGAGATGTGCATACATTGGGAGTGTGTATGTAGGGGAATTTCTACCTTTTATGGTGTGACCTTGTTGTTACATTCCACCTTCGTTGGTTGATCCACCTCATGTGGAATATTTTACTATTTCTCCTACATACCCCTACCTACCCTTGCATCTCATTGAGCGACATGTCATCATTGTGTGTTCTCTTGTCTTTTAACCTTGCCTTTATAAGCAGGCTCATCTACATTGTATGTAACAATTTAATGATTAATGATCCAGCTGATCACATTTTGCATCATTGATAGGAATATAGTTTATTCTTGTCACATTTTGTTCTCTCTTATTTGTGCTTTCCATTTCCTCTAGATCTTGGCAAATTCTCACATGGTATCAGAGCCATTAGAGTGCCAATGGTTTGCCAATTAAGAGAAATTTGAGGTTTTGCATTTTGGAGCTTTCTATTGCAGGTTATTATTGGAGCTTGCTAGGTTAATTTTGAGGTCACCATTGGATTGAGGAGGTTCGAAAAAGTCAGAATTTCCTTTTATTTCATCCAAATCTGACATCCAAGGCCAAATCTAGAGTCGTTTGATGGTGGAGGGTGGTGACTTGTCTTGGTAGCGATCTCCAATTTTGGAGCATTTTTGGCCAAATCCATCATCGCCATTGCGCTCAGAAGGCCCAAAAACCCCAAAATTGTTTGTCTATTTGTCCAAATTGGAGCTCATCACTTTGAGTTTGAAAAAAAAAACCTTCCCTGATCGTCGTACAAACATCTGCAGTGCAAGTACAAGTGATATTTTGTTTAAAAAAATAATTTCTGTTTTTTTTGTATTTTTCAAAAAATCAAAATAAAAAAATCGTATTTTAATTAATTTAGGGGGGAGGGGGGCATTTTTTTAGTTTGAAAGTATTTTTAAACAATCTTTTTTTAACCCCACGGGGGTGGCTACGGTACTATGTACCATAGCAGGCACCCGACATGGTACTTGCCACGACAGGCCTTGTCGAGCCTTGATGCGGTATGCAGCCTGCAGTCCTGTGTACTGTAGGGTACTTGCGGGGAGGCCATGTGGCCCCCGCAGGCCCTGCGTACTGCAAGGTACCTGTGGGTGGCTCTGCAGGCCCCGTAGGTTATTATTATTTTTTAATTTAAATTTTTAAATTTTGTTTTTTTAATAAAGTTTTTTAATATGTTTTAATTTATGTTTTTTAATATGTATTTTTAATAAATTTTTAAATAATGTTTTTAATATATATTTTTTTTCTTTTTTTTTTTAATTTTTTTAAATCAAAACTCTTTTCTAAAAAAACAAAAAAACTTACGCTTTTTTTTAAAAGTTTTTCTTTATTATTTTTTAATAATTTTTTTTGTGGGGCATTTAATAAATTGTTTTTATTAAGATTTTTATAATCTTTTAAAAAGAAAATTGTTAATAATTAAGCAAAATTGGGAACAATTTTTTTTCGTCCATCTTTTAAACCTTGTATGCATCGCTTCCAACCGACAGTCGGGGTGGGGGGCTATTGCTCCTATATTTTTCTTGGCGACATCCCAATCGGAGGCATCTTCATCTGCAATATTCTATAGGGCTTCTTTGTTGGCATCATCTTCATGTTTCACTATTTACATGCTCTTGCAAAAGCAATGTTGTACTCGCACTATCATAAAGTGCCACACCTCTTTGTATCTTGTATTTGATGACATATTTCATGAAATCCTCTTGTACACGTAGATTAGGAATATCTTGTGAGACTTGGTGCATGGCTCCAGTTGAGACTTAGATTGTACACATTTGTGCATGGCTCCTGTGAGACTTTGATTGTACCAATATTTCTGCCATTTACGAGTATCTAGTTGATGCTCAAAGCAGGTTGTCTCCATGCCTGATCTTTTTCATGTTGCAGTGAGTGACTCATGGTCATTGACATTGGTACCTAGTTTTGTCACACTTCAACATTATTGGTGCAACATTGACTCTCTTTCTTCCTAATGAGGAGGTATTTTGGTCAACATCTTTGACCATCTTTGTAGGAGATTTTACATTGAGGAGGGGCTTCATGGTTTCTCTTCTTCATCTCTCTTTTGGGGGGGAGTTTTTACCCATGTAGTTTTTCTCTCTTTCTCTGTTTGTGAGAGATGAAGAAGAGAGACTTAAGTGCATTTCCCTAAGTTGCACTTAAGGGGGGGTGTTGGTGTAATTATTTATTCATCTTGGATATAATTACACTTTACTTAAGTTTACTTTGGTACATGCACCACATTATAGTTTGCATATGAGACACTTACGGAGATGTACATACATTGGGAGTTTGTATGTAGGATAATTTCCACCTTTTATGGTGTGATCTTGTTGTTACATTCCACCTTCGGTGGGTGTTCCACCTCATGTGGAATATTTTACTATTTCTCCTTCCTACCCATGCATCTTATTGAGCCACATGTCATCATGGTGTTCTCTCTTGTCTCTTAGCCTTGCCTTTATAAGCAAGCTCATCTACATTGTATGTAACAATAATGATTGATGATCTAGTTGATCACATTTTGCATCATTGATAGGAATACAGTTTATTCTTGTCACATTTTGTTCTCTCTTATTTGTGCTTTCTATTTCCTCTAGATCTTGGCAAATTCTCACAAAACCAAAGGTATTTTTATAGCGGGTTCGAGATTTCAAAATTTGTTTGAATTTATAGGTTTCTTTGATCTTCCACTTTTCCCTTCTCTTTGCTTATGTCATTCAAGCATTCACTGGGAAAACCTAATCCTTCCTTATCTTTGTGAGATTTCTACATGGATAATAGTTTTTCCAATAATGTACTCCTTTCACTGACTTTTTCTTCTGACTTTAGCTTCAACAATTCTTGTTCTAGCTTCTTATTTTCTTCAGTATTTAGATTGATTATATCCTTCAACCTTTCTTCAACTTTCCTACTCGCTTAGACCTACAACTTCAAAATCACAATAGTCTCATTTGCTTGCTTCAATTCTTTGTTAACTTTTTGATGCCTTCATAGAACTTTCGAATCTGATCTCTCAGCTTCTTGACACATTTGTTTGCTATCTTAACATTCTCTTTTAAGTCTTCATTCTCTAGTTATATGCTCTCTAGATCTTCAAGGGTTGTCTTCAATTCTTCATCCATATTCATAGGAACCATATGTTCAAATCAAGATCTACCTTAAGTGGTTAAGATAACAACTAAGGACCAGGATTTGATACCAATTGTTGAACTGACCGAAATACTAAGAGGGGGGTGGGCTTGAATGAGTATTCCCAAAAACCAAACACTCTCTGATAATATGAAACTTATCTTAAATATTCTTAGCATGAAGTGAAATAAGCAATGGAAATAAAAAGTATAACATACACATCCATAAGAGAGACACTAGATTTTATACATGGAAAACCCAAACGGGAAAAACAACAAAGAGGGTTAACTCTCAAGATAATATAACTAATTATACGAGATTACAAAAGAGGCCCACTGTCAGAGGACTCACTACCTAGATTACAAAGGCTCACTATCAGAAAGAAAAGAAATGAACTAAGAAATTTGAATCTACATATGCATGGGATCAGTTCTAATTAAGCTCAGATAACACACCAATAGTTTATAGTAGATATAATTAAAAAACTCTACAAATTACTTTGCTATCAACCTGCTCCAAAACATTGTCACACTAGATCTGACCTTCTCCTTTACTTTGTCAACATCAATTTATTTTCTTTGTTGCTTGCCACCTTTACTTCATCACAATTCACCTCGCTTGTATTCTTTTATACATCTCCTCACATATATTCCTTAAGCATAATGTGATCATACATATATATGGGTGTATACACCTAAAAATGTCTCATTGATCATGTACTAATTATTCCTCTAATTGATTAAATAATTCTTTAATTATTTAATTAAGTTAATTAATCTTATTCTTCTATTTTTCATATTTCCTCATCATATTACTAATTAATTCATTTTCCAATTCTGTCATCAATTAATCATTAACCATTTTCTAATATTAATTAAATATTTATTATTTAATTAATTCTAATTAATCCCTCAATTTAAATAATCTTCATTATTTAAATAAATTCCATTTTCAATTTCTATCTATGTTTAGTTAACCAATTAAATATTAACCCTCTTCTAAATATTAATTAAATATTTATTATTTAATTAATTGTGATTAAATTCCTTTAAATTCAAATAATTTTTATTATTTAATTAAAGTCCATTTCTAAATGATTAAATGGTTTCTTTAAAATTATTTAGTTAACTAATTCTTCTAATTCTCAAATTAATTCTTCTAATTTCATCATATTCTAACTTCTTCTCATTTCAAATACATGTGCATGATTTCAAAAATCAAATTGAAAATCAAAGTCAAGTTCTAAACATATTAAAATAACAAATTGAATTTAAAATAAATTCAATATTTGAATTAATCTCATGCAAAGATTAAATTGAAAATCAAAGTCAAAGTGCAAGCACATGCTAAATTATTCAATTCAATTATCTTTCCAATTCCTATTTCCATCTTCTAGTTAGCTTTTTCTAAATAAAGTTTTCTTTGTCCTCCTCTTTATTTCCTCCAATCATTCTTTTTCATCTTTCAATCAACTATTTCTCAATCAATTGACTCATTTAATCTATTCAATCTATTTTGTTTCACCTCCAAATCAGGAGTTCAACTATCAATCAACATGTGAGCTCACTTGAGTTCCACCTCTCATTCAATCATCTCCAATTATCTATAAATTGAGCATTCAATCTCCATTTTTAACTCTCACAATTATTCTGAATCACAAACTTTGAATCTTTGCATCATTTGCAGGTTTCCAGCGCAATATCTGAGAGCCACCATACCACAAAGAAGAGAAGAACAATGGAAGCAATATGTGATCATGGAATAGGGAGTTTTGATTAATAATTTTGCATTCCTATTTGATTGATTGTATCATTTCATTGGTTTATTTAGAATTATTTGATTAGATAGGGATTCATGATTTCCTTTATTTCTAGTTGATAATTAATGATAAATTTTACATATGACATTTTGGTGAACCCAACGTGAACAACAACTAATTAACCTTCTCTATTTTTTGTGTGATTTTTGCAGGTTTTGTATGGATTCCAAAGCGGATTTCATCATCACACAATCACGTTTGCATAATCACGCAATCAAATAGACACAATTACACAATCGAGCAGACAGGGTCATGCATTCGTGCGGAACCCATCATGCAAAAGCCCTTATAGGATCATGCAAAAGCCCTTATAGGATCATGCAATCACTCTGTTATGATCACACATTTGTTAGGAATATTATTGTTCTATTTATTTTGTGCTTTTGTATTTTCTTCTCTTTGTATTGTCAAATTCTATATGAAATTAGGCAAATCTGAATACAATTTATTTTTATTGCATGTTTAATTATGACATTTTATGGCATGTAAGGTATAATTCAGAATTTCAGGTGCCAAGAGGATGAAGGAGCAAAGAAGACAAGCCAGATGCTATCCGCAAATCCTCAAAATAGAAAAGAAGATACAAGATTAGAGGACCAACCAGCCATCGATAGATACAATAGCCTAGTTCTCTCATATAGGGTGAGATGATTTGATTAATATAGAATGGATGATGAGAGATCTTGCTAGAGCATCACAATCTGTTTTGCAGGTTCCAGATTAGAATTAGCTTTATCTTTTATTTTTTGTTTGGTCTGCCTGTGGATCACGCAATCACTCTGTTATGATCATGTAATCACTCTGTTAGGATTACGCAATCATTCTGACAAGATCATGCAATCGATCAGACAAAATTATGCAATCGGTCATTCAGGATCACGCAATCGCTCATGTATCATCACACATTTGTATTTGTCATATTTTATTTCTCTATTTTTTGTGGATTGTATTGGATTACTAATTATCTGTCTACAACCTATGGTGAATTTACAGAGAGGATCAAATTATTATTGAATCATAAACACTCATTCTCTCACACTTCATTTTTGGGCTTAAAATTAACAATAGGTAAAATGGACATGCATGTATCACACTTCAATTTTGGGCTTAAAATAAGAAATGGTTAAAATTGACATGCATGCATTCACATTTTAATTTGGTGTTTTAAAATTGACATGCACATGCGTATCTAACACCTAAATTTGGGTTTTTAAAATGAACATGAATCAGGCTGCTCAATAGATTAACTCATTTCATTTTTTTAAGGGAAAGAACCTTTTATCGTGTTTGAGGTGGACCTACTGTTTCATTAACTACGTTTCCACCCACCTTCAGGGTCTTGGGAGAAAGAGAGAAGGTGATAGCAATTCCCAATTTTATTTTATTTCAAGTAGTGAGGGGTGCCTTTGACTAGGGATTTCATCACCCCACAGAGGTACTTAGAATTGATATGCGTTGGGGATATCATCTCTCCCAGCATACTCTCAAGCGGGTTTTTCAAGCTGCTATATAAATATACTAGTCAGGTAGCTAGAGTGTTGAGTGAATTAAACGTATGTGGGGGCCTTCCTTGAACCAATAAGTTCAACTAAAGTCTTAAGTGGCTTTCTTTGAGAATTCGTCATTGGATCGGGAACCCTCAAAATTTTACAATAAGAACCAACTTAGTAGCCCAAATCCTACATTCATTGATTCCGAGAATGTGGATCATACCCCATATATTCGCTTCATGTACCTTGCATTATGAGACAAAAATCCCTCAGTGATAAGATCTTTGAATCTTCAAGGTAAGAGAGAGTGGCATGCCCGAGAAGTGTGTGCCATGGAGTGGAGCCAGTGCTACCAGACTCTCTAGCTGTTCATCTTATTTTGGTATTTTGTAAGGGCCTCATTTGAATGGTTTCCAATTTCCAGCCTAAGATTGTCTTATGTGCTTTTATATGTATCATTATGTCAAACCAGTATTGAGTCAGTATTGGGTTATTTCAGGCTCTACCCTACGTATCTCTGAATTCTTAGAGTTTGTTTGAAAACAAGTTCAGTCAACTATACCTACCTTCAAACAACTATTCTCAGACTTGGAAAAAAACAAACTTGGCCTACACATAGAATTACTAGAAGCAAAGTCCATTTTGAAACGTCAGACAGTCTTGCAAACTCAAAGTTTTACATACTTGTGACCATAGGTAGTCCTTGCATAGTCCTCATTTACATCCTTATCATCCTTAGTCCTTGCATAGTCCTCATTTACATCTTTATTATCATCCTTAGTCCTTGCATAGTCCTCATTTGCGTCCTTATTATCATCCTTAGTCCTTGCATAGTCTTCATTTACATCCTTATTATCATCCTTAGTCCTTGCATAGTCCTTGCATAGTCTTCATTTATGTCTTTATTATCATCCTTATTCCTTGCATAGTCCTCATTTGTGTCCTTACTATCATCCTTAGTCCTTGCATAGTCCTTGCATAGTCCTCATTTATGTCCTTATTATCATCCTTAGAAGTTGCATAATCTCTATTTACGTCCTCATATATGTCCTTGTCTAGATCTCATATACATCTATCTTAGTCCATCATCAATTGCATAATCATCCTATAAATTCATAGCATGCATCTTAATGGGTCTCCCAGGTGATGGTTTTCTCCCCTTTGAGCAATCTAATTTAGTGCCAAACGGTGGTCAACGTGAAATCCTTGACGGTCTAGGTAACTTGTCCTGGCAATTAAAGAGAAACACACCTCAATATATAGGAGTTGAGTACGAACTAAATATAGTATAAAATTGCTCATAGAATTGATAGAGAAATTGAGGCAGAACGTCTAAGAGAAGAGCTTGAAAAACTTGTGTTAAAAAAATCTTGAAATACTCAATAAGTCTCACATCAAAATCCTTAATAGAGAGTTTGGTCTAGCATTGCATATTCCATATTTAGGTCTAGATTCTTGCATTAGTATCTTCTTGCATTAGGTTCTACACCATCCTCATATAGAAGTCTTAAATGCCCGTCACAAGGTCACAAAAGGCAAAAAGTAAGATGGACTCAAACAACGACCTGTCAGTAAATCCAACTTGGAACATGGATATATCAACTAGTCAATAGTGAAATTATCAAGCAATGCCCACAATACATGAACTACAATAGAGTTTAACACACGAAGATATTGAATCAGCTCAATATGACCCACAGGTTCTTATGATGTTAGATGCTCTTATACATAATGATAGAGACAAGTATCTCTCATTGTTATTACAAAATGGGGCAAATTACTTGAAGATTTTGATATCACAATAATCTTACCATTAGGAAATACTCTAGGTCAAAATACCAGTCAAATACCACATATGACACAAACGCAAGCAATGAACTCAATTTTTCCTCAGAATACATCAACATCATATATACAAACAAATGAAATTTTAAACGCTAATTCTCAATCAAGTGCATCATCCTGAACAATAAATGTCAGTGCACCAACATAGGCTATACAAATGATGTCAAGTGTCTCAGCACCTATTCAAACACAAGTGCCTCAAACAACAAGTGCAACCCAACCTCTGGTTTCCTACTCAATAGGATTTACATACAGTCATTAGAATGCAAATCTAGGTTTTGCTAATACAGCGAATACATCTCAGTCAAACATGGGTTCACATATCGCTTATTTCACAGTACCTAGTGGAACTCATAACATGCAGAATTATAATCATGGTACCTTTCAACAACCTCCTATTTATACTACCATGAATCCTTTTGTGGGAAATATACATGTGCAAAGTGTACCTCTAACTCAAATGGATATTCTATCCCAACAAGTACAAAATTTGCAACAACAGATGATAACTATGCAAACTGGTAACGATAAAAAGAGATACACAATGTAGGACTTACGTCCTTATCTTTTTGATCACACATTATACATGTCATCTTTCCCACCACTTTTTGAAACACCAAAATTTGACAGATATCAAGGGAAAGGTGATCCTAGAGATCACATCAGAGAGTTTTTTACGACATGTATAGATGTTGCAACTGAAGACACTTATTTAATGAGACAATTTCCTAAAAGTATGGGAGGCTGAGCCTTGGAGTGGTTTTCACATTTACCACCAACTATCACATCGTGGGGTGAATTAGCTGAAGACTTCATTGCTAACTTTTCAAATAACATTTAAACCCTAATCACTTTTATGGATTTATGTGCTGCAAAACAATATGAGAATGAAACATGCACATCCTTCATACAACAATGGCGAGCTCTCTATAGGAGATGCAAGACTATTATTCCAGAAACAGATCAAGTTGACATGTTCATAGAAAACTTAATCCCTAAGATCAAGTACCCAATACAAATGCAATGTTTGACCATATTTAAACAAATCACTGAAAAATCCCTAAAGTGTGAGAAAGGACTAGTAGAACAAGGTCCCATAAAATATGGCAATAACAACAACAATGATAAATCCAAATTTTGGTCGAAAAAAAAAAAATGTGACCAACGATGGTGTTGTAGACGCCCATATAGTGAACAAAACTCAACTGATTTTATCTTTACAAGGTCCAAGTCAATCATTTAGTCCACACACAGAGAATAACATTGTCTCGACAAATGTAAATGATGTGAAAACTATGATCACAAAATTTCCAAGAGTAAATGCCCCAAGAAGGAATTATACACCTCTAGGGGAGCCTATTGAATCAACATTAAAAAATTTTGATACGGACAAGCATGATTACTTTGCTAGAAGTAAGAGTACATGAACTAGGTCCTTTCAAACCTACATTGTGGAATGATAGTGATTTCTATGATTATCATCATACTAAAGGTCACAAAACTATGAGTTTCTATAAATTGAAAAACATATTCCAAGACATGATCGATCAAGGTGACATCATGATTGATACCAACAAAACGTTAGCAAACACGAATCACACCATCTTTAAGGACCCATTTGTCAAACATGACAAAGGGAAGGCATCTACATCAGGAACACAAGATAATATAGCTAACTACACAAAAGTATCATACGACTACACTATTCATGCCATTAGCTCAAGAGATGTAATAAACAATGATTCACAAGAAGCACTTGATAATAATGATCAATATCAAGAGAATCACAACGATGATAACAAAATTTGCATGCTGTCAGAAGCACTGAAATATGATGAAGTCAAGAATCTCTATCTTATGGATTGGGGGAATGAAGAACCATTTCATTCAGGATGGTTTGAAGATGAACTTATAACACATATCATGGATGCCAGACTTGCACATAATGACTATAGGGAGGGATACAATATAAACCTTGATAACATAGAGTATTTTATAGACAGTTCCCTCACAAGAGATGATATAGTGGCTACAATCACAATAAATCCCAGAGATAGAGACTGTGCAGTAGTTACTCACAGATCTAAAGTAACTTTACAAGGAGTACCATCAAACCCACCACCAACAGTAGGGACTTCTAATGTTGTTGAGAAACTCAAGAAAACCCCCACACATATATCACTCTTTGAACTATTGTGTATATCACCAACTCATAAAGCTATTATGGACAAAGTACTCCAAGATTTAGTAGTGGACATAAATATAAATGAAAATGCCTTCCAATCCATGGTGGGGAAATTGACACAGGGTACCCGCATTGCATTCACAAAACATGATATTCCTAGTGATACACTTCTCCATAATGACCTGCTACATCTAGAAGCTTACATACATAAGAGAGGAATCAAAAGAGTACTTATAGATGGAGGAGTCAGTCTCAACATTTGCATATTATGACCTTCATATTGATTCTTCAAATAGAATAAACATCAAAGCACATGATGATGAAGAGTGTCCCTCAAAAGGTATAGTTACGCTACCAATGCAAATAGGACCTATAACAACAGAGGTTACTTTCCAAGTGTTGGATAAAGAACTAGGGTACAACATGTTATTGGGTTGCCCATGGATTCATACAATGCAAGCTGTACCATCAACATTTCATCAATGTGTCAAATTCCCATAAAATGGCATTGAAATCACCATAAAAGGTGATCCAAATCCATTCCAACATTGTAATCACATAAAGACAAGTGTGGATAACCAAGTACCAATTAATCAAGAAGCACCCCTCACTACACAAATGGAGTCATTAACGATCACAAAAATACAGAAGAATATACCTACAACATCTTCTTTGCAGGTAAAAGATATTGGTTGTGGAGAATACTCTATTTTGAGTACTTCAAATGGAAAACAGTTATCTTTGTCTCCTAGGTCTTTTGGGAAACCTAAAAATGCAATAATGAAACAAGAAAAAGGACATAGTCAAACACTCATATTCATGCTCCTTCATTAGGTGCGGAGATTTACAAGAAGAATCTCTGAATGAAGATCTCAATCACTAGATATATAGAGAAGAAGATGACATGACAATACCTAGGTTACCTTTAGATCAGTATGGCAAGGGATTCAAGATGCTACAAAAGCATGGGTATGATGGTACCACAAGCTTGGGATTACAAAAGCAAGGAAGATTAGAACCCATTGTACCAAGTGATAATCCAAAGAATCAAGGGTTAGGGTATAAACATGTACCATATATAATAGAAGCAAGACAACGTACATTGGATATATTGAACAGACCAAGGCTACCATCAAAGCACATATCTCAAAGTCAATTGTCAACATGAGTGTTTCCCTCTTCATCGCAGACAAGAAAGAAAGTACCAACATCACCTAGTGTGTAATCAGATGGTGAAGATATGAGGCAACTTCTACAATAACCT
The DNA here is from genome assembly GCF_030272615.1 of Cryptomeria japonica. NCBI lineage: Eukaryota > Viridiplantae > Streptophyta > Pinopsida > Cupressales > Cupressaceae > Cryptomeria > Cryptomeria japonica. Next base: position 420,914,752 of record NC_081409.1, on the reverse strand, counting down.
AACACTAAGTCACCTAGCAATACAGTACCTGACACATCTATGCAAGAAAATATGGTAACAGACAAAGGCTTAACACCAATAAATGAGCCTAATCCTTGGTTGTTGTCAATACTTCTACCAAGGGAAACAACTCAAGCTCCACCCAATGAATCAGACAAAGAAAGACTACAATGACTTATACCAGGTTTAAGAAGGGTAGGCCCCATACAAAGGAGACCTATGAATATACAACAAAATCAGATACAAGAACAAGAGGAGATAAGTGATACAACCTTAGAAGCTGAAACATGCATAGAAAGTGAGATAGACTCTCATGAATATGAATTCCTATATGATCATGATTCCAGCCCATGAACAATTGACATGATAAAGTATCACAAATCACCTATAGATGATGAAAACACACCAGGCCCCTCAAAAAACTAGGTATTCATGTTATCATAATCTGTTACAATAGAAGGGAGTAATGAGTTACCCCTTGTACACTCAAATCTGATTGATTGGGGATGAGAAGGAAAACCAACTCTAGATTGGTTTAAAAATGATGAAGCTATTGTAGAGTTCCTTGGTGTTAGAGAAGGATTTCCACAAGGTGATCACAAGGAAGGATTTTCTATAGACCTGGATAGAACAACATACTTTGGGGAGGAAAGCAACTCTGTAACAAAAGATATGGATCAAAGTAATCACAATGGAAAGAGTGAGTTAGACAATCTCCCTATTGAAAAAGAGAATTCAACATTACTCATGGAAGAAACTGAAGAAGTCAATATAGCAGAAGGAGAAGGTGTACATAATATCCACTTAGAAAAAACATTAAACCAAGAAGAAAAGGACAAATTCATATAGTTTTTCAAACAACATCCTATCAATTTTGCTTGGCCCTATGCGAATATGCTAGGCTTAGATCCAGAATTGGTGTTACATCATCTACCATTGCTACCAGGAATTAAACCGTACAAACAAAAGCTAAGAAAGATGCATCCACAGATTGCATTACTGGTCAAATTAGAACTCCAAAAGTTGTTGGATGTGGCCTTCATTCAACCTATTAACTAAGCCCATGGGGGGCATAAGAATTTGTAGCGACTTTCGAGATCTAAACAAAGCATGTCCTAAGGATGATTTCCCATTACCCAACATAGACATTCAATAGTTGACTTAAATACTGGGAATGAAATACTTTCATTAATGGATGGTTTCTCGAGATACAACCAAATTGGGATTGCACCAAAAGATCAACACAAGATGACATTTACTTGTCCACGGAGAACATACTAGTGGAACGTCATGCCATTTGGTTTTAAAAATGCAAGATCAACATATCAAAGGGCTATGACGACACTAATTCATGACATGATCCATAATATCATGGAAGATTATGTGGATGATCTATTGGCTAAATCACAGATAAGAGAAGGTCATCTTGAAGTCCTGGCAAATATATTTGATCGATTAGAGTAGTACAATGTCAAGCTAAACCCAAATAGTGTGTGTTTGGTGTAACAACAAGCAAACTATTAGGGTTTATTGATTCTAACAAAGGAATTGAAGTAGACCTTGCAAAGGTCTAAGAAATCATCGATATGCAACCTCCATCAACACTAAAGTAGTTAAGAGGGTTACAAGGAAGACTACAATCCATAAGGAGATTCATAGCACAACTAGCAGACACATGTCATCCATTCTAGTATTTACTCAGAAAAGAGGTTAACTTCAAATGGATGGAACGATGCCAAGAACCTTTCCAGGCTTTAAAAGAGTATCTTCTAAATACTCTAGTGTTAGATCCACCTACTCTAGGAAAACCCCTATTACTATATATATCGGCAACAAACTCATCTTTAGGAGCCTTGTTGGCACAACATGATGATCAAAGAAAAGAAAGAGAAATATACTAAATAAGTACAACCTTAATTGGATATGAGCTTCATTAGACTCCTATAGAATGAGCATGTCTAGCTATGATTTTCACACCTCAAAAACTTAGGCATTATATGCTAAGTCACAAAGTACAACTCATTGCATGCTTTGATCCACTCAAATATTTGTTAAGCATAGCAACATTGACTAGAATATTGGCTAAGTGGGTCATGATTTTAAGTGAGTTTGATATAGAGTATGTGGATAGAAAGTCAATCAAAGGGTAGATTATAGAAGATCAGTTAGCAGACACTCCCTTGCAAGACAATCACCTACTACTATTAGACTTTCCTAATGAATCTATATTTACATTAACAACATCAATAATGTGGAAATTATACTTTGATGGGTCCTATACAAATCATGGAGCTGGAGCTGGGATTCTTTTTATCACCCCTCAAGGTGATTCTATCCCTATCATTCAGAAATATTTTTCCCTATATGAACAATATAGTTGAATATGAAGCTCTCATCATAGGACTTTGTACGCTTGTCCAGTGGAGGATAAAGAATTACAGGTCTACGGTGACTCACAACTGATTGTAAATCAAGTCAATGATGACTATAACATAAAATATGATAAATTGTTGCCTTATAAACAAATGGTAGAATATTACAAAAAACATTTTAGTAACATCACTTTTGAACAAATTCCAAGGACGCAAAACAAGGCAGCCGACGCCATGGCTACAATAGGGTCTCTACTAAATATGCCTAATAATGAAACCCAATTTGAGTTTATTGTAGAACAATTGATGATATCGGCATATGAGATTCCCTCATTACAATATGTATGTGCAATTGTGGGTCTAGAATCCCCATGGTATAATGAGATATACACATACTTAGATACTCAGTATATGTCTCCTGATTTGTCTAGAAATCAAAAGAAAACTCTTATTCGTCTGGCATCCAAACACACTATTATTGCTAACAAATTGTATAGAAAAGGATTTGATGGAACCTATTGGGTCTCAAATCAACAGATTGGATAGGTTCTAAGGAAATGCCAACTCCTATGGTCAAACCTTCCAATTGACTTGGCCAACTTATAGAGTGAACCTGTTTAGTTGTTAACTCTCTCACTTCAGGCTCTGCAGGACCTAGGCGGGTATACCTATTCACCAGTTGTCTTTAATGACCGGTGCTTTTTATAGCAGATTAAGTGTCCTGATCTAGTTTCCTCCTATCTCAGGATGGAATAAATTCCTAAGATGGAGACATAGCAGATGAGTTCAAGATTGTTGTTGTAGAAGCTATTCGATCTATGTTTCCTACTTAGTTACTCCTGTTGCTTTAAAATGACATATGATGAATATGGTGATAAGTGTAATCTGTAAATAACCAGTGCCTTCTTTGTTGTTTGGGCTACAGAGTCATTATATTTTCTTTAGGACTTACTATGCGAACCTATGAGACAGTTTTTTAACCCACCCCTTTATGGACCTGTCGGTTATTATTTCTTTTGAGATCAATTGAATGCTTATATCATAAGTTGCTTGAATGAATTTAACCCTACCTTTAAGGGACCATTCAAGTAAGTACTGCGAAGAACAATTATAATTTGCAAGCAGAACTTTTATTTCAACCATATAACATACAACATAAATTTCATTCCAAGAATATGAATAACCTTATCTCTTTAGATAATATCACAAGCGATTGCCAAAACAAAATGAAATAATCCACAACACATACACAAAGAAAAACAACTGATCATAGCATGTATTACATCAAAATTTATACAACAGGAAACTTACAGGTTAACATACATTGCTATCTTGTTCCTATGTGTCTCTTGTTACCATATTACAAAAACCTCTCTCACATATATATGAGAGAAAAAGTCATTTATGAAAAGACGTTTCTTTTCAAAAGACTAATTGTTAATTTGAATATTCCTAACAAACTTAAGTAAAAAGAGATTAAGAATTCCTAAATGATGAATATAATCATCTTCTTTGAAAGTCTTGATCTTAACACTCTGTTTCTTCAATTCTTCTCCTTGTGAAAGGTATTCGAAGATCATCTGGTTCACGGTAGGGGCCATGTCTTTGCTTTGGTCCAACCTTGACAGAGCCCGATCCTTGATGTTTACAAGCTCATTCCGCAAATCTTCCATGGACATTAGTCCTCCTTCTTTATAGAATGAGGGCATTCCAATAGGGCTCCCATCATCCAATTCTTTAAGATCTCGCTTTAGCATATCTTCGAATTTAACATGATCTTCTATATATGAAGTCCCTTCAGCCTTCTCCTCTGGCGTCATCACATCAACACTGCTTATTACCCCATGCAATCGTGCTTTTAACCTTTCATGCTCTCTTAATTCTTTTATGGTTCCAGTGTACACCCTCCAGCAATGTTCGACATGTATAAGCATGGTGTTGAATCGGTGTTCAATGATGTCGTTAACCAATTTATCCATCTTTTGCTGGATATTATTTACCTATTTGGTAGCCTTATCTTCTTGATACTTCCAATATAGAGCATCAGAAACATCATCCAAGCTCTGTCCCGTGGGATATGAGGCATCTTCATTCAAGGGAGTCCCTATCTCAAGTTGTAATATTTTCGTTTGTAACTTTTGGTTCTCCTCTTTAGACTTTTCATACAAGCCCTTATAGGTAATATTTTCCCTGACCAAAAACTCTGTCTGATCCATGTTTAATTTGGATACATCCAGGTTCAACTTTGCAGTGACCCTAGGGTCAGTCTTTCCAACCTGATGAATCATGAGGTGTCCAAAGGTTTCTTCGATATCCACAATAATTGGCCTTTTTCCCTTCGGATATAATGCCCATTGTAGGAGAGCCTTTTGATCAGGATCATACCCGGAGCCTAGGAACAATTTATCTATCTCTTGAGGCAACACTTGTTGATTCAAGTCCTGTTTCTTCAAGAATCCATCAAACAGAAGTGCTGAATTTATGTCCCACCCATAAAATATGATAACACCAGCCTCTTTTAATATTTTCCTCCCTTTCTCAGGGGTCATATCTTTCATGAGAATATCGATTTCATCCTGTAGTCTCTTCATCTGTTCTTCTTCTGGTCTTCTAGCCATGCTTCGTTTCACATGGGCCCCTTTATACTGGTACAAGAATGAAAGGAATTCCCTTGAAGAGGTGAATCCGTCATCAGCAACAAATTCCTCATGCTCTGTCATCCTTATGTCAACTACATCTTTAATGTTGAATTCACCAGTGTCCACATCCACCTCTGCTTCAAAATCGGGGGGATAATCTTCTCTAGGAGAGTCAGCAGGGATGCTACTAGCAGCTGATTTCGGTGACATGTGAGCCAGTGGTTGACTATCCTTTTCAGTATTGATAAAATGAAGGAACTATGGGGGCACTCAATGCATAATCTCTACTTCATGTTGAAGTAGCCTTTTAGCTATCTCCAAAGGGTTTGGGGGTTTCCAAGAAAGTCTCCATCCACCATCCCCCTTGCTCTTTTCCATTTGAAGGCTTCCCAAGTCATTTCTCTTCTTTCTCTCAAAACCCTGGCCTCTTCCCTTTCAAGGTTCTTCATTAAGTCATCTGGCATTTTAGCCACATGTATTCCGGCTTTTAGTTTTTGTGACGCCCTGGCAGCTCTTATATATCCCTCAGGATCAAAGTTCTTTCTAGGATCACCTAGAGTCATGCCATAATAATCTAATTTATTTTGAAGTAAATGATAGCTTTTGAAATTTTAACAATAAAATCAGAAAAAACCAATAACCCGGGAACAATGGATTGTTTACCAAAATCCGTAAGATGTTTGGCACTGACAGTAGATAATTGTCTCACAATCTCCAGGCTAGCCACCCTGTTTGGTACTGTAATTGGAAGCATGTATGGCTTTCCTTCATACCCAAATACCCTGATTTCTGTATGATTATTGTGGCAATACCAGTCACCCCAGTTGTGATCAATCTGGGACTCTGGAGAGAAGTCTTTTGGCTTGAGGAATCTCTTAATTTCAGGGGACAAAGTATAATCTCTATGTTGTCCAAAGGCCGCACTAAGGGGTTTCACAAAATACTCCTGAAAGTGCCAGTATTAGTTGTTCATGAATCTTTGATCCCATGCAGAAACCCATAACTGAACTGGTTTCTTCAAACCATTCTTATCATAAGCTCTGATGCAGAAATCATCTGACTAGAAATTGATTTCTTGTCCACAATAAAGAATAATGTGCATCAATAAAGAGTACAATGAGAAATGGATATTCACAAGGTCTCCTTTCAACTTTTCCAACCCATGATTTAGGGCATTTGCAACATAAGTGGCATAATCAAATGACCTAGGGTCTTTCGATTGTAAATCAGCACACAGAACCATAACCCCAATATCCATGAGAGGATGAGCCTCTAAGCCTAATACTTGGGCTGCAACATAATATGTATACTTAAAATACAGATGGAATTGGTTGACATCAAATGGCACCTTGTCATTTTTGCTGAATGGAACAAAGGACCCACCCACTTTCGATCAGTGAATGGGTAATCTCCATGTCCTGTAGATGTTTTCCAAGCTAAAGAATTCTCGTGACAGTTTCTGCATATCAATTTTCTCTTCTACTTCCCAGTCTAGATCAAATACCATATCAATAGTCTGTTTGTTAATCACCACCAAGGGATTCCCTCAGTAGTCGCATATGGTTTTGGTTCTCGAATCATAGCAATCCACCAGAGCTTTCATTAATTCAACATCCACAAATACATTTGGGACTACCAATTTTCCTAAGTTTTCTTCCATAGGTTACTTATGGGCTCAGGAGCATCCCTTCTCTTGTAACTAAACAGGAATAACTCATGTCCTCTGATTTCAGTCCATATGTCTCCCAGATGTTCAAATCTATCTTCCAATCCTTCTTCTTCACTCTTGATCTTTTTAGACCTCACACTGGATGGCGGGCACTGGTCTAGCAAATCTTGAGTCAAAGCTCTACCTTCCTTTTTCTGTCTTTTGGGCTTCTCTTCAAGGTTTAATTCTTTCCCTTTTCTACTCTTTTTAGAAGAAGAAGAAGGTTCCATAATTTCAGTAAATATGAGAAATCACACTTACTTGGAGAATTGTCTAACTCTTATGATTATCGTTCACGAACTTCAGTAAATTCCTTGCAACTTTCAGTCTCTTAGCATCAATCTAGTTCTTATGAAGATTCGATCAACTCAGCTGTAATTGCATGGGCAACTTGTGCACAGTTAATGTCTCTGTGTCTATAATGGCTATTCAAATGTTTAAACTTAATTGTAGATGTGACATTCCTCACTTGGGCTTTTAACTCTTTCGCGGGAAGTACTGTTCAACTGAAATGATTGTAAATCGAGTTTTCGATGAAACCCTTGTCTTCGGCCGAATACTTTGATCTTTCATCGAAAGCTCACTTTCCTCGATATCACTTCATCGGCGAATAGCCCATGTTGAAAAACCATTTTCAAGTCTCATCGAAATCATCCTTTCCTTGATGAACTTTCTTTCGATAAGTCATTTGCAAGTTTCATAGAAATCATATTTCGATGAGTTCTGTTCTTCGGTGAAAGTTCATGCAAGCTCTTCGAAAGTATTTTTTCTTCGATATCCCCTTTATTGATAAAACCCCTCTATTTTTGTTTGATATAATGTTATCGATGAGATTTGCATTTCGATGAATGCTTTTTGAATTTCTTCGACAGTTGTATCTCCTCGAAATCACTTTTTGCTTTTTGCTTTTTGCTTTTCACTTTTTGATGAAACTGGAGTATCGATGAGCGGCTTCCTTCATTTATCGAAAGTGATATTCCACCAAAGACATCTTTACATAGTTCTTTACACGTCATGCTCTATTTCGATGAAAGCATTCTTTCGGTGAAACTCCTTTTGAGATGCTTGATATGATATTTTGGCTGATAATCTTTTAGTTTTCACGCCTTTGGGAAGATTTTTTTTATTTCAAATATAGTGTTCAACAGCGGCTCTGACTGAGGATGGAGGTATATTGTGTATGTCTTCAAGAATTCAGAATCTCTTGTTAGTGAGGATACATTTTGACAAGTCATGGTATTTACAATGGAAGTGGATCCTAATCTACTGTACATGTAACAGAACACATCAAGAAAAGAAATTTTTCAAGAATTGTCCATGTACTGGAAATTCTTGGACTTCCCCTGTTGTATTTTGGAGTAAGTAGGAGTCTTCTCCTTTTTTATCCATAATCACATATGGTCCGATCCATAAAGCCTCAAATTTGCCATGTTTGCCTTTGTCTTGACTCCTAGCATCCCACATTAAGACCCAATCACCCACACAAAATTTCCTATCCGTTGTCCTCCTGTCATACAACCTCTTCATCTGATTTTGAATCTTTATATTCTGTTTCTGAGCCTCTGTTCTGACTTCATCAAGCTCTGCTAACTGCATCATCCTCTCTTGTGAGGGGTCTTCAACATCTATCCCTTCTTGAGTCACGAACCTATGTATAGGCAAGAGATTGTCCAAAGGCAATCTGGCTCTTTTGCCATAAACCAACTCAAATGGAGACTTTCTCATAGATTTCTTCATTGTTATTCTATCTGCCCATAATGCAAGACTCAACTTTGAATCCCATGCCTTCTTGTTGTGTCCTAACATCCTTTTAATGATCTTTAGGATGTTCTTGTTGCTTGATTCAGCTTACCCATTTCCTTGAGGGTGGTAAGGAGAAGAATGAGATATTTGAATGCCATACTCTTCACAAAAAGTGTTGAATTCCTCAAACCTAAAGGACATGCCATTGTCTGAGATGATCTTTGCAGGAACACCGAATCTAGTAATAATGTTCTCCATTATGAATTTTATTACTACTTTACTAGTAGCTTGTCTAGTGGGTATTGCCTCTACCCACTTGGTAAAATAGTTTGTAGCAACCAATATCCATCTATGTCCTTCGTTGGATCTTTCAGATATTTCTCCTATGAAATCTATTCCCCATTGCTGAAATGGTTCCTCAGCTAGCATTGGTCTTAATGGAAGTGACCCTTGATATTTCATTTTGCCTAAAAATTTCTTACAAGCTTCACACTTTCTAACATATCTATAAGAGTCATTGAAAACGCATGGCCAAAAGTATCCAGCTCTCAATATCTTATGTGCACTAGTCTTAGCCGAAAAATGACCACCACAAACCCCATCATGCATCTCTTGGAGAACCTTCTCTGCTTGGCAGTTATCTAGGCACAATAATAATATCCCATCTCTGTTTTTCCAATACAAGTCCCCATTGACAATCACATATCTCACAGATTTCAATTTTAAAGTTCTTCTCTGATTATCAGTCATACCATCCGGGCATTTCAAGTGCTTAAGGTAGTATATGATGTCAGTGTACCATGCTGTATTCTCAATGCTGAAGTTGGATTCTTCTAATCCTACTTGGTTTACACAAGACTCCTCAATTTCAGTCCTTGTCATGAGTTTGGCCAACCCTTGTCCTTTGATAACTTGTGAAATTTTGAGTTCAATGTTGAACTCTTGTATTTGGTTGATCCATTTACATCTTTTGCCTGTGACCTCAGTTTGTCTGAAGATATCCTTCACTGTTGTATTAGGAACATATGCTATAACTTTAGCCCCCACTAAGTATGGTCTAAACTGCTTTACTGATCTGACCAAGGCATAAGCCTTCTTTTCATTCAACTCATATTTTATTTCTGAAGGGCTCAAAGACTTGCTAAAATATGCAATGTGTTGCTCATACCCTTCTGGATTCTTCTGCAACAATACCGCTGCTATTGTATGAAAAGAAGTGAATGAGAATATTATAAAAGGCTTGCTAAAATCTAGAGAGATTAGTACTGGTGCTTCAGAAATTGCTCTTTTGATCGCTACAAAGGAATCAATTGCTTCCTCAGTCCAATCAATTTGGACTCCTTTCTTTAACATCTTTACTATAGGTTTTATTATGTTTGCAAAATTTAGAATAAACCTTCTTACAAAATTTATTTGTCCCAAGAATGATTGAATGGCCTTGATAGTTCGAGGAATGGGAACCTCATTGATAGCTGCCACCCTTTCAGGGTCAATTCTTACCCCTTCCTTGGATACTATGTGTCCAAGCAACTTTCCTTCTTCGACACCAAAATGGCATTTTTTAAGATTCAAGGAAATCCCATACTCTAAGGCTTTCTTGAATATCTTCTCAAGGTGCTCACAATGATCATCAGCCCTTTTTGAGTATGCAGTTAAATCATCTTGGTATACTACCATGATTACATCAATCAGCTCTGCAAAAGCCACATCCATTGCTCTCTGAAATGTGGCACCAGCATTAGTCAATCCAAATGGCATTCGTGCATATACATAAGTGCCCCATGGAGTTGTAAAGGCTATTTTATACTTCTCAATTTCTTTAACTTTCACCTGATTGTAACCTGAAAACCCATCCATCATAGATAATAACTCACACCCTGTCACTTTCTGCAGCATGTTGTCCATATTTGGCAATGGGTAATTGTCCTTTAGAGATGATATGTTTAAGTTTCTAAAGTCCACACACAATCTAATATCCCCATTCTTCTTTCTGACCGGTACTAAGTTAGAGACCCATGTGGAATATCTGCAGGGTTCAATAATTCCTGCATCTTTCATTTTTATGATCTCTTCCCTCATTTTTGGTAACAATGTTGGATTAATAGGTCTCTGCTTTTGTCTGAATGGTTTAGCTTCTGGCTTAAGCGGTATCTTATGCTGAAAAAGATCTTCTCTATAGGATTTGAGATCTTCATAAGACCATGCAAACACGTTTTTATACCTTCTTAGTAATGTCATCAGTTGTTGTCTCATGGTAGGAGTTAGCCTTCTCCCAATGAAAACATTTCTAGGAGTTTCTTCACTTCCTAAATTGACTTGTTCCACATCACTTTCTTTAACAGCTGATCCTTTAGTCTCAATTACATCCTGAGCATTGAAAGTCCTTTCCAATGCTACTAAGCCTCTTGGTAATTTATTTGACTTCAATTGTATGATTTCATGTCCAAATAAAGTTTCGTTACCTTCAGTCTTTTCCACGAAGTCACTGAAATCTATTGCCTGAGTCTGATAGTGATCAACACACTGTAAGAATTTTAGTAGGTCTGTATCATCATGAAACACTTGCCAATTATATAGGTTGTCAGGAACTGATGGTCTTACTTTCATCTCTACTTCAGATATCCCAGTTAGTGTTATATCATTATCCTTCAATGCAATACTGGCTAAAAAGTCTGCCATGATGTTCTTTGACCTGTCGATCCAGTTTATTTGAAAAGCATCAAAAAGTTCTATAGTATCCCAAACAGCATTTCTATACTATTTCAGTCTTAAGTGCTTTGAAGAATACTTCTCCTTTACTTGTGAGACTATTAACTCTGAGTCACCAAACACACTGAGTAATTTAATTCCATGTTTAACTGCTATATTAAGACCAGTAAGTAAGGCTTCATATTCCGCAATGTTATTTGTGCATTCAAATAGCAATTTGAAAGAATATTTGTAAGTTTCCCCTGTGGGTGAGATAAATAGGATTCCAGCCCCACTCCCTTCCTTGCTACAAGACCCATCAAAGAACATTTTCCATACTTGATCATTCTTCCCAACTAGACCTGATTCAATGGGGATCCACTCATCAACCTTAGGTTTTGTCAACTACACTTGGAAATTGTCCATATCAATTTGCAAAAAACATATTTGATTTGTTAACTCTTCCATGTCTTCTATGATATATGTGGATCGGGGTTCCCTATCAATTTTTACCTCCTGCCCATTTATTGGAATCATAGCATATGATAAATCTAACTACACATACCCTCCAATCATGTTTGACCATTGCCTAGATAGCAACATCCCATAGTTTGGAGGGACATCCACCACTGTAATATCTATTTTGTATGATGCTTCAGGACAGGCTGCCAATTTGAATTCTACATCTTTCATGATGCCAACCACTGGGACCGACCTGTTGTCCATGGCATAACATTTCCCAAAGGTAGTATCAACTTCCAATCCAAGTTCTTTCATCACTCCAACAGGCATGACATTTATGGCTGCTCCTAAGTCGATCATACAATTCTTTACTTTCTTATTGTTTACCACCAAAGTGAGATAAAATGGGTCTACTTGTGTTGGGTTTTTGGTTATGGTGGACCCTAGATATATAACTGGGGCCATTTGTTCATTATTATTACCTTTTGGAACCTCTTGTTTCTGTTCGTTCACTTTTTCCTTCTGGACACTTGAAATTATCTCAAGAGTCTTTTCTCTGTATTCAAGAAACTTCATTATTTCCATTAGGGGAACAAAAACTTTTAATTGCATTAATGCATTTGAAATATCAAATGAAGTGGAGTGTTGTGCCAAAGGAAATTTTGTTATATCTTCTTTTTGAACATCAGGACCCCTTGTATTATTCTTTGGTACATCTTCCTTAGTTTTAGCTGCTTTATTTGTTTGCTTGGGTGTTTCATCATTTTCTTTTATAAAAAGACTAGTGAGTTTGCTTTGCTTTGGATTCACCACACTATTCCTCAAATCATAAGTTCTTTTTGCTTGTGCAACGGCATAAGCTGTAATTCTTCTCTTTTCTTCTTCAGTGGGGATTCTGAGCTTAACACTTTCATTTATGTTGGTGGTTACGGGTAACACAGAGCATTGATCAATGTTCATGGAATGTGATCCTCCTTCTTCTGCAAAGGACATCATGTTAATAGTTGGGTCACCCATATGTTCTTCATAACCATTCTCTTCCTCTTGCAATCCTTTTGCTACAGCGCACAAAGAGGGAGCATGTGGCATATTGCAAGCATAACACCACATGTCATCATCTTGAGTATAGTTTACTGTTCTTTTCAAGGGATATGGAATTTGCTGGTTGTCTCTGTGATTCCTGTCTACTGGTTTTCCATCTTTCCAGGTAGTGTTATAGGGCATGTCATGCAATCTGGACCTCTCATGACGATAATATTGCTGCTTCTCTGTTTTGTTTACCCTTACAGATAAATCTTTTAGGGCATTCAAAACTTTGTCAAGCTTATCCTCATCTTTATTAGCCTTGGGTGCTTTAGGATTGTACAACCTGGCATCTTCTCTTTTCCCCACTTTACCAGCAGCCTTCCTATTATTTTCTATAAAAATGGCATCTTTCATAACATCCCGGAGGTCTCTAGGATTTCTGGTTCTCAGCTCATAGTTTGTTTTACTATCATAAGCATTGATGTAATATAGAATGCTTACCTCAGGTACTAGTTTCATCCTATTGGGGATTTTGTTTAGAACCCTGTTAAATATTTTATTAAAATCTACCACTGATTCATTTTGCTCCTTTTTTATGCTAATGATCTCATGCAAAGCAAATTCAGGTCTGCTATGGTCTCCATACTGCTCAAGGAATAATTTTTTGAACTCTGCAAGATTTCTAATAGATGCATCGGGCAATGCCCTAAACCAATCTCTTGCATCTTCTGTTAATGATTGCATAAATAACCTGATCTTAACATCTTCATGTGGTAAACCAAAATCCTCAATTACTACATCAAAGGCTTTACAATGAGCTTCTCCTGAAATTGCATTACTTCCCGTGAATCTTGGTAATGGAGTCCTGATTTCATTTGGGATAGGATATCGGTATACCATCATTCCTAAAAAATCAAACTACGTCATTTGTTCCATATTCATTAGTCCATGTCCCCCGTGAGGATTCCCAAAGTTTTGGTTCATATTACCATATGAGGGTATTTGATTTTGATAAGGAAAAGGGTATTGATTCTGGTATTGATATTGAAATTGATCCAGGGGTGGATGTTGGTTATAAAATTGACCTGGAGGTGGAAATTGGTTATGAGAAGCAAAGTTTCTATGTAAATTTGGCTGGACTGGTGGTGCACTTGATTGCACATTGTAAAGCGGAAAAATCGAACCCTAGTCGTTCTCCCCTCCCCAACTCCAAGGAGAGAGAAAGGGAGAGTCACTAGGGTTGATGGTTTTCACTTAGGGGAGACTTTACATTCAAAAGAGGGGTTGAAACCCCCAAGATCCAATCCCACGCAATGCAAGATTGGATTCTATATGAGTTTCAAGGGTTAAGACATCAAGGATACCCTCTTTTGTAAAGAAATGTAGATAGAAAGATTGAACTAGGAATGCATGTAAAGTAGGAAAGATTCACTTATAAACAGAGATAGGGATATGGTATGAAGCCGCGGACCTGGAATTAGAAGTAAAATGTCGAGATGGTGCTGTTCTGCAAATTTGAGCGAAAGTTGACAGGACAATGGCGCCCGGCGTGCACACGGTCCTCCGAAAAATCCACGAAACGAAGGTGGATCTATTCCTCCTTGCACAAGGATTCCAGATCTTCAATTACAGCCGCGTACCTGCAACCTACACACAGAAAAGAGAGGACGATTGGGGGGTTAGGGATGAGGGGTTTTCCTTTAGGTCAAACCCCGGTTTTGGAATTAACCAAGAAATGAGAATGCTGTAAGTGTAAATGTTTGTAATGTAAACAAGTACTGATACCTTGTTGTAAGAATGTTTGTATTCTTACATGCAAAGGTGTAATGTATGTAGTATGTAATGTGTTGTAAGTGATCTCCTCTTCAATGGTTGAATCCTTGTCTTGAATGCAACACTTAGCCTTGAATGGAGACTTAGAATGCTCAATTGCTTGAAGGAATGCTTGAATGCTTGAATGCTTGAATGTTTCAATATCATTTCCGCATCTTTGCACACATATCTCCTCCTCCCTTTTTTGAGAGAGGGAATGTAGTTTATATACTTGTCAATTAGGGCTGATAGACTGATTTTCCCGACCTTAGGCCGACCAGAAAATGTTATTTTCCAATTTGCAAGCTTAAAGACCCGAAGCCCCATAGGAGACAGGGCCCAAAATAGGGCCAGGGACCAGGGCGCTGGGCGCCCTAGTCCAGAAGGACCAGGGCGCTGGGCGCCCTAGTCCAGAAGGACTAGGGCACTGGGCACCCTAGTCCAGAAGGACTAGGGCGCTGGGCGCCATGGTCCCACCTCCAGGGGCAGTAGGGTGCAAGGAGGATCAGGCCAAGGTGCAGAAAGATGCAGTTTTTGATGTCGTAAATAGGTTTCCGGGTCTCCATTCAGGTTCAATGTTGCACCACCATCGTGAAGACCCAAATGCAGTCAAAATTGCAAGTGTCACAATTTTAGGATGCTACATTTAGCCCCCACTTTAGCGGGAGTATAAGTGTACACTCATACTTCCGGTAAAGTACAAGGAAACAACATTGAAAGACTTTCACCACGTCAAGGAGGCAAGATAAACCAAGCCCCCAGTGGACTAAGGATCTTACGACTTCAATTGACAAAGTAAAAGGGAAGATCATGAGGGAGAACCATGACTGTCAGTAGTAGGGTTCCCTCACTATGAGTCATGCAAGAAAGATATCAAAAATTTTCAAGGCAAAGATAAATTTGTCAAGAAATTTTCAAGTATCTTGAAAAGATATAGACGGGATGTATGCCCCCCCTACGTTAAAGCGATCGCACACGCCTTACCGGGGGTGATTGCTTTAAGGTAGTGATACATATAAGAAATGAGAAAGGAGCACGTTACCACAAGGATTTAACCCCCAAGTGTGAGATAAGCCCAAGGATAATAGACACAAAACACAAAGCACAAGGTGACTTCGCTTTCCTCAGGGTCAGTATGCTATATGATAATTCATGTATATCATATGTATGTATGCATAATTGTTCTTCATTCCCCAATCAAGGAAGGTCACCTAGAAGAAGGGAACACATGTGTCTTTTGAGTCAACATGAGAGAGACCAAAAGAGATCTCAATGTTTTGCATCGTCCTCAAGTAGACAACACTAAGGACAACAAATAGGAGAATGAGAATAACACATAGAAGAAGTAACAAAAGAGAGGAGGAGAGAGTCTGCTATGCTAATGAACTAGTCTAGCACGTCATCTACCCCCCGATCTTACTGATCAATATTTCGGGAAGGTAGGAAACACGCTAGAGGAGGAACATCCAACACAGCAGATGGAGCTATCACAAGATCCAAACAAGGGCTATGTTCATATCCCAAGCCACGTTGTTCTTGTCTAGGAGCTAGGATAAGTGCTTTAGAAAATTTGTTAGATAGATGGTTATCAACATCAACATATTCATATTCACTATCAGAATGAACAGGAGTAACATTTTCATCTATATCATCATCAAGATTTATAAAAATAGGATCTTTAACTCGCACAGGATCAAGACCATCATGCACCTTATGTTCAGGAGATTTTGGCTCAATTGTCGGCTGAGGAGAAAATGGAATAATGTTGGCTGAAGGTGTTTTTGGGGATTGCAAAGTTTGAGAAGCAGCTGCCTGAGCTCTAAGACGACGCTTTCGTCAGCATTCACGTGCAGAATGATTTCATCTAGTCTTAGTAGGAAGTTGAGAATATTGAGGAGGAGGAATGTTCTCATCCTTATCACTTGGGTGTTTAGGTTGTGGTCTCTTAGGTTGAACAATAGGAGAAGAGGAAGGTCTCTTCTCTCCATAAGAGGAAGGAGGAGGAACTACTCCATATAAGGGAGGAATATTTGGTTTAGGAAGGAGACCAAGTCCATCATGACGAGGAGGGATAGGTCTACTTTTAGGAAGTTTATTAGATATAGGCATAGTCACATTCATAGGAATGGGTTGGGAATCTTCTTGAGGAAAGACATTAGTTTTATCTTTCAAGGGAAGAACTTCCTTCTCAAGAACGATAGGAATGTCAAGTTTGGGTGTTCTAGGTTCACTTAGAGATAGGATCATATCTTTTTTCCACTTTTGATAAGATTTAAAAATATGATCACTTCGCGGAGGAATAGATTGAAATTGTTTAGGCCAAAAGTAATCAATAGGAACGCTAGAAGTTCTTTCAGCTGGTTTAAAGAGACTATGATTGACAGTAACAACTTCACCATTATGGGGAAATTTCAAACACTTGTGAATAGGAGAAGCAATAGCTTTCATGGAAGATAGCCAAGGATAGCCTAGCTTGACACGAAATTGTTTGGATGATGGAATAATAGCAAAGTCCACATCAAGGGATTTGTTATGGACCTCAATAGGTAATGTAATAGAACCAATTGCAGGAGAAGAAAATGCATCAAATAATTTCACAACCACATTTGTTTCATCATAGATCACTTGATTCAATTGCAAAGTAAAAAGAAATTCTTCAGTAATGATATTAACCATACAAGAAGGATCAATAAGCACTCCACGGCAAGGTGTATTCTTGACTTTTGCAACTATATATAAAGGACCATCAGGTGCCCTGATAGTTTCACTATAATCAAATGTGGTGGAAGGTTCTTTAGGGATTTTCTGTTGTTCCACAAAGTTAATCACATCAGGAGTCATAGACATAAGATCATCAGGTGAGACAGAGGAATCAGTAGTATCAATCGCATTAGAGGTATGAGAAGGCAATGGATCAGTAAAAATCTGAAGATTTTGGTTAGGAGGAGCTACAGATGTGTTGCCTTTATCATTCACACCAGAAACAGAGATAGTATGATTATCAATCAAATCTTGAATTTTACCCTTTAAAGCAAAACATTTCTCAGTATCATGCCCAGGATGACGATGAAATTGACAAAAAGATTTGTTATCAAAATAGGGCGAATTAATCTTTGTAGGATCTATTTGCCTTATAGGAGGAAGAGTAAGCACATTTTGTTCCAATAACTTATTCATAATACTATGCAATGATTCATTCAAAGGAGTAAACTTTCTTTCTTTCTTGAAAAACTTAGAAATGGGAGGCACACCTGATGCCGCATTCACATTGTTGTTGATGATGTTTTCATTGAATTTAATGGACTCTCTGTTCGGTTTAAACTTCCCAAATGGTTGTTGACTACTATCACCCTTATCACTCGGAGTCATAGGATTTGCTTGTTCCATTTGACTCACAGTTAGTTGATAATTGTGAAGAGTTGCGCACAACTGTTGGAAAGAAGAAAACTCAGAAAACATGAGTTTTTCTCTAATATCTTTTTGTAAATTAGAAATAAAGATTCTTTGAATATCATTGTCAGGCACTGGAAAGGAAATTTGAGCATACAAATGCTTATATCTACCAATGAAATCAGTCACTTTTTCTTTAACACCTTGTTTACAATGCATTAAATCAATCAAAGTAACTTTAGGACTTATATTGTTTTGAAATTGTTGAATGAAAGCATTTGCAAGTTGTTTGAAAGAAGAAATAGAATAGGAAGGCAACGAGCAATACCATTGTAGGGCTTTATATCTTAATGTTCTAGTAAACAGTTTTGCAAGCAACCTTTGGTCATAAGCAAAATCGGTACATATTGTTTGAAAGGTCTTAACATGTGTTAGAGGATCACCCTTACCATTATAAAGCTCCAAATGCGGAATTTCAACATGTTTAGGGGGAATAGCTCAAACAATGTCAAGAGAAAGTGGGCTCGCAACATCAAATGTGGGCACACTAAACTTAGATTGATTCATAGAGGCAATTTGTTGCTGTAAAGAAGAGACAGTTTGTGCAAGATTGTTAATGGTCGCTTCAGTCGAAGAGTTCATATTCGACATGTTAGATTGTGATGGAGGTGTTATGTTATTGAAAGAAGGTAGAGAGTAAGGTGGTGGGACACTATGATAGTTAGTCATAGGAGATGATTGGAAAGGAGGAACACTACAAGGAGGAATGGAATGATTAAACGAATTGCCCCCTTGCGTCATGTTCATTTGTGGAGATATAATAGGAACACTCACTGAAGGAATGAATGAAGAAGTTGGATTGAATGAAAGAAGAGGGTTGATTGAAGAAGAGGGATTACCCCCATGACTGGTGATCATAGGAGGAATGTCTTGTGTTGAAGTAGTCATTATGTTTGATGTAAAAGTAGGTATACTAGCAATAGGAGTCGTCAAAGGAATAGAATGATTGACTTGAGTAGGAGGTTGTGTATAACCTAAGGTTTCGGCACAACTTTTCATCGGCATCACATTCGAATCCACAATGTGTGCAATACCACGCAAAATATCAATTCCATTCTTATCACTTTGAACCATACATTTTAGACCCTCAATTAATGAAAGAGCTTCGCTATCGGGGTATTCTTGAGACATCCATTGTCGAAAATCATCAAATTGGTTATCCAATTTTGAAAGTTGTTCTACAGAAACCTCATGGAGAGCTTCTTCATCATTAAGAGGATTAGAGGAATTACCCATGTCCTCATTAAAAAGGCCATTCAAATTAGGTTCCATCTCCTCGGTAATTACACCTTGGAAAGACTTAATTCTAAGGCTTCGTCTAATGGGAATAGTGTAAGTAGGGCTTATTGTTGTAAAACTCATGCACTAAAGAGAGAGAGAAGATTTTGAATTTTAGAGGTAGCAAATTTCAATAAAATCAGCCAATCTCCTAGATTTAAGCTGTTAAATGCAATCAGGACAATCTCCCGAAATTTCGGAAAAAATGTCCGGGACCGTGGCGCTCAGAGTGCACACGGTCCTCGCAACTTTTTTCAAAATTTTCAGGGATGAAAGTTATGATGATTTTAAAGCTAATCTGAAAAAATTGAGTGATTTTATGATCTGTAGATAGGCCAAATTAAAGTTGTAATCTCAAAATTGAGCCCTACCAAGATTGTTGAAAAACGTAAAATTTGAATTTTGAAAAAGAGAGGGAAACTGAAATTTTGAATTTTATGATTTTAGAGGGAATGCTGAAAGCAATGCAGGCTTTGAAATTTAAAAGTTGACTCGATTTCATGCAAAATTCGAATTTGAAAGCGGAAATCAGAGTTATCACAATTAGACACTTAATTTCAAAAGTCAGAAATTACAAGAATTTGAATAAAACACTGAAATTTCGAATGAATGTTAACACACTTTTCAGATTTAGGACAGCAAGAAACACAATTTTGATATGAATTTCAATTTCAACAATTTTTGAATGATTAGAAGCCTCAATCCAAGCAATTGCTAGGCCAAATTTGACTTTAATTTTGAAAGTGTTAAAATTGATAAAATCAGCCAAAATTCTGGATTTTAGCAGAAAAATACAGTAAGATCTAGCTCCCAAAATTTCAGAAAAAAAGTCGGGGATGATGGCGCTCGGGGTGCACATGGTCCTCGCAACTTTTTTCCAAATTTTCAGAGATGAAAGATATTGTGATTTTGTTGCGGAATCCAAAGTTACAGCCGATTTGGAAGTGTTTTGATTAGTGAAATTATCAGTCAAAGGTTGAATCAAGAGGGTTCTAAAAATTAGGGTTTTGACACTTAACCACTTAATTTTCTGAATTAAAGCACAAATATGAATTAACAATTTGCAATAGAAGGGTAGATCTGAAACAAGCATTAACAATTAAACATTTCACAAGCTCAATTGCTAAAAAGAAAATTTTAGGGCTTTTATGCAGTCAACCTCTAAAATTTGCACAAGATCAAACATGAAAAATGTAATTAAGGAAACAAAATTTTTAGATCTAACCATGAATAATCAGAATGAGGATGTTCACGTCGGGTTCACCAAAATGTAAAGCGGAAAAATCAAACCCTAGTCGTTCTCCCCTCCCCAACTCCAAGGAGAGAGAAAGGGAGAGTCACTAGGGTTGATGGTTTTCACTTAGGGGAGACTTTACATTCAAAAGAGGGGTTGAAACCCCCAAGATCCAATCCCACGCAATGCAAGATTGGATTCTATATGAGTTTCAAGGGTTAAGACATCAAGGATACCCTCTTTTGTAAAGAAATGTAGATAGAAAGATTGAACTAGGAATGCATGTAAAGTAGGAAAGATTCACTTATAAACAGAGATAGGGATATGGTATGAAGCTGTGGACCTGGAATTAGTAGTAAAATGTCGAGATGGTGCTGTTCTGCAAATTTGAGCGAAAGTTGACGGGACGATGGCGCCCGGCGTGCACACGGTCCTCCGAAAAATCCGCGGAACGAAGGTGGATCTGTTCGTCTCTGCACAAGGATTCCAGATCTTCAATTACAGCCGCGTACCTGCAACCTACACACAGAAAAGAGAGGATGATTGGGGGGTTAGGGATGAGGGGTTTTCCTTTAGGTCAAACCCCGGTTTTGGAATTAACCAAGAAATGAGAATGTTGTAAGTGTAAATGTTTGTAATGTAAACAAGTACTGATACCTTGTTGTAAGAATGTTTGTATTCTTACATGCGAAGGTGTACTGTATGTAGTATGTAATGTGTTGTAAGTGATCTCCCCTTCAATGGTTGAATCCTTGTCTTGAATGCAACACTTAGCCTTGAATGGAGACTTAGAATGCTCAATTGCTTGAAGGAATGCTTGAATGCTTGAATGCTTGAATGTTTCAATATCGTTTCCGCATCTTTGCACACATATCTCCTCCTCCCTTTTTTGAGAAAGGGAATGTAGTTTATATACTTGTCAATTGGGGCTGATAGACTGATTTTCCCGACCTTAGGCTGACCAGGAAATGTTATTTTCCAATTTGCAAGCTTAAAGACCCGAAGCCCCATAAGAGACCAGGCCCAAAATAGGGCCAGGGACCAGGGCGCTGGGCACCATGGTCCTGGGGGACCAGGGCGCTGGACACCCTAGTCCAGAAGGACCAGGGCGTTGGGCACCATGGTCCCACCTCCAGGGGCAGTAGGGTGCAAGGAGGATCAGGCCAGGGTGCTGAGAAATGCAGTTTTTGGTGTCATGAACAAGTTTCGGGGTCTCCATTCAGGTTTAACATTGCATCACCATCGTGAAGACCCAAATGCAGTCAAAATTGCAAGTGTCACAATTTTAGGACGCTACACACATGATCATTCCTTTTGTTACCAAACAAGGGGTTCTCATAAGCCTTAAAATTATTACTCTGTGCTTTACTCACTCCCTGAGCACATTTTTTCTTGTAGTTGTTTACATCTTTATTAAAGTCATCCTCACCAACGTTTATGCCTAATTTAGCACACAGCTCCAAACATTCCTGAGTCCTTCCTTAGTTTCTCATTTCAGTAGCTGCCTCCATCATTTGTCTAGTTAAATCTATGAATCTATCTGCAGGATCTGCTATACCTGATCCCGATGAAGGCAGTGTGTTTTGTTTGGATCGTGCTTCATGATTTTCGAAACCAGGGGGAATTTGATATCGCCCCTTTTGGGCTTTATATGCTGCAACCAAATCCTCATTTACTGGGCTTGAAGTAGTTTCTTTATCCTATTCTCCTGAAGGTGAATGTTGGTTGCCTTCATGTTAATACTGATTGTATCTTTCTCTCATGAGTTCATTCATGGGTTCTTTGTTTTTGTTCTTTCATTGAGAGAAATCTAACAGGGATAAAGATTGTCCTTTTCTGACTGACCTCATTCCATGCATAGATATTCCTCCCCTTTATCTTTGAGTCGCCACCTCTTTTCTTAAGAGGAAAGTTTTTTCTTTCCTTTGAGTTCTCTCCCACAGCAGAGTCTTAATAATTCTCCCCAGCAGAGTCGCCAATCTGTTGGGTCTCAAATCAATAGATTGGATAGGTTCTAAGGAAATGCCAACTCCTATGGTCAAACCTTCCAATTGACTTGGCCAACTTATAGAGTGAACCTATTTAGTTGTTAACTCTCTCACTTCAGGCTCTGCAGGACCTAGGCGGGTATACCTATTCACCAGTTGTCTTTAATGACCGGTGCTTTTTATAGCAGATTAAGTGTCCTGATCTGGTTTCCTCCTATCTCAGGATGGCATAAATTCCTAGGATGGAGACATAGCAGATGAGTTCAAGATTGTTGTTGTAGAAGCTATTCGATCTATGTTTCCTACTTAGTTACTCCTGTTGCTTTAAAATGACATATGATGAATATGGTGATAAGTGTAATCTGTAAATAACCAGTGCCTTCTTCGTTGTTTGGGCTACAGAGTCATTATATTTTCTTTAGGACTTACTATGTGAACCTGTGAGACAGTTTTTTAACCCACCCCTTTATGGACCTATCGGTTATTATTTCTTTTCAGATCAATTGAATGCTTATATCATAAGTTGCTTGAATGAATTTAACCCTACCTTTAAGGGACCATTCAAGTAAGTATTGCGAAGAACAATTATAATTCGCAAGAAGAACTTTTATTTCAACCCTATAACATACAACATAAATTTCATTCCAAGAATATGAATAACCTTATCTCTTTAGATAATATCACAACCAATTGCCAAAACAAAATGAAATAATCCAAAACACATACGCAAATAAAAACAACTGATCATAGCATGTATTCCATCAAAATTTATATAACAGGAAACTTACAGGTTGGCATACATTGCTATCTTGTTCCTATGTGTCTCTTGTTACCATATTACAAAAACCTCTCTCACATATATATGAGAGCAAAAGTCATTTATGAAAAGACATGTCTTTTCAAAATACTAATTGTTAATTTGAATATTCCTAACAAACTTAAGTAAAAAGAGATTAAGAATTCCTAAATGATGAATATAATCATCTTCTTTGAAAGTCTTGATCTTAACACTCTGTTTCATCAATTCTTCTCCTTGTGAAAGGTATTCGAAGATCATCTGGTTGACGGTAGGGGCCATGTCTTTGCTTCGGTCCAACCTTGACAGAGCCCGATCCTTGATGTTTACAAGCTCATTCCGCAAATCTTCCATGGACATTAGTCCTCCTTCTTTATAGAATGAGGGCATTCCAATAGGGCTCCCATCATCCAATTCTTTAAAATCTCGCTTTACCATATCTTCGAATTTAACATGATCTTCTATATATGAAGTCCCTTCAGCCTTCTCCTCTGGCGTCATCACATCAACACTGCTTATTACCTCATGCAATCGTGCTTTTAACCTTTCATGCTCTCTTAATGCTTTTATGGTTCCAGTGTACACCCTCCAGTAATGTTCGACATGTATAAGCATGGTTTTGAATTGGTGTTCAATGATGTCGTTAACCAATTTATCCATCTTTTGCTGGATATTATTTACCTATTTGGTAGCCTTATCTGCTTGATACTTCCAATATAGAGCATCAGAAACATCATCCAAGCTCTGTCCTATGGGATATGAGGCATATTCATTCAAGGGAGTCCCTGTCTCAAGTTGTAATATTTTTGTTTGTAACTTTTGGTTCTCCTCTTTAGACTTTTCATACAAGCCCTTATAGGTAATATTTTCCTTGACCAAAAACTCTGTCTGATCCATGTTTAATTTGGCTACATCCAGGTTCAACTTTGCAGTGACCCTAGGGTCAGTCTTTCCAACCTGATGAATCATGAGGTGTCCAAAGGTTTCTTTGATATCCACAATAATTGGCCTTTTTCCCTTCGGATATAATTCCCATTGTAGGAGAGCCTTTTGATCAGGATCATACCCGGAGCCTAGGAACAATTTATTTATCTCTTGAGGCAACACTTGTTGATTCAAGTCCCGTTTCTTCAAGAATCCGTCAAACAGAAGTGTTGAATTTATGTCCCAACCAGAAGAGATGATAACACCAGCCTCTTTTAATATTTTCCTCCCTTTCTCAGGGGTCATATCTTTCATGAGGGTATCGATTTCATCCTGTAGTCTCTTCATCTGTTCTTCTTCTGGTCTTCTAGCCATGCTTCGTTTCACATGGGCCCCTTTATACTGGTACAAGAATGAAAGGAATTCCCTCGAAGAGGCGAATCCATCATCAGCAACAAAGTCCTCATGTTGTGTCATCCTTATGTCAACTACATCTTTAATGTTGAATTCACCAGTGTCCACATCCACCTCTGCTTCAAAACCGGGGGGATAATCTTCTCTAGGAGAGTCAGCAGGGATGCTACTAGCAGCTGATTTCGGTGACATGTGAGCCAGTGGTTGACTATCCTTTTCAGTATTGATAAAATGAAGGAACTGTGGGGGCACTCTATGCATAATCTCTACTTCATGTTGAAATAGCCTTTTAGCTATCTCCAAAGGGTCTTGGAGGTTTCCAAGCAAGTCTCCATCCACCATCCCCCTTGCTCTGTTCCATTTGAAGGCTTCCCAAGTCATTTCTCTTCTTTCTCTCAAAACCCTGGCCTCTTCCCTTTCAAGGTTCTTGTTTAAGTCATCTAGCATTTTAGCCACATGTATTCTAGCTTTTAGTTTTTGTGACGCCCTGGTAGCTCTTATATATCTCTCAGGATCAAAGTGCTCTCTAGGATCACCCATAGTCATGCCATAATAATCTAATTTATTTTTAAGTAAATGATAGCTTTTTGAACTTTTAATAATAAAATCAGAAAAAACCAATAACCCTAGAACAATGGATTGTTTACCAAAATCCATAAGATGTTTGGCACTGACAGTAGATAATTGTCTCACAATCTCCAGGCTAGCCACCCTATTTGGTACTGTAATTGGAAGCATGTATGGCTCTCCTTTATACCCAAATACCCTGATTTCTATATGATTATTGTGGCAATACCAGTCACCCCAGTTGTGATCAATCTGGGACTCTGGAGAGAAGTCTTTTGGCCTGAGGAATCTCTTAATTTCAGGGGACAAAGTATAATCTCTATGTTGTCCAAAGGTCGCACTAAGGGGTTTCACAAAATATTCCTAAAAGTGCCAGTATTGGTTGTTCATGAATCTTTTATCCCATGCAGAAACCCATAACTGAACTGGTTTCTTCAAACCATTCTTATCATAAGCTCTGATGCAAAAATCATCTGACTAGAAATTGATTTCTTGTCCACAATATAGAATAATGTGCATCAATAAAGAGTACAATGAGAAATGGATATTCACAAGGTCTCCTTTCAACTTTTCCAACCCATGATTTAGGGCATCTGCAACATAAGTGGCATAATCAAATGACCTAGAGTCTTTCGATTGTAAATCAGCACATAGAACCATAACCCCAATATCCATGAGAGGATGAGCCTCTAAGCCTAATACTTGGGCTGCAGCATAATATGTATACTTAAAATATGGATGGAATTGGTTGACATCAAATGGCACCTTGTCATTTTTTCTGAATGGAACAAAGGACCCGCCCACTTTCGGCCGGTGAATGGGTAATCTCCATGTCCTGTAGATGTTTTCCAAGCTAAAGAATTCTCGCGATAGTTTCTGCATATCAATTTTCTCCTCTACTTCCCAGTCTAGATCAAATACCATATCAATAGTCTGTTTGTTAATCACCACCAAGGGATTCCCTTGGTAGTCACATATGGTTTTGCTTCTCGGATCATAGCAATCCACCAGAGCTTTCATTAATTCAACATCCACAAATACATTTGGGACTACCAATTTCCCTAAGTTTTCTTCCATAGGTTACTTATGGGCTCAAGAGCATCTCTTCTCTTGTAACTAAATAGGAACAACTCATGTCCTCTGATTTCAGTCCATATGTCTCCCAGATGTTCAAATCTATCTTCCAATCCTTCTTCTTCACTCTTGATCTTTTTAGACCTCACACTGGATGTCGGGTACTGGTCTAGAAAATCCTGAGTCAAAGCTCTACCTTCCTTTTTCTGTCTTTTGGGCTTCTCTTCAGGGTTTAATTCTTTCCCTTTTCTACTCTTTTTAGAAGAAGAAGAAGGTTCCATAATTTCAGTAAATACGAGAAATCACACTTACTTGGAGAATTGTCTAACTCTTCTGATTGTCGTTCACGAACTTTAGTAAATTCCTTGCAACTTTCAGTCTCTTCGCATCAATCTGGTTCTTATGAAGATTCGATCAGCTCAGCTGTAATTGCATGGGCAACTTGTGCATAGTTAATGTTTCTGCATCTATAACGGCTATTCAAATGTTTAAACTTAATTGCAGATGTGACATTCCTCACTTGGGCTTTTAACTCTTTCATGGGAAGTACTGTTCAACTGAAATGATCGTAAATCGAGTTTTCGATGAAACCCTTGTCTTCGGCTGAATACTTTGATCTTTCATCAAAAGCTCACTTTCCTCGATATCACTTCATCAGTGAATAGCCCATGTCGAAAAACCATTTTCAAGTCTCATCGAAATCATCCTTTCCTCGATGAACTTTCTTTCGATAAGTCATTTGCAAGTTTCATCGAAGTCATATTTTGATGAGTTCTGTTCTTCGGTGAAAGTTCATGCAAGCTCTTCGAAAGTCTTTTTTCTTTGATATCCCCTTTATCGATAAAACCCCTCTATTTTTGTTCGATATAATGTTATCGATGAGATTTGCATTTTGATGAATGCTTTTTGAATTTCTTCGGTAGTTGTATCTCCTCGAAATCACTTTTTGCTTTTTGCTTTTTGCTTTTCACTTTTCGATGAAACTGGAGTATCGATGAGCAGCTTCCTTCATTTATCGAAAGTGATATTCCGCTGAAGACATCTTTACGTAGTGCTTTACACGTCATGCTCTATTTTGATGAAAGCATTCTTTCGGTGAAACTCCTTTTGAGATGCTTGATATGATATTTTGGCCGATAATCTTTTAGTTTTCACACCTTTGGGAAGATTTTTTTTATTTCAAATATAGTGTTCAACAGAACCCTTCTCTGATGTCTTGATGAAAATGAAGCACAACTTTCCCTAAAGGAGGTACATGACAGACTTTGTGGGGCGCATCAAAGTGGCCCACCATTGTTAAAGAAATTAATAAGAATTGGATATTATTGGCCAACTATGGAAAAGAATGCCAATAAATATGTAAAAAAATGTAAACAATGTCAAATGCATGGAGACCTCATTCATGCACCAGCATAGGATCTTCAACTTATTACATCATGATGGCCATTTTCACAATGGGGATTGGATCTAGTTGGTAAAGTCAATCCTACTTCTTCCAACAGGCACAAATTCATCTTAATAGCTATTGAGTATTTAACTAAATGGGTTGAGGCAATTCCCCTTACATACACCACCAGCAAGCAAATAGAAAAAATCATGCTTAATTATATTATCTGCCGCTATGGGATTCCAATGTGCATAGTGACAGACAATGGACGCCCATTCAAAAATCAAGAAATGATAGAATTGTGGGAAATTTTTTAAATAAAACAGAGATTTGCAACACCATATTATCCGCAAAGTAATCAACAAGCAGAGGCAATGGATAAGACAATATTCAATATCCTTAAGAAAGTTGTCACTGACATAGGATGTGACTAGCATCTCTAGTTAAATCCTTCTCTTTGGGATTATAGAACAGGAGTACGCACCCCTCAATAGTACATTCAGAGCTGATTTTCGATGACCGTTTGTCGGATTTTCGACAAATTTTCGTCAGAGTGTCGACAAAATCCACTGTCAAAAACTCAGCGTCAGATTGGTTGACAATGCCATGCCCGTCGAAAATTCGACAATCCAATGGACTCTGCCGACGGTCAAAGAAGTCATCGGTCGAAAGCTTGGTATTCGTCGTAATTCCGATGATGATCATTTTTATAAAAAAATAATAATTATCATTGATATAAAAGAGCCATCGAAGGAAGGAAACGCCAAAAGGACTCACCGAAGATAATAACTTCATCGACAAAAGATATTGAAGAAAGAAAAGAGGGTCTTCATCAACGGGAAAAGTTCTCGAGGAAATAATACTATTGGTGCAACATAAAAAGGACCCACCAAAAGGAGCATTTTCATCGAAAGAATAATATCGATCAGACAAAAAGAAGCCACATTGATAAAAGATATCGATAAGGATATAGGTTTTGAGGAGGTTAAACTTCATTGACAAAAGATATCGAAGAAAGCAGAGAGGGTCTTCATCGACGGGAAAAGTTCTCGAGGAAATAATACTATTGGTGCAACACAAAAAGGACCCACCAAAAGGAGCATTTTCATTGAAAGAATAATATCAATCAGACAAAGGGAAGCTACATTGATAAAAGATATCAATGAGGATATAGATTTTGAGGAGGTTAAAAGGCATGTTCTTGATATGCGTGGTTTTGCCGATGTAACTTTATCGGTGAAGAACGATAAGGGAAAATAAAGAAAAGCTTCGGTGAGATAATAGACTCATTCATCGACGAGGCATAGTGATATTGATGAAAGAAGTATTTCGATGGAAAAATAAAGGAGGACACCAAAGCCCAAGGTTTCTTCGACATAAGACCCGATGGATGTCAGATATGTTTCGATGAGGAGATAGCCATACTGACCGAATATAGTATTTCGATGAAGGGAAAAAATACTTGATCGAAGTAATATTCGAAACAAAAGTATTGTCGATAGAAACAAAGAGATTGATGGACTAGAGAAATAAATGATCGAAAGACATATCCTCATCAAAATGATTATTGATTGCCATGAAAATCATAAACAAATCCAAGGGAAGGTCACATCGCCATTAAATTCAAACATGTGCCCGAGTGACCATTGTCCAAAGCACCATTACTAACTGATTAAATACGCCATAAGTAGTGGATCAACCATCAAAGGGCACAACATTAAGGAATTCACAGGCGATGAACTGAAAGCAGGAATTGGGCAAATTCATAGATAAAGCTCAGTAATTCCAAGTAAGTTGTTTGCACACAAACCTCTTTTTCAAAATTCAAATGGAATCATCATCTAAAACTAATAAGACTAGAAAGGGAAAAGAACCTATCGCTGCAGAAGAAAAACCTAAAAGATAGAAAAGGGAAGGGCGTTCTTTGGCCCAGGACCTGATTGACTAGTGCCCATCATCTAGTTTGAGGTCCAAGAAGATTAGAGCTGATGAGGAAGGCCTGGAGGACTGGTTTGAGGATCTTGGAGACATATGGACAGAGTTGAGAGGGTATGAATTATTCATATATGGGTACAATAGAAGAGTTTCCCGTCAACCTATCTACAATTTATGGCAATTGAACTTAGGAAGGTTAGTTGTGGCTAATGTATTCGTGAATGTGGAGCTCATGAAGGCATTGGCAAACAATTATGTCCTAAAACCAGGACCGTATATAACTACATGGGTGAGCCATTAATTCTTGCAATCACAAAGGAGGTTATTGACACCGTGTTCGAGTTGGATTGGGGATTTGAAGAATTGATTGACCTCAAGAAGTTAACAAGTGAATATTTTAACCTAGAGCACATTTACAAAATGTGGAGACTCCCTATACATAGACCTAGGAATGCAGGGTCCTTAGTGCCACTAGGTCAGGATGACAAAGCTCCCTATGATGTCAACTCTTTCCATCCATATTTCAAGTATACCTATTACTGTGTTGCCCAAGTGCTAGGGATAAAAGCCCATCCTTTGATGGATATTGTAGCCATGGTCATTTGTGCCGATTTGCAGTCTAAGGACCCCCACTTCTTTGATATTTCTGCTTATTTGGTTGAGGTTTTGAATAATGGGTTAGAAAAGTTAAAGGGGGATGTCATCAATGTTAATTTCAAGCATTATTCCTTATTCATATGCTATTGTATGGGGGCCAAGATGAAGGGTTATGGCCAGAAGAGTTATGTGTCAGGACATATGACAATGCTAGAATGAGAAAACCAGTGCAACTATGGGTTTCTTCATGGGACCAGAGGTATGTGAATAATCAATATTGGCATTTTGATGAGTTCTTTCTCAAGCCATTATATAGACTGTTGAGATGCCTGTGCGATCATGCCCTTGCACCAGAGGTTCAAAGATTCCTAAGACAAAAAGATTTCGTTGAAGATCCCTCAATTAAACACAATTGGGGAGATTGGTATTGTTTTTCAGACTACACACAAGTCAGGGTATATGGGTTTGAAGGGAGACCATACTTACTACCACTTATAGTCCCTAACAGAGTGGCTTGTCTGGAAATTGTGGGGCAACTGTCAATAGTGAATACAGAACATCTGACAAGCCATGGCAAATAATCAACTATACCTGGGTTATTAGTATTTTTAGATTTTATTGTGAAAAGTTCAAAGAGTTATGGCCTGCTATAGACAAAATTGGATTATTATGGCATGGCTATGGGGGATCCAAGGCCCAATTTCAATCCCGAAGGATAAATAAGGATAGCCCGGTCATCACAAAAGCTGAAGGCTGGAAAGCATAAATCTTACCTACTAGATGACCACATTAAGAACATTGGCAGAGAAGAGGCCAGAGTGAAGTGAATAAAGTTTGAGAAAGAAATGCAGGCTTATAAATGGAAGCTTTATAGAAGGAAAATGGATGAGAATGTGCTACAAAAGATTGAAGACCCCTTGGAGTTGGCCAACAAACTTGTGGAGCATGAATTGGAAATACTTGAGGGAGTCTCGCCTCATGTTTTTAGGGATTACATTGATACTATTAGGAATACAGAGCCTTTGGCCCATATGTCTCCTTCTTCCACATCTGGCATCATTCCATTCACTCCTCGAGAGGATTACCCCCTGGTTATGCAGAGGATTACCCCCCTGGTTATGCAGAGGATACACTGATAGACTTGGCAATAGGACAACTGAATGTTCGAGAAGTGGCTGACATCAGATTCCTAGAGCATGAGGATTTCATTGCTGATGGTGACTTCATTTCTTCCAAGGAGTTCACCACATTCCTCTATCAACATAAAGGATCTCAAATTAGGAATAACATGAGAAATAGTGAAGAAGAGTAGCAGCTTCAAAAGTTATAAGAGGAGATGGATCTTGAGATGAGAGAAATGACACCTAAGAAGGGAAGACAGTTGCTTAAGGAAGCTAGTGTGCTATTATACTCTGGATGGGACATGAACTCTGCCTTGTTGTTTGATGGATTCCTCAAGAAATAGGACCCAAGTAGGCAAATGATGCCAAAAGAGATTGATAAACTCTTTAGAGGATTAGGATATGATCCAGATCAGAAGGCTCTTCTAGAGTGGGCTATCTATCCCAAAGATAAAAGACCTATATTGGTTGATACAGAAGAAGCTTTTGAACATTTGATGGTGCAGCAGGTTGGAAAGACTGACCCTAGAACAACTGCCAAACTAAATTTGGATGTCGCTAAACTGAACCAAGATCAAATAGAGTTTTTGGTCTGAGAAAATTGTATATACAAAAGCCTATATGAGAAAACTAATGAAGAAAAACAGAGGTTGCAAGCAAGGTTGCTTCAGATTGATATAGGTACCAGTCGAATAGGGATGACATACAGTGTTGCTAGAGATGCCATGGATGCCTTGAGAGATGCTATTTATTGGAGGAACAGGGCTGAAAAAGACATCTCGGTAACTAAAAAAGGAATAGAAAAAGATGGATAAGTTAGTTCTCGAGGTTGTTGACCATAGATTCAAAAGTATGATGTAGGTTGCAGAAATCTATTGGAAGACATACAATGGAACAGTCAAAGCTATGAAAGAGCATGAAAGGCTCAAGTCTCGGTTGGAAGGCTTGATGAATGAGAACAGTCTGATGAATCCAGGTGAGAAAATTGAAGCTGAGGCTCACTTGAAGTTCCATGATGAATTGGAAAATCAATTAAGGAAAGAGCATCAAAGGCTGGATGATGGGAATACCCCTAGGGTGCCCTCTTTTTATAGTAATGGTGAGTTAGTATCATTGGAATAGTGGAAACAAGAGTTCAGTGATGAGAAGAATCGAGTAGTAGAAGAGTTGGATCACGACAAAGATTTGTCACTTTGTGTTAACAATATTCTATACAATCATTTCCAGATAGAAAGTGACATGAGGACACTAAACAATGACGTTCTAATGTATAAAGATGATAAGTACATTGAACACATAGGAATGCTGAACTTGTTTATCTTCTAGTTTGTTAACAAAAGTGCTAATTAATAGTTATGTGCTGAAAAGCCATGATACTTGGTGACAATGTATACCCTCATATAAATGAGGGAATTTTTGTAACAATAAGGATCATTAGAGAAGAAGTAGAATATAGCCTCAGGCTTACTATTGTACCATTTTGCGAACATACATAATATAATTAGTCATCTTTCCTTTGTGTATATGTTGTGGATTACTACATCTTTCTATAGGCAGTTGCTTGTGATATTATCTAAAGGAGATAAGGTTACTTGTGTTCTTCCAGTAAAACTTTGTGTTTCATATTGTGGATTTGAATAAAAGATTTACTTGCAAATATAGTTTTGTATATAGTGCGCATGCATATTATCTCAACCATGGTGTGCCTGCATATGTATATAGTTTTGTTTATAGGTGGAAAGCCTGAGGTTCAATGTCGAACTTGGTTGCTCTGATACCATATGTAATATTCCATTAATTCTATACTTAAAGAAAATAAATTGTGATCTATATTAAGATAAAAAATTGAGCATTTCAAAATAAAACATAACTAATTCTAGTTGAAGGAGAAAACTAACTAAATGTTCTTCAACATAATAAGAATCTAACTAATTTAACTAAAAGGAGGTTAATCTTTTAACGATAAAAAACATTGAACAAATATTATTAAGATAATCAATATGAGAAAGGAATTCAAATGGCAAGTTTCATTTTTGAGGGAAGAGATAAAGGTTCAAAGGTTATTGTTATCACTGTTTAAAAAATGGGTATTCTTTTCCATAATTGGCTAAGTCTATGAAATTCTTGGGTCTAGTATGGCCTTGTGACTTCTATTGCTTTGGGTCCTAAAGAGGGTTTAGAGTTTAGGTTTAATCACTTTCAAAATGTCTGAGAAAAAAACCTTATAATTCTATTTCCATGTTACTTTATTCACTTAAGTAATGGGTCCTTTTGTCATGCAAAGTGTTCCCCCCGTTGTTTTTTACCTAGGCAGTCCTTTTAAATGTTTTAATTTTTATTCGCCTTTAAATTGCCTTTTCTAATGACCGTCGGGCCTTGTAATTGTCATGAAACTCTCAGTCAATCGGATGGCCCGCATGGATTCGCGAACTCAACATGCCCGAAAGTTACCTATCGTGTAGTAGTGAAAAGGTTTGGCGGGACCCGGTGATAAGGACTTCTTTCTTGGCTAAAAGCATTCTATCGAAGTATCTAAGATTCAAACAGTATCGATGAGACCCAACAATGTCTCATCGATATAAAAGGGGCATCAAAGAAAGCAAACACTGATGAACTTCAGAAAGGACTCATTGAGGACAGTAACTCCATCGATAAAAGATATCGAGGAAAGTGGAGATGGTTCTCATCAACAAGAAAAGGTCTTCGAGGATATAACACTATCGATGCAAAAAGACTCACTGAAAGGGATGGTCCCACCAACAAAAGGTATCAAAGAAAGCAGAGGTGGGCCCCACCGATGAGAAAAGGCTTTCGAAGAAACAATATCATCGATGCAAGATAAAGAAGATTCACCGAAAGAAGCATTCTCATCAAAATAGTGATATCGATAAAATAGAAGAAAACTACATCAATGAATGATATCGATAAGGATATGAGTTTTGATGGGAGGACAAAAGAAGTCACCGAAGTCCAAAGTCTCTTCGACATGAAACCTAGTGGACAGCAAAAAGACTTCGATGAGAATGAGTTTCAAGGAGACTAAAAGGCATGTCTCTAATACACATGGTTTCATCGATAGAAGCCATCTCTCTTTGGAAGAAATCATCATTTTCATTGATACCGTAATAACCCATAAGTTATCGAACAAGTCTAAAAGCATTCTATCGAAGTATCTAAGATACGAATAGTATCGATGAGATCCAGCGATGTCTCATCGATCTAAAAAGGGCATCGAAGAAAGAAAATGTCGATGAACTTCAAAAAGGACTCATTGAAGACAGTAACTCCATCGATAAAAGATATCGAGGAAAGTGGAGATGGTTCTCATCGACAAGAAAAGGTCTTCGAGGATATAACACTATTAGTGCAAAAGGACTCACCAAAAGGGATGGTCCTATTATCACTATTTTAAAAATGGATGTTCTCAGTCCATAAATGGCTAGGTTTTTTGAAAATTATGTGTCTCGTATGCCTGTGTTCTTTCAATTTGTTTTAAATCCTAAGGGGTTTAGGTTTTAAGTCAATTCCATACCTGAGAAAAGCCCTTTTGGTTTCTAATTTGGCATTACTTTATTCACTTAAGCGATGAGTCCATTTATCATAAAAGTGTTCTCCCCTTGTCACTTACCTAGGCGGTCCCTTTAAATATTTTATTCTTGTTCGCTTTTAATCTGCCTTTTCTAATGTCCGTCGGGCCTTATAAGTATCATGTGATTTTCTATTGATCTGATGGCCTACGTTGATTCGCGAACAAAAAGTGCTCGAAACTTAGTTTCCATGAAGTAGCGAAAGGCGAAGGTGGACCCGACATATAGGTTTGGACCAAAACTAAACACCGATCAAGTTTCATCTGATCGGATGGACATCGTAGTTTTGTGAGATCAAGCTGAACGTGTTTTAACCTTCGCAAAGTGGCAAAAGGGTTTGGCAAGTCCCAAAGATAAGTGGTCTTCTTTGGTTAAAGAATGATCAGGTTGGAAAAAGATCAATGGCTCACATTGATTCGCAGCCGCAAGACAAATGAAGTATAATGTTCATGAAGTCGCGAAAGACAAGTGGAATTCACACGGAGGTGTGATGTGGCATAACAGCTGCCACTTTTTGTAGAGCTCGATAGCGATGTGTCAAATGCCACATGGCTCTAAAAGTGGTTGAGGGCCTGCCTAAGCTGTAACCAGTAGTTATGTGGGAATAGTAAAAGGGAACACGTGGCAAACTAAGGGTGGAAACAAAAGGAGTTTCTAGGGCTAATGGCTGACTGCCATGTGGTGTTTATTAACCGAAGAACAAGTGGGGTAAGTAATTCTTGGGTAAAGGGCCCACTTAAAAGGCATTCATCTCAAGATTGATCCAATGCTTCTCGTTGTTTTGTGGCCCTAAGATGCCCGCAACTTAACCTCAGCAAAATGGCGAAAACCATTAGCCGTCAAGATGAGGTGTGGTTAATTAAAAGGATTGATGGTCCCGGTTGGAGTTAAAGGCCAGGTGATTTGAGTTTGATCTAATGCTTGGTGCGGCCTCGCGAAGGAAAAGTGAACGACTATTAAAGTCCAGGAAGTGGCAAAAAGGAGGTAGGGCCCGACACTAAAGCAAAGAGATCAAACGAAGATAAAGGCGATGCAAGTTCTCGTGATCCAATGACCGGTGTTGTTTCGCAAAAGAAAAGAGCACGGGTTTTATGTTCTACGAAATAGTGAAAGAGCAAAACAGAGGGATGACTTAGAGGAATTATGACCCATTGGAGCTAGTTTTGAATTCAATTTGGCGAATTCAATTCTGAAAAGAAAGTCAAAGCATGCAAAGTTAATTTCTAAAACTTAAATGCCAACTTGTCATTTTTGAGTCCGCATCAACTTGATTGCTAAGTATTGTTTCATCGAAGTTTGTTGTAGGGCGAATTGTTGCAGAGCGATTTTCTTCAGGTGAATAATCAGGTTTCTTGTGCTTTTCTTGATAACTTGGTTTGTTCTCAAATACTGCTATGTGAATTACTTCATTAGAGTTCTGTGCTAGTTGCTAGTGGTATAATTGTTTGACCAGAATGGCACCCAGAAGAGAATTGATGAGGAAGGTGAATTACCAGGACCGAAATATCTGTGATGATTTTTTAGAGCAATTAACCATGTCCACCAATGTTGGGGCTAAGGCCAAAGAGCTAGTACCTAAGAACCCTCGTATAAAAATTGGAGATGGCCTTTATGATAAGGGTAATTGGTTAAGGGACCCTGAAATAGGATTGTTAGGCTTAGGACTCTTCAAAGTCAATTTTGGGCAGAGGAATTCCCTAGCTCCTTTGAATGGCATATGGGAGTAGGATGTAGGAAAGCTTGTGGTCTTAGGTGTTTTTATGGATGTACATCTATTAGTCTAGATTGCACAGAATTATGACTCTGTGGCAAGATGCATGAGGAACATAAAGGGATCAATCTTGATTAAGATAAATGAAGATGAATTCAGGAAAGTTTTTAAACTCAGTGAGTCCTCCAATTTTTTAGAACCTATTGACTTTGAGTCATTAGCCCAGGTTTACAACACACAAAGGGATCATCTTAGAAGTGGCCCATTGAAAGAATTCTTTGTAAATATAGGGGGGTTAACAGTTTTAGGCCCCAGCACAATGGAACCATTCTCTCTCAACCTATTCACTCTGAGAGCTAAGGGTATGTATTGGGCATTATGCCAGATTTATGGAGAGGACACTGAAAAGAATATGCCAACCCATTATATGTTAATGATTGCACAAATTCTAAACCCATCCCTAGCAATAACATTTGATTATGCCTCATACCTTGCTGATGCAATTCATAAAGGGCTAGTAGGAATAAAAAATGATAAGGTGGATAGGCCATTTCGATGGTACTCCATGTTAATGCATATGTTTGTGTTCAAAGGGGCCGATTATTTTGGAAAGGAGATGGACCTGATTAAGGTCGAGGATAAAGAGGAGATGCCAATGCAATTGTGGAGTACTATTCTATCTTGGGATAGAGAAGATGCAAGTTATTTAAAGTTTTATAGATGCCTTGCATCTAAAATTAGGATTCTTTTATGCAGAGAAAACCCTAGAATTCCTAAGGCTTTTTTGGAGTTTCTCAGACCAAAGGAGTTTGCAGAGGATATCAAGATTGTTCACAATTGGGGAGACATATATTTGTACCTTGTGTCTACTATTTTTAGAGTGTTTGGATTTAGAGGCACCCCCTTTTTACTACCCTATTAGGTCCTTTTGAAGATAGGGAATGCAGAAGTCCTAAGACAAATTGGGGGAGTACAAGAAGCAGAGCTAACCAATAGAGGTAAAGGGACTATTTTACCAACTATTACCATAGCTCACAATTTTGTGATCACTAAGGGTGGATAGAGATTTTTTGAAGAATTCTTTAAGCCATATAGGTTGTCTACTACAGTGTCAAGATGTGCAGACCCTGAGGATTTTTTCAATGACATGTTCAGAAAAAGAGTAGTGTACAGAGGTAGGCAACATCAATTTCAGTTCCTAGAAGATCTGATTAGAAATGAATTCAGCTTAGATGAGCAAGAACTGAGGAAGGAGAAGTGGGTGGCATATAAGAAAGCCCTTGATTTTATCCATTAATTTGACATTGTCTATGACCCCCTTTCTAGCTTCAATCCATTTGAGGAGAAAATAAAATTCTTGATTCTTTATTTTGAAGATCTCATGCAGACCTTAAAAGAAAAGAGGGAGGCCATAATGCAAAATGAGCCTGATAAGGCTAAGATGGTATTGGCTAAGCCTACCTTTGCTAGAGATATCCCACCTGGTGACTATGTAATGCACAAAAGGTCAAAGTACATTGTGATAATGCCAGTGACAGGTGAGCCTTCCACTTCAAAAGGGAAGAGGAAAATTGAAGATGTCATTGACATCCAGGATTCCCCTAAGAAGCAGAGAGTGGGAAAGGAAATTGAAACTGATGAGCCTCAATATTCTCCATCTCAATCTCCTATCCACATTGGAGATGAACAAGCTGTGGCTGAACAATTATTGCAGTTAGAGAGTCTTGGTGAGATTGCCTATACCTATGAGGAGACGCAAGAGGGGATGCCCAAAGAGCCACCTAATGCTGAAATGGATTTGACTGATGGTGAGTTAAAGGGCCAAGAAATGGACCTTACTGTTAGGCAAGCTAGTGAAGAATTCCTAGCTGACAGTAATTTTATCACATCAGGAGCTTTTATACAGTTTCTATGGAAGCAAAATATTGATCAATTCAAGACTAGATGTCAACAGAGGAAAAGTGAACTGCCTCTTAAAAACACAACTCAGGTAGAAGAAGAGGTTAAGCATGAAATGATGGAGGAGTTCAAAGCAATCACCCCTGATAAAGGAAGAGAAATGGTAGCAAAGGATGGTGTGTTGATTCTCCCTGAATGGGATATAGTTGATGCCTTAGTGCTTGATGCAGTGAGGAAAGAAACAAAACCTATGGAAGGAGTGACATTCAGCAAGAATAATGCTGCTCTTGTCATGTGGTCTTTAAAGAAGGATGAAAACAAAAGAAGGAAGGATGCTTTAGATTCTAGCCTTGTAGGAGGCATGATAGTTAAAAGAGTCCAAGACACAAGGGTAGTGGAATCTGCAAGTACAGTCCTAGAGACTGCAAAATTCAGTGTTGCGGTGGTAAAGAAAGAGGCACAAGAAAAGGCTAATCTCCAATTGAAGTTGGAGACTATTTTAAAAGCTTACAATGATGCTAAAGAAGGAATAGCCAATAGAGACAGCATAATTTCTAGACTCCAGAGTCAATTGGTAGGTCAATATCATCCCGGTGAATCTTCTACACTCATGATAGCCTCCTCTCTAGCAAGACCCCCTCCTACTAGTCCCATCATTGAATATCCCCCTTCTCCTATGCCTTCTAGTTCCCAATTACCTAAAAATGTCCAACATGAGTTGGAAAAATTGAAACAAGATTAGACATTGTATGCAAACAAATATGAGGAGAAGGTGAAAGCCACCATCTTGAAGTTTGCTGAATTAGTCAAAACCTCCAATGTATACATAAATATGAAGAGGATTCTTGAGATTTTGATCAAAGTCAGAGAAGAAGAAGCCACTTTGGAACCAATCCTGAATAAGTGAGTGCCTCGAGGTAAGGAGTTAGAGCTCATGTGTTCTTCCCATGCAGATGCAGAAGAGAATGACAATCTAAGGTCCACATGTGAGTTTATAAAAGAGATGAATATTCTTTGAGTGGAAGGAGCAGGTATAAAAAGAAAAGCCCAACTTTATAGGAAAGAATATTCAAATCATAAATTTGAAATTTTTCCAGGAGGTTTCATTGGTCCTGTCCAGCTAAAGGAAGAGAAGACTTGGTTAAAGGAGGTGGACCACAATTTTTTCCTAAGGATCAATCTGATTATTAGTATTGATGACACATCCTTATTTGTCCAAACAATTGAGGAAATTGAAAAAGTGAAATCTCATTATGGTTTAATAGAAACAAAGATTGGGCATGTACGAGTCACTTGGAAGCAGCTAGAAGATATGAAACAAAAGATTGCTAGTTTTACTTGGCCTAGTGATGATGTGTATCAGGAGTGGAAAGATAAGTATATGGGACAGAAAGAAGATGCTTGGGAGCAGTTATAGGAGGTTGCAACAGAACAACAAGCAGAGGAACCCGCAGATGCTGAAAAAGGACTTATAACCACTTCTTGAAAATGACCGGTTGTTTGTAACAAACTTTCTTTTGAAGGGTACAAATCTTGTATGCATCCATACTATTATAAATGGATACTAGGACTCCTAAAAAAAAAATCACAAGTAATTGTAAGAAAACACTGCAGAAATTTATCTGAGCTTTTTTCTAGTCTTATGGAGAATACTTTGAGTTTTGTAATATTTTCTCAAAATTAATATCAATATACAGACTATCAACTTTCGAGCCTAAATTTTGTGTTGTCTTCTGGTCTACTTGCAAATATTTACTGTTTTGAATATGAGTAATCTAGGGTTATTCATTTGAGTATGGATTGTAAGGCAATCTTAAATAGAGGCGTTTCTTAGCTTTTCTTTCCAGGAGGGAAATTAAATATGCATGAAGCATTTCTATCAGTAAATTCCTTGTGGGAGATTTTGAATTTGATGAATGCAGTCTAGTTTGATAAGGGTAAATTCTTATGTATGTCAAGCATATGTGGGGTTTTATAGAAGCTGAGGTGATGGGATGTGTGGAGATATTTGATTGTGGGAGTATTGTTTAAACTTAGATGACTCTGTGGCCTAGATAAGGCACTGGTATCAATTTTAGTTGTCCTTTTACATGTCTTGCAGGTCAACATTGAAACATGAGTATTAATGCAGTCCTTGACCAAGTATGCATACAAGAAACATCTAGTTCTATTAAGGCACAAGCATCAAAGTCAGAGGTTATGACAAGTAGTGAAAAACATCAAGAACAAAAAGTTTAGTCTCAAGCA
Organism: Cryptomeria japonica; assembly: GCF_030272615.1. NCBI lineage: Eukaryota > Viridiplantae > Streptophyta > Pinopsida > Cupressales > Cupressaceae > Cryptomeria > Cryptomeria japonica. The sequence continues at coordinate 420,874,093 of NC_081409.1, read as the reverse complement.
TTAGGAGTTGTAATAAAAAAACTTACAAGGATGAGGCATATTCATAACTTTTGTAGTCCCACCTTGGATATCAACACTAGAAGCAACTCATATTGTTCATGTACAGACAAGACAATATGGGAGTTCATTATACCTAGCAACTCGTGGTGTTGTTGTTCGTGTTGGCTCTGTTGGACCCTGCAATTAAGATTCAATATACATTATTCAATAAGATTAACTGTGCAACATAATGAAATATTGAAAAGTGTGTTACCTTGTTGAGCTTCGCTTGGTTTCAAGAATAGTTTAATATTCTCTACTTAACAGGGCCAACCACGTGAAGGTGGAAGCTCATTTAGCCCCTCCCCCCCCCCTAACATCACTCTAAATTCCTCGTTAACATCTTATAACATTCATTCATTAATTCTTTCTACCATTAATAAAATATAGCATTCATTCATTAATATCACATAACGTTCATTAACACATAACATTGATTAACATTAATTAACACGCAACATTCATCAATATTAATTAACACATATCATCCATAACCATTAATTAGCACATAGTTACATTCACTAACACATAAAAATCAGTCATTATCAAATAAGTTAGATTACAATCATTTCTTTCTTTGTTTTTTCTTTGAACCTATGAAAAGACTAAGTGGAACATCAGTGTCTTCATCATTTCCCCCCTCTGCAGATGTTCCACCAACTTCTCATGATCTCAATGTATGCCTAGTCCTATACTGAGGATGAGGACACTGAAGCGAAGGGGGGTCCTTTGCAATAACAAAGAAATGGGTTAAATTCAAAAAAAAAAAAAATTATTGTTACAAGTATTTCATTAATTTAGAGAACATAATTGTTGTGCTCTTTACCTGATGGGGCCACATCATTTTGTGTAGCCTCAACCTCAACATGTTGAACACCAATTGCAATTATATTTGTTTAAAGCAATAATAGTGGTCCTCTTTACCTGAGTGGGGAACATCATGTTTTTTGAGGCTGTGTACCCAGATCATGCTCCACTTGCTCACCACTGACTACATGCTCTAAAATACTAACAAGAAAGGTTACATTAATTACTACTCTAATTACAAATTAAGATGTTTAATTGTATTAATAACTAAATTAATAAATTTGAATAGCAAATGAATACCTCCACTACTGGGATGCACATATGGACCTTCATGTGCAGGTGGTGTTTCACAATTAGCATGCTGCATTCCAATGACATGCACATTGTTATCATTGCTTGCTTATTTAAAACAAATATAGTCACTTTATGTTGGAACTCAACATCAATTAGATTATTGGTAAAGTATTCAATTTGAAACAACTTCCATTTAGCATATTTACCTATGTGATGGATGCACTCGAATGTTGTGTATGCCCACTCAATTCTCATAGCCGATCAGCCATGGCTGAATAGCCTTGCTGGTAGGTAATTCTCTTGTCATCTTCTGTGGGCACTCTATTGAATTCAGAGCCCTACATTTTTGCTTCATACCATGAATTTTGCTTGCATTGTTTGATAAAAAAAAATTGTTTGCAATTTATTAATATTTTGAGACAATATGGGAGTTTACATGAGATACTTACAATTCATGCAACAAGTTTCATGTAACCACCAGAGCCGAGTTTGTGTTGCCTGTGCTTTTCTTGCCTTGCCTTGGTTGCCTTTGACATGTCACTCAGTCTATAAAAATTTTGAAATATGTTAGATTATATAAATATAAAGAGTAATTAATTAGTACATAATTACATTCTTAATAGTATCTCGTACCTTCTTCTAGCATCTACTGGTGTATTTCCTTTTTTCCTTTCAATTCTTTCCTTGGCATAAAAAATCAGGTCCTTCCACTCCCTCTCTGGAATCATGGGGCGATGCTCGTACTTTAGGTTCCTCTCCAAATGGGTCCTGTATTGGTCCCTCACATACTTTAGATATGTGCCAGCTTTTTCAAGGAGCTTGATTTTGTCAAAGGTGTCATTTCCAAACCACTCAACCATTTGGTTTGTCAATTCATCTTTTAACCTTTTTTCTTGGCCATTCCACCTTTTAAAGCAAAAACAAACTTGTTACATTCAGAAATGAACTGAAGCTACATTTATTACACTTTAAGAAATGGATCAAAGGAAAAGTATTCTAGCAATGATATGAAATCAAAAGTGGATAAGGGTTAGTTCACATATGATGTACCACCTTTTACTTATGGTGGGCCCAAATATCTGCAATGCAATGTCACTAAGATGTTTATAGAAAATATCATTGCCTGCAAAAAATTCATGGGATCATTAGTCCAAAATGAGTGATCATAAAGTAAATTACAATTAGAGTATATATAATAATAATTTTAAAGTACCTGGAACCTTTTGTATCTTTAAGGGAAGCATTTCTTCATCGCTCACCATGAATGTGGCCTGCAATGTTCCCATACTAGCAATACGAGAAGATCCAGGAAACAATGCTATGTTATCAACAGTAGTTGCCTATGGCACATCCTCATGTGCATCTCCTCCTGCAAAAAATGAATCCACTATGAAATGGCATTAGAATTCAAGAAAGAACGCTTGAAGGGAAATAAACACATGACAAAAGATAGAGCAAAAGAGGGATCTACCAACAGTGGGTGGGCCAATATGATGTGCACTAGAGGACGTCTGCATGCTACGTGTTGCCGACATTGCAGTCGGCAATATAGGTGAGGGTCACCTCTGATGAGGTGGTGTTGACATTTGCACAGTAACATTGACAACACCTAAAGAATAATACATTAAATATATCAAACATTAAATATATGAAAAGTGCAAGAATTGTAAACAAGGATGAACCTTTATTTTGAAAATTGATAGTATCAAGTATGATGTGTTTTGGGTACTTAGAGTGATAAGCCAAGCAAGTGATAATACAAGAAAATCGTCATCACCTGATCCTGCAACACCCTGATCATAGGAACGACTTTCATGAGGCCGAATAAATTGCTATAAAAACAATACGTACATATTTTAGTTAATGACATAAAAAGAGAATAAAATATAAACCATTATTGAACTTTTGTTATAATTAAAGCTTTCATTACTACTTGCAAGTTTTCTGTTGTCTTATACAATAATTCCACCCTCTATCGTATCTCATCAGTGGTAGGATGCATGGCTGCCAAAGCAACAATCTCTTTTCTAATTTTTATAAGAGACATTTTAAAGAATTTCACAAGGTCTGTGGGATCTTCAGCGTCATCATTGCTTAACCCTAATGATTCCACATCCATAGAAAGGTGCTTAGGTACTGCAACTCCCTTTCCCTTTCCCTGAACATCCATCTGTGTCAAGAATATCATTAACAATTACAAAATTAGTATAAATCACTACAAAAAAGAACATAATAATGTAACAGTTTGCTTCTACCTAATTTGTACAATTACAATGAGGTTTACCTGCTTGGTAGAAGTGTCGCAAGGTACATCTCTGTCTGTGATATGTGATGGATCCATGTCAGCCTGTGACAAAGAAAAAATATAAAAAACGTTAGCGAAATTACATCATACACAACATGAACAACATGAACTTTGTAGACAAAAAGAGTATTAAATATTAAAAAGATGTTGTCATCAAAATCATTGTAATTTTTTTAATTCCTTACCTTTACTTTATGTAGACTATGCAGGATCCTAAACTAAATGGTCACATAAATAGTCACATAGCTAATAAACAATCCAATTTCCATAAATAAACATAGTTTAAAAATTGTCACATAAATAGTCACACTCCCTATCTCCATCTCCATATTAAAAGGTGCATCATGAATTAATTATGTAATGGCAATAGAATTCAAAATAGAATGAATTAATTATGTAAAAAAAATTCTATCAAGAAGTCAAAATTAAATAGATAATATACTAATCGCATTCCTCGTACATTTCATTCTTCATCATCATGAACATTAAGGTCATCATCACCATCACCATCATCATCATCATCATCATCATCATCATCATCATCATCATCATCATCATCATCCTCATCATCGTCGTCATCGTCATCATCATCATCATCAACGTCTTCGCCATCATCATCACCATCATCACCATCATCGTCATCATCATCATCATCATCATCATCATCTTCTTCTTCTTCTTCTTCTTCTTCTTCTTCTTCTTCTTCTTCTTCTTCTTCATCGTCATTGTGAAACTATCGATCATGATCATCATCTACTTCATCTTCTACTTCTTTAGTATCTTCTTCTTCTATCACATTATACTTTTTCGGCATTCCTCTTGGATCATGTCTAACAACAAATGACCAACCCAGTTTATGTGGAACCTCTGAGTAAAATACTTGCTCACATTAGCTTGGAAGAACATAGGGCTCATCCCCAACTGGTTCAAATGACCTTGTATTTAGCATTATAAAACCATTATCATGTTCAATAACAGTTCTATCAAGATCATTTTTATTCAATCGTAGCCTGTACCATTTGATGACGAACAAAACTAATTTGAAGGAATTCAAGTCACACTCAAGTATATCATCCAAAATGCCATAGTATCGATTTTGAGACTGTTGAGGATGAATGTCATTTCTTGATGAAATATTTGTCACCTCAAAGACTGTAGTGATGCCAGAATCACAAGTTTTCTTTGTGTCATCCAACTTTTTTATGCAAAATTTATGACCATTGCAGCACATAGCATTGTGTTGTTTGACCTGCAATATGTCAAACATGTAAAATTTATTGCATTGTGAGTTGATAAACATATGGGTGATTAATAAATTTATACGTATCTGTTTATCTCTTAAACCATATGCTAAATCAATTTCCCTTTGCATAACATTGGAATCTCCATTACGATGTGCTTCTTTAACCAATGAAGCCACACCTTCCCATGTTAATGTACATCTAGAATGTTGACAATGTTCAATCCATACCATCATCCAATCAAGATTGATTGCAATATACAAATGTAGTGCATCCCACTCTCGACCAACTGTACAAAAAATAAATAGATGTCTTATAATTGATTTATTTTGAAGATTAAGAATTAATTAACTACAATAACATCTAATAATTACCTCTCACTTTCCTCAATCTGCCTTTCCCCATCAAGTACTCCCCTTTGAATTTGTTAATGGTGTTGGGATCCCAAATGCAATCCACGTGGACCTTTGCTGCAAACTTAGGAAGATATTCAGAAATGTACACCATAGTCTGGTATACCATATATCCCTCCACCATAGAACCCTCAGGATGTTCTCTTTGTCAAACCAAAGCCTTAAAAAATTTCAAGTGCCTCTCAATCATCCACATTGACTTAGTGTGTACAGGTCCACACAATTCAATCTCCTCAACTTGGTGTATGAGGTAGTGTTCTTGTGCATTGAAAAAAGTTGGAGGTAGACACTTTTGTATTTCACACATTAAATGAGGAATTTTTCTCTTCCAATATTTTATATCATCTTTATGGATTTCTTTACATGACAACCACCTACAAGGTATTCAAGATGCAAAAAAATATATTACATAAGAAGTAAAACAAATCGCAAATATAATATCTATACAATGAACTAAACAAATATCACTACTTACCTCATGTATTTTCCAAGATCATATATGACTTTCTTGACATTATTGTTGAAGTCATTTGGGAGAGATAGAGGTAGAACATACTGCAACAATTATAAAATTATCTTTTCATTTTTTTGTAACATAATGAAAAGTAAATGTACGCACAGTACTTAAATACATACTAAAAACACAAGAACATGAATTACCTTAATGAAGGTATGCCAATCATGCATTTTCATCCTTGACCCAAATTCACTTTTCTTTGATATGAGATTGTTTATGTTCACAGCAAATCCTACGGGAAATTGAATTTTTCGTATGGCTTCTTTTATAGCATTGCTTTGCTGGTCCATTAATAACCAAGGAAACTCACTTATATTAATTTGGTCTCCATGGCTATTTGATTGAATGACATTTATCATTGCATGATTGGAATCTTGAATGTCACTACATATTTTGATAATTCTTTCTTTGTGACGCCTTCCATCCAATATTTTCCATAATGTCTTTGTTATATTCTTTCCAATATGCATACTATCAAACAAATGAACAATTTGTAACTGCTCATAGTAGGGCAACCTACTAAATTGTTGGGGATAACCTTTTATTCCCTTAGGAAGGTGGTCATTTATGCCTTCACGACCTTCATGATCATCAATCACATCATCAGTAAACAAAACAAAATAGAAAAGATGTTTTATGACAAACCAATAGATGGAATGACATTACCTTGATGATTAATTCTATTATATTCCAACTTCCATAGGTGAGGTGTCATTCTTCATGGCTTTTATTTATTCTCTTCTTTCCCATTGAAAAGATGTTTTTGAGTATTTCGATACTTATGATTTTTGTGGAGAAAGTGCCTATACTCATCAAACACCTACTTTCCTAAACTTTTTGAATGATGAGATTTCATCTTTGGACCACAAACAGGACATGCAAATATTCCCTTTGTTTGAAGACCTACAAGATAATGTATAGTTGGATTAAATATGATAATTTTTTGAATTATAATGTTCATGCACAACTTAAACACTATAACATACCACAAAAATGTGTTAGCCCCAAGGCATCATGTATTGTCTATAGAAGCATCGCATGGAATTGAAATTGTCTTTGTCCTATTGGTCTAGAGACGTCATACATAGTGACACCATTCCATAACTCTAGCAACTTGTCGATAAGAGGTTCGATATATACATTCATATCTTTAACTTGGTACTTACCTAATCGAATGAACAAAAACATTACATAATTATTATGATCATTTTACTGCAATATTTATAATTAAATTTAGACGACTATATTTAAATGATAAAATACCTGGAACAATCATTGCCAACATTATGTGCTCCCTCTTTATTGACATCCATGGAGGAATGTTATTGTTGATAACAAAAATAGGCCACACTGAGTAAACAGATCTCATCTCTCCAAATGGATTGACACCATCCGCTGCCAATGAAAGCCTGAGATTACGAGGTTCTTCTTTAAAGTGTGGCCACTTTTCCTCTATGTCCATAAATGTTGAACCATCCATAGGCATTCAAATAATGTCATCTCGACTTCTATTGCATGCATGGTAATCCATAAATTGTGCCAAGCTAGTGCACTTGAATAATCGTTGCATACGTGGAATAATGGGAATATAGTGAAGAACCTTGTGAGGAACCCTTTTTGTTATTTGATTTGTTCGATATCTACTGATATGACATTCAGGGCATTCAATTTGAAATTCATGTTGTTTGTGATATATAATATGATCATTGGGACAAGCATCTATTTCTTGATACTCCATTCCAATATCTTTCATAACGGCAGATAATTCTCGATATGAGTGAGGTAGAATATTTGATGGTGGTAACAAAAACTCACCTATCAATCTATAGCAACAAAATATAATTTTTTATAATAAAGAATATTAATGATACAACATGATTCATAGTTTATTATGACATATATGACATGCCTTAACATACGTGACATTGTTATGTTGGATAAACCATTCATAACCTTCAAGTTCACCAACAACAATACAACAAAGAGAAGAGTTGCCTGTGAGCCTTCATAAAGGGCCTCAGATGCCTTCTCAAGTAGAGGGACATCATGAACAACATCAAGGTCATCTTCATCATCATGATCAACTACACGAGTACTAAATGAGTCATGGATCAATGTATTTGTACCATCATCTTTAATTGTGTTTTCTGGCTCATGATCATCATCTTCCATGGGATCATTATCTTCAGCTTCGATATTCACACCTCCATGTTCGTCCACTTAGAAAACCATATTCGCAAGGTTGTGTTGATCTATACCATGTGCTCCAGGGTGCTCGACCTATATAAAATTGATATACATAAATAAATCATGATCATGATCTCATCATCACGTGATTTATTATGTATATAAATTGTCAAAATGATATAATGAAAAACTTACCAATGGATGATAATCATGTCCACCTTCAATGTGACCATGCAGCCTACAATGTTTCTTCGCTATTTTTATTAGAAGTCTTCTAGTCTTTAACCCCTTACAAATTTTGCACGAACAATAACATTTTCCATCACCTTTTCTTTTCAAGTTAGACCACAATCTAGCAATTGTCTCCTTATTTTGTTGTTCGTTGATATTGTCTGACATGGTCTTTCTTCACATGCAAGAAAATAGAAATTATTGTCTGACATGGTCTTTGCCTCAGGAGCTGGCAGATCCTGCTTCCATACTTTAATTCTATTTTCTCAAAGGACAATCCTAAAAATCCATGCATTGTAAACAACTTTTTACACCTTTGTTGGTTGTGGTGGCATCACAGAGAGTTTACATAAATAAATGAAGAACATGCCAATGCTTTTAATGCAGCAATAGAAGTCTATCTCTTATTCAATATCTCTAGTGAAACCCCCATGATCTTTTGTTGGAGTAGAATTTGTTATATTCTATAAAGGGTCTTGTCCTTTGTTGATGGGATATTCATCTACCTCAAGAAATAACTGTTCTTTTCTCCAAGAAGAAGTGGAACTAAATGAAGATCTAGCACCATGAAATTAATCCTCAAAAGGATTACTATAGTTAGTTTTGGTAGAGAATGATCTGGGTAAAATACTAATGTGGCTTTATGAAACATTATGTACTAGCTTAGCATACTCTAACAACTTTGGTGCGACATGCTACATCCAATTAAGTCTCCATCAGTATCTCTATTGTGTTTATGGATTGGGATTCAATGTACTCTTTTTATACATAGATTTTACTTTCAACTGAGGAGGTTTGTATGTAATTACTTGTCTTTCGATTGTATCCCTATTTCAAGAATTTCTTCTATCAACAAATCATTTGTTGTAAGTTGTACAAGTGGAAGCTTGACATGCCTTCCATGCTAGCCTTGTTGATACGTTCAACACCATCTTGTGCAACAAATCTTTAGAATTCCATTTTTTTGAATTGAAGAGTGAGTAGGGACAATCTAGGACACTTACAGAGGTTTTGCAAGAGAGATAAATAGACCTAAATATTATGGCTTAATAATGATCAATAGGTAAACAAATAAGAAACTCTCAATATCAAAATGACTTTCTCAATTGTCTTTACTAGAAATGGATAGATCTGCTAATAATGGCTTTATGATTGTATGTCAACTTTAGACTCAATCCAAGAAGAGCTAGAACTAATATGCGATATCTAGATTTATGATCTCTATAATATAACAATCCCATAATTATGTTTCCACGCATCTATACCACAACACAAACATCATGCTAGTGTTCAGCCATAGCAATTGATATCCTAATTATAGAATGTGAAATATGCACATAACTATGAATAAAGATTAAGAAAAACAAAGAAATATGCTTATTGCAAACATAAATGACTAATGGACAAGAATTGAATTCATTGTAGATAGTTTTGAATATCAAATTCACTTATTTGTGTGCATTTAGTAACTCATGTACTTGTGGCCAACCATTTATCTCTTTCATAAATTAAACACTTATAAATAACATTAAATGGCTGAGTAATTATGTTTTAGTTGAAATTGAAAATAAAATATTTTATTTCAGGACAACTCACACTATTCCCTATCATATTTTAGACTCTTGGTTTTGTTAGTAGTGGTTTGATGTCTTTGGAGCTGATCATTGCATTTCTTTAGTTACGTTTGCCAGCCTACTCCCAGCCTATGCCAAAATGGGAGCTTTGGAACAGGGTATGGACATCCATCAAAGCATAAAAGATAGAGGAATTTTGTTAGATGTAGTTGCAACTGCACAAAATGGATTTGTTGAGAAGGCTTTAGAAACTTTCAAGCAAATGCAATCGGCAGGTGTAAAGACAAATTCCACGACCATTGCTACTATCCTCCCTTCTTGTGCCAAAATGGGAGATTTGGAACAGGGTATGGACATTCATTGAAGCATAAAGGATAGAGAAATTTTGTCAGATGTTGTAGTTGTAACTACCTTGGTAGACATGTATGCAAAATGTGGAAGCATAGACAAGGCACGTGAACAATTTGATAGAATGCCTGAAAGAAATGTTGTCTCGTGGACTGCAATAATTGCTAGATATGCACAAAATGGATTTTTTGAAAAGGCTTTAGACACTTTCAAGCAAATGAAATTGGAAGGCATAAAGCCAAATTCCACAACCTTTGCCAGCATCCTCCCTACCTATGCAAAAATGGGAGCTTTGGAACAGGGTATGGACATCCATCAAATCATAACGGATAGAGGAATTTTGTTAGGTGTTGTACTTGCAAATGCCCTGGTTGACATGAATGCAAAATGTGGAAACATGGACAAGGCTCATGAATTATTTGATATGATGCCGCAAAGAGATGTGATCTCATGTGAACAATCAACATGCACGTATATGGGAGGAAGGGATTGTTGATACAAAATTGAACGCTCACTCCTCAATCACAGTTCTATGGTTTTATGAGATTAAACTAGGACAATTAACCACCACATGTATATTTTTTGCAACATGAAATTAAAAACTAGGGCAATTTGAATCTACCTCCTGCGTGGGATTGCCTTTGATGCGGGTTTGATGTTCTTGGGGGTTGAAGTCGCCATGGACGCCTATGCGGGATTACAATTCACAAATCAATTCCCTACCTCTTTTTTTATTTTGTAATGGCCGTTGTCATTGTAATTACGACGAACTCGAGCACTTTTTTGAAAAAAAAGAAAATTCTCATTGCTAATGCCTTCTTCGTCGAAACCAAATGGGTAATTTCCGTCGGAATTATGACGAATGCAGGCATTTTTTCAAAAAAAATCAAATTTGGTCACAATATACCTTCTCCGTCGGAAACCTCAGTCGAAAATCTAGTCCAAATGTATTAGTGCCTACAGGAGCAACACCATATTCCTTGGTCTATGGTATAGAAGCAATACTACCTATTGAAATAGAACTACCATCTTTAAGAGTCTCCTTAAAAAACATCATATCAGAGGAAGACTATCAAGTTGCAAGATTACAAGAGATGGAAATGCTTGATGAAAAGAGACAGATTGTTTTAAATCATTTGCAAGGTTACCAGAATAGATTGAGAAGGAGTCATAATAAATGAGTATGTCCAAGAAATTTTGAAGTGGGAGATCTACTTCTCAAGGAAAACCAAAGGAACCTAGCGGAACGAGAAAAGCCAAGGAAGTTTGAACCTAACTGGTTAGGTCCTTTTATCATAACAACGGTTATAGGCAATGGAGCATACAATTTGGCTACCATGGAGGGAGATCCACTCTCTTACCCTATGAACAACATGTACCTTACACAATATTATATCTAAGGGTTGGTTAAGTTTCAGGTTTTACTTTCAACAATGCATATCATTTTATTCAAAACACTACATCGCATATAGTTTCCTTCTTCAAATGCATCACATTCATAAAATTTCTGCATTAGCATATAATAGCATCAATAAAACAAGGCAACTGTCCAAATTTATCATATGTTTGCATTTAAGAGAAACAAGGATCTTCTCCTTTCTTAGATATTCAAACATGAAGTTTTTGAGGTCCTAAGGTCATTAATTTTCAACATTACCCTGTGATGACACTTTACTTATGGTTGGGTAGCGATTTCACTATTTGAGACTTGTTAACCCAAAATCTATCAATTACTATATCTCAAACACATTAACAAAATCTCCAATTCATTCTAGACACCTAGTTGATCATATGACTAGTGAAAAATCTAAAATTCTAATTCAGCACCACTATAATTATCACACCCAAGTAGGTTTCATTACTTACAAGTCAAAGCAAGAAAAAAAAAAGTGTTATTCCAAATATTCATCTCAAGGAAAAAGAGCAATGATATATAACTGAAATATCATGCCCACAAAGTGCGACAAAAAGCTTGACTATGGGAACATGCAAGTAACTCCCTCAGGGTTATGAACGCTTGCTGGCAATTGAGCAATATTTGAGAAATTACAGTCTATAACCTCATTGGAGCCCTACAAGCTTGCTGGCAGCGAGGCTTTATTTGGGATGCTTTTGAAGTTAGGATAATCCATGTAGCTAGTCATATAGGATACTAAGGATCTTTAGTGAACACAAGAGTAGGAGTTAACTCATTTGTACACACATGGGTAAAAGAAGATCAAAGTTTCAAGAACCAATGGGGAAGTTTTCTGCGTTTCCATTTGAAAATCCTAGTCACTAAGTGTGTTAATTTGCATGTTCCAAAGGACCTTAAGGATCGAATGACCGCTTATCTACTAAATGTTTTGTACCTCCAATTCAATCGACGTATCACAAAATGCTAAACAAAGATAGCCATCCTTGTCCGAATAGGAAATGTATCTTCATCATGCATATTGCATTAACATAGATCATATCAAAAATTCATTGTCTTCGCATGCATTCTGCAGATCATTATGTCATACAAGTTTGTACACTGGGGGCATAACTGAGAAAACCCTAAAAATCAAATACGATCCTGAAAAATCAATCAAAAACATTCAAATATGGGAAAACATAAAATCCAAAAACATTGGAAAATCCTTCAAAAATCCAAAAACATTCGAAAAGAGTCATGAAAAACTCAAAAAAATTCAAATAATGTCCTAAGAAAATCAATCAAAAACATTCAGAAAATGTCCTGAAAAAATCAATCAAAAACATTCAAATATCGATCCACATAATCCAAAAACATGGAAAAAGCTCTTAGAAAAGAAATAAAAATTAAAAATCAATCAATCAAAAACTTGCAATAAAATGTCTCACAAGAATCAAATACCCTAGTAGATATCCAACAAACGCTTCGCATGAAGTTAACAAAGGATATGACTATCTAGTCAAACATCTACAATCAAATGATCAAATTGTCTTATCAACCGTATCATATCCATATCAAGTGATCATTATCTTGTCTTAAACAGAAGAGGATACACTCAAAATTAGATAGGTCAGTCTTAAACAGGGTCCGCAACTTTCTAAGATCAAACATTATAAACCATCATATCAAGCAACTGAGAACAAAGGCACAAGGTCAGTATAGCTGCTGAATTTTGTCCGGGTCAATCTTTATCTTTTATCATTTGGCGACAGATCATATTCCTATGCTACTCAAGGATGTCCACAAGTGACTAGAGGAGCCATGATGGGAATTATATTTTTCTTTGTTTGTTGTTTGTGGTGTGAACCAAAGAAGTTCTAGGGAAATTGCTCTAGTGGGTGTCTGTGATAGGAGCATTCAGCTAGTGAATGCCACACATACCTCAACCCCTAGTGTATTTCCCAAAATGGAAGGGTTCACTCTTTGTCTACTACATGTTTGTTTCTTCAATGAGATATATTTACATCTTGGTTCCTTATACCCTGATGTGCTAAGATTCATTTTTCAATAATAAGGCTCGGTGATGAATATATATTGCGCAATAAATAATGACACAGGTTTGTCATTCAAACATTCTCATTCTCATCTCATCTGTTTATTGATAGTTTTCTGATTTCTCATCTTCTTTCTAAATCATATTCTTTTCTAACATTATTCTTTCATCAATCTCTTCTTTTTTTCATCTTACTAAAACTTCTTCAAGGTACATCTGAGTTAAAATAATATTCTGGCATTATCATACAAAAATGAAAGTGCATCCATATAGTTTCAAATTGCATCCATATAGTTAAAATTGCATCCATATAGTTTCAAATTACATCCATATAGTTAAAATTGCATCCATATAGTTTTAAGTTGCATTCATTTGTTTAAATTGCATATATAACATTATTCATAAATCATATAGAATCATATAGAAAGCATAAACCATTGCATTCATAACATCATTCATAAATCATATAGACATGCATCACATAATTCATAGCATCATATAGCATACATGGAAAACAAGGCATAATAGATCACCGCCAAAACACTACATATCATATATATAACTCAAAAATGGTAATGTGTCTGAATACAATAATCATAAATAAGCCCGAAGGCTTAGATAACATGATCTAAATGTGTCAACCAACACTGCCTCTATCAACAAGTGGATCCTACCCACTAGATCCTCCCCCAAGATGTCAAGGTGGACCCATGACTCCTCCTTTGCTATTCCATCGAGAGGTAGAACGACTCGATCTTCTCCCCATAAAAACACTAAAACTAGGCTCCCTTTGAACCTCAGGAATAGCTCTCTCATAAGCCTATCGATAATAAATAGCCTCCTATGCAGAAACAAAATATCTATCTACCTGGCTACGTACCTCTGTCATCGATCCAAATAACTAATCATATGCATCCATGGTGATCTGAGATCTCCTAACTTCCTCATCTCTCTCCCTCTAGAGATGATCCCTCTCAGTCTCTAGTGCACCATAGTCTCTATGGTATGCCTCTCGCTCAACATCTTGTCTGGCGACCTCGTCATCTAAACTCTAAATCCATGTTTTGAGAATTAGTGGATCATCCCCATCTCCATCACCACCCTGTCCTCCTCCCCCCTCTATAGCATGCACATCCTCTAACTCCAACATATCATCATCATCCCCGTCCTCACTGCTTGATGACTCTGAAGAATCATCATCACCTTTGCTGCTCATAGACTTGGTGTCTCCACCAATGTCTATGTCCTCATCTCCTCCCTCATCTCCTCCACCCTCCTCTCCTCCTCCTCCCTCCTCTCCCCTTTCATCTCCCCTCATCTCCCCCATGTCGATCCTAAGTCACTATCTAGGATTTTGTATCTGTTGTGATGTGATCGAAACAATCAAATCAGTCAGTGGAATAGGCCTATGTCTGGCCCACCATGCATCATACTCTGGAGTAGTCCTTGGATCTGTTGCACCTGCATTCCAACCCCATGGTAATACCAAAAGAGCATCAAAATTGGTAGCAGCCACATTTGGTTGTATGCATACACCCCAATCAGAAACCTCACAAGAAATACGAGCAAAGTATGTTGTAACAATAGGTGTCACCTGTATCTCTCCAAACTATCTAAGTACCCATCCTGGAAGAGACATCTCAATGATCCTCTGAGTCTCAACGGTCCTCCCAATAAGATATCTCTATTGTCTATAGAATGGCAAGTGATGTGCGTCATCTTCGCAACCGGGGCAATATAAATATTTCTCCAAATGAAATGTTGTAAGATATCAGGTTGATGTCACTAGTACAAGGTGTTACCTGAACCCCTGTGTCTAATACTAGGTGTGTATCTGAATGCATAAGGCTCACCAGGTTGCAATTCAACATGAATAACAGGTCTCGAGATAGAAATGTGCTCCCATGCCCAAGTCTGGAGCAATGTCACACCACAACTGATAGATCGATATCCCAGGTATACAATGTCATGCATCTGATAATAAACCATGGCTAAAACACATGGACCCCAAGTATATACTCGACGATGAACAATCATATCATGGAGAAATATGCCCCATCCAACTAGAAAACCATGACCTCATCCATTAGGAATCAACAAACCACCTACGATATCGCATAATACGATAGTCAGATCATCATAGTCCAATCTAGCCCAAGGGATATCATAAGGTCCACTAATTTATAATTCCTACTCCTCACACTCAAAAAGGGCACACAGTCCAATAACGCCATCATCATGATCATATACAACTCTCTCACCATGAATAGGAATACACAATATACACCATACATCCTCTAAGGTAATGGATGCCTCACTAGTAGGAAGATGGAAGGAACATATCTCGGAATGCCACCGCTCTACTAACATTGTAATCAAGGCCATGTTGGTCATAACCTCTAGAAAATGTAAAACATAATATAGTCAAGATGTCAGATATGTGCAATCTCCTCATCAAGTAAATCAACACGAAGATCGAGTCCACTGGGTCTACTCTGTCAGTAGTATAACACTCCAATATTCTCCTGCACAGAGAAAATATTGAAAATATCAAATATCGGATAACGAGATTACAAGAAATGATCATATGCATGACAAAAATCTTTAATATACAATGAATGCAGAATAATTAGCACTTATGTGTTGCATTTTACACTAATGTGTTACATTTAATGCTTATGTGTGACATTTAACATGTATGTGTGAATATATGAGCTAATGCGTAAACAGATTAGCGTATGTGTGACAACTACAACCTATGTGGTACACTTAAGCTCTTGCAGTACATTTATAGTGAATACGTAACACTAAATGCTAATCCATTAAAACCGAAAGGCGAATGTGTGATAAATAAAAATTAGGTCTCTAAAAAAATTTCAAAAAAATAGCAAAAAAGGGGCAAAAAATCAGGCAAAAATTTAGAAAAATACCATGTCGCCAGTCCCTAGAGGTCTCTGATAAGAAAGTACTCGGTCAGACAAGTGTATTCGTGTCCTATAGCCAACCATGATGATCAAATACTCGTAGGAAAGCACGAAACTCGCAAGGATTTCCACGAACTCACTACAATGCAAATGAGCAAATGAAAAGCTAAAGTCTCTATTTATAGCTCAAAATTAGGGTTTTTTACCACTCTGACACCCATGGTCCCCGCCAACTTCAAACAACTTGTAGGCTACTCAAATGATCTCAAAATTGCATGAAACTTCACACAATTGCTCATTATACTGATATTTAAAAAATGGGCTCAATTTCTGAATTTTTCGACCACCTTTTTCGAGGGGGCATATTTACACTATATAGTGGTACCAAGGCATACTAGGGCAGAATTTTTCATTTTCTTTAAAACAATGTCGTTCCAGATTTTGTCTCAAAGAGGGGCAAATGTAGACACCTTAAAATGTCTCATTGATAATGTACTAATTATTCCTCTAATTGATTAAATAATTATTTAATTAATTTAATTAATCTTATTCTTCTATTTTCATATTTCCTTGTCATCTTACTAATTAATTCATTTTCCAATTCTGTCATCAATTAATCATTAACCATTTTCTAATATTAATTAAATATTTATTATTTAATTATATCTGATTAATCCCTCAATTTAAATAATCTTCATTATTTAAATAAATTCCATTTTCAATTTCTATCTTTGTTCAGTTAATCAATTAAACATTAACCCTCTCCTAAATATTAATTAAATATTTATTATTTAATTAATTGTGATTTAATTCCTTTAAATTCAAATAATCTTTATTATTTAATTAAAGTCAATTTCTAAATGATTAAATAGTTTCTTTAAAATTATTTAATTAACTAATTCTTCTAATTCTTCTAATTTCATCAAATTCTAATTTCTTCTAATTTCAAATACATGTGCATGATTTCAAAAATCAAATTGAAAATCAAAGTCAAGTTCTAAGCATATTCAAATAACAAATTGAATTTAAAAATATATTCAATATTTGAATTAATCTCATGCCAAGATTAAATTGAAAATCAAAGTCAAAGTGCAAGCACATGCTAAATTAATTAATTAATTCAATTATCTTTCCAATTCATATTTCCATCTTCTAGTTAGCTTTTTCTAAATAAAGCTTTCTTTGTCCTCCTCTTTATTTCCTCCGATCATTCTTTCTCATCTTTCAATCAACTTTTTCTCAATCAGTTGACTCATTTAATCTATTTAATCTATTCAATCTATTCTATTTTACCTCCAAATCAGCAATTCAACTATCAATCAACATGTGAGCTCACCTGAGTTCCACCTATCAATAAATCATCTTCAATTATCTATAAATTGAGCATTCAGTCTCCATTTTCAGCTCTCTCACAATTACTCTGAATCACAAACTTTGAATATTTGTGTCATTTGCAGGTTGCTAGCGCAATATCTGAGAGCCACCATACGACAAAGAAGAGAAGAACAATGGAAGCAATATGCAATCATGGAATAGGGAATTTTGATTAATAATTTTTCATTCCTATTTGATTGATTATATCATTTCATTGGTTTATTTAGAATTCTTTGATTAGATAGGGATTCATGATTTCCTTTATTTCTAGTTGATAATTAATGATGAATTTTACATACGACAATGGGTATAACAATAAGAATAATCATCAAGTTGGCCTTAACAATATTTTCCCAAATGATATCTTACATTCTACAATCACTGAAGCTAAACATTAACATAATCTCTTAAGGTCGGTCTAACCCAGAATAAGCATATCCTTGGAATTTTGCAACAACATGCTACCAAAGCAGCACGATCATGATCCAACTCAACATTATGAGGTTAAAGACATGAAAAACAAATCATCAACAACTTATCAGCAGAAATCAAGAAATCAGAGGAAACCGGAGCATGCAGATATACCAAATGTTGCATAACAAAATATACTTAAGGAGCGCAACATCTAGAGAACAACTTCTAAAGCACCAAAATTATGAATACAACAATCTCAATTAATAACAAGAAGTATACCAAAAAAATGCACTACTATAACTACATCAAAACACAAATGTGGAGGGTTGCATCTCAGAGATAAATTACTGCATGAATGACCGAAGCACAAAATGATTTACCACAACCAACACCAAATCTCTCATTACAAGATAAAAGAATCCTCATACTGAAAAATACATATTTTTAAAGCAATAATCATGGCTGTAATACATTAGCAATATCAGGGATCTGTAACATACATAGCTATCTTCCACTATTGTGCAACACACCATGCATACCTAACTTCCACTATTCTACAACATATTATACATACCTACCTTCCATTGTTCTGCAACATATGCAAACCAATTCAGATTACCAGGTTTGACATAAATGACAACTAATATAAGTATTTCTAACAATCATTACTATCTTGTATAAAAATCTATATGGCTTATAGGATTTAGGCAAGTTCAACAAGATCTTATGCACAACATCACATTCTTCCAATGTCCACTGACAACTCTAATGATATCAACAAGATTAATCACTCTATGAATATAGTTCTCAACTCCTTCATCTTCAAGAATTCTCAGGTACTAATACTTCTGCTTCAAATTCATCAGCCTAGACTTCTTTGTCTTTGCATCACCTTCATATGCCAAACACAACTTGTTCCATACAGCTTTAGCTTCCTTCAATCCTTTTAGTCATCCAAACACTGAATCACTTATGAAGCTTATAATTATAGCTCTAGCCTTTGCATTATCTTCCTTCAACCTTATCTCATCTGGTGTCTTAGCACCACCCTATGGCTCAGTATATCCAGTCTGAATGATCTTCCAAATCCCATTCTATAATTTCTCCAAATGTGACTCCATTCTCTCCTTCCAATACAAAAAAAAATTAACATTAAAGATAATAAATTTGGAATGAATGTCTTGCGCTATACCAGATCTACCTCAAGTGATTAAGCTTACTCAAGAGGAACCACACTCTGATACCAATTTCTTAACCCAAGGTAGGAATGAGAGTGGGGGTGAATCAATCCAAACAAACAATTATAACAACACATAAACAATTAATGAAAAAAACATATCCAACACATGAACACTAAGATTTATATGTGAAAAACCCAAACAAGGAAAAACCATGGTGGGAGTCAACCCACAAGATAATCCACTATATATGAAATGATTACAAAGATAGATCTCATTACTTTGGACTTGTACACCAAAGCTAACTACACATGGGACATGATACAAAGAGGACTTGCAAAACTTGAAGCTAATTGCACTCGAGGCAGGATACAAAAAATTCATCTGAAAAGAAAGATCTCCTGATCATGAAGCTATCCTTGAACTTTGCATCAAGCAACCAGCATCAATACACATAAATCTAATCACAACTACCAACACTCTATTTCAACTCTCTATCATAGTCACAACATAGCTTTCATATCATTAAAGCACAACTCATCTTTGTTTTTCACACTTCCTTTGATCTTCACCACATCATCTATTCTCTATCATTCCAATTTCCAGTAACTTAAACATTCAAATGCCTTATATACAAGATATATCATCAAAGCATAAAATAAGTCAGCCTGAATCAAGATAAACTTATCAAACCAAAAACACAGATGTTGATCCACACTAGGGGAAATAGAGGACCAAAACACATCTTCCAAAGATTAATTCACCGATCTGCAATCACCAAAACCTAACCAACAACATATCCTAATGCTATGCAACCATATAAGCAATTAGTGAACAAAACATACTCTCCAAAGAAAATAACTCAAATATGGATCTCCACATGCCATAATGGGACCCATAAAACATCAAACACACACTAATACATTTGGTCTAGAATTCCGATGGAGGTTTCTAACGGAGAAGGTATATTGTGACCAAATTTGATTTTTTATTTCAAAAATGCTCAAATTTGTCAGAATTTCAAACATAATTTCACATTTGATTTCGACAGAGTAGGCATTAGTAATGAAATTTGTTTTTTTTGAAAAAACATCTCCACGTTCGTCGAAATTCCGACGATAATAGGAATTACTTAAAAAAAAAAAAAAGAGGGCAAGTCATTTACACAATCAATCCTGCGTAGGCTTCGTCGACCTCTGGCAACCCTTTGCAAGATCAAACAACACTCAACATAGAGATACTTTTGCATGTTCCAGATCAAATGACACTCACCATTCGAGGTAGAATCTTCACCTTCTTTTGTAACCCCTTGTCCTTGAAGCTGTTTGTACTTTTTTCCCAAAATCTGTCATTCGCATATTCTTCTTCATAGGCCTTTCTATTAAATGGATCCAGTTGTGGGATTGTAGCTAGACTTGATTTGATCTACACAAAAATATCGAGAGATATATACATGCACCATTGGAGGAAATCAACCACAATAGCTTTGAGCCACTCCGAGGAGAGCTCTTGAAGAGAAATAATGAGTATAAACTAGAATATGCAAGGGTTGCAAAGAAGAAGCTTGATGTCTTTAAGTATTTCTTGGACTTCACCCAAGAACATGAGTGAGTCCACTTGTTTCTAAGCCACCTACATGATAAATTCCTATACCTAGACAAACCATAGAATATCACAAAGAAATATAGTCAAGAGATCATTGGGTTGACTTGAGGGATTGTTGTTGGCTCTACTCAAACAACAAAAAGCAACCCACAAAGGGAGTTTCAACTATTTTTTCTACAATAACATATTAGTACACAAAAACACTCTTCATAATAAAAACCATAAAATTACAACACATGATGAAGATCTTTTATCAACACCTTTGAAGATATTTTAATTAGGTTACACATGGATGCAACACTATTCATAAACCTTGCATAAAGATTGTTAAGATACCAAACACTATATGTATAGTATCTGGATTTGTTTATATACTTTTACCCATGGTTGAGGTTGTCATCTATTGTAAATATCCAAGGGTTGTACTGTACTTACCACTATATCCTTGACTACTGTTGGCTTCAAAGCAATCAATATTTTGTCACAAATGCATTGTCTTAGGTGTAGTATGTTAGACCCAACTAGTACTGAGAGGGGAGGGGTGAATCAGTACATTACTAGTAAATAATAATTAATACTTTAAATTTAAGTATGAAACAATTTACCATTCACTAATGAAAACACTTATTGCAAAGACTAGGCATTCATGAAAAGATACTCAAAGACACACAAATTTATCTCATGGAAACCCAATAGGGAGAAAACCACAATGTGAGTAGGAACTCACAAAAGTTGCACTCTTCTAGAGTATGCCCGGTTAAGAGCCATCCCTGTTAGGAGATTACAACAACACTGTTAGGTGCCACCTGGTTAAGGGATTTTGATCAAGGTCGGTTAGTGCCTTTACCCTGTTAAAGGTAGCCTGGTTAGAGGACTTAGAACATCAGTTAAGATGTTACCTGGTTAAGGGATTTATACAATGGGACCTATTAAAGTCCACCCAATTAAGGGATTTATGTTGTAGTTATTTGAAAAAAAAATAGATGAATGATCAGATACAAGAAGCTACACATTAGCCTGATCAAGTCACAATTAAGCATCACTCTTGGTCTGCATCGGTTGTACCTATCCTTCACAACTCTTCCTTCTGTCGGTTTGCTGGTACTTCAATCCTACACTATCAGTCCTCTGTCACCTTAGTCACTTCTTAGTGAAACTCTCACTCTACTGGTCTTCTATCATTAGGCTCTACAGACTCTAAGACTCCCCTTGTGTCCTCTTTCACATTAACTTAATACACCTTGAAAAAAACTATCTCAACAATGACATATGTGTATTTATAGACCCTTAAGTCTATTGCCAACTTTTCCCTCCAAAACATACTTTCAAAATTCCATTGTCAAACCTTAAATTGTGCTTCTGAAATTATGCTGGAATCTCTGTCAATATTGTCGAACATGTCGATAAGTCCATTGGTTGACTAAGAGAAGAATTTTGATTTAGCTGGTTGTAACTAAATGTTACCAGTCTATTGGTTACCGACTTTTCCGGTCTACTAATCAAAACCTGTCTTAGCCAATTTCTTCCTATGTACCGGTTTAGTCTTTGCTTAGTCGGTGGACATCTTCCTTACCGATCTACTCACCGCTACCTGATCTTCTTACTGCTTGCCGATCTACTACTTGCTGGTATACTTACTGCTTGTCGGTCTACTATTTGTTGCTATACTTACTATTGGCCGGTCTATTGCTTACTTATCTTACTTACTTGCCTGTGTACTTACTGCTTTCTGGTCTACTACTTACTCCCTAAGGATTGGGAAGACTAAGGAGTGATATTGCCAACAATGACAACCATATCAATTTTGGTCTTACAAAATTGCATCAGAATGCCAGCAAACTCCACTTTCAACATTGGTGGCAAACTCTACAAACTACTGTGTCAGTTCCATGGCCCCTGTTCCTGACAAGATTGCATAAAAGAATTCCAAAATTCCCCCTTTTTCTATCAATGGGAAAGACTATCCAAGAATATTTGTCAAAATAAAGAAAAAATCTCTTGAAAGTTTTCTTGAGCCACTTTTAAAGAACATTCCCATGAAGATTGAATTTGTTTCATGGTAGTAAAGTGGCCATGTAATACTGCAATGAAGACTTCCATATCGTCAACTCTCTTGCAGTCAGGTGCATGAATTAAGCGGTTTGCCTCATTAATGTTCAGTTGCATGAAGTCTATAATTGGTGCTAAATAGCATTGGAGCTCTAACAAGATAAGATTTATTTTTTCTTCTTTATCTTTCAACTTTCTGAGTTGATTATTGAGCATTTGGATTTTTCTATTAAAAGTTGATGTTGAACTACTAAGGGGATCAAATGAGCTTACCAGATCTTGAATCTCCTTTTGAATCTAATTTTTGTTATCATCCAAATTTTAATTAAAATAGGAAAGTTTGAAGATTTCATCAAGAGTTGACCAACTTGCTGTAGTGTGGTCTTAACTTCTTCTATTCTGGTTGATAGAGCAACTTTTCCAACTGATATCTGCTCCATTAGGTTATCTCCTCACTTTGTTTCATATTGCCTTATTGCAACCTTCTCCATATCGGTTGCCTCGGAACTGATTGCTTTGACTAGAGTATTCAATAGATCAATACTGGGTGCAGTATCATCAACTACAATGTCTGGGATGAGATCAAAGATAATTGTTTTGGCAGAGGTGAGGATTCTTGCCTTCTTTTTCTTTTCTCTCAGTTTTACCTTTTTAGCCTGGATTCTTAGTTTTTTTGAGACTTTCATCAATTGTTTAGGGATCATTTTCTTTATATCTATGACTGAATCACCTTCTTTTTCTTCCTTTGTTCCTTCTTCAATTTCTAAGGGCTCAACTTCTAAGCTAGTTGTTGTGACGATTCTTACCTTTTGCTTTACACTTTCCTTGTCTAAGTCTGATTTTCTCTTTGTCAAAGGGGTATCCAACAATACTATGTTATCTTTTATTTTCTTCTCATCCTCTTCTCCTCCCTCTAATTTTTTTCCTTCCTCTATTTCTTTCTCTTACTCATTTCCTGCCTCTGTTCTCTTCTTTTTTTCCTGTCTTCCTTCTTCTGTTTTATTTTCTTCTTCTTCTTTTCTTTCCTCTGTGTTCTGTTCTTCCTCTTTTCCTTCTTGAGAGAGATTAAAATTTTATGACAATAGCATTTTGTGAGGTGTATCCTCATAAGGGATGTCTTCAACTAACACTTCATCTTGACCTAAAAATTTAGTTTTATCAACTTCCTCTACCGGTGAAGTATGAACCAGTTGTTCAATACCTGTTGTTAGATTGGAGATGTCTGACACAACATCTCCTATGATATCCTCAACAGTGAATGAATCAAAACCTTCAGTGGAGTCTTTTTCTTTAGCTTTTCCTTTATCAAGAACAACTGCCCCTTTGTCTTGTTTAGTTTCATGTTCAATTTCTTCTTCAACCTTCTTTTGCTGGTCCATAATTTCCTTCCATAGGGCAACACCTTCAGCGTGCACTTCTCTAATTTCACCTACTACCACTCTTTTGGTTCTATTTCTAATCTTGAAATTTTGAATGCATGCTTCAGCCACCAGTGAAGCTTGTTCAAAATCTAATTCATGTTGCTCTTCCATAAGTGCTTTTATTCTGAGTTCTTTTATAGTAGCTAAAGAAGTCTTCCATCTTCCTTCAATTTGATCTAGCAAATCTGATGGAATAATGCCATACAATTCATTGGGAGTTCTACAAAAGGTGCACAAGTTCTAGATCAAATCTTCCTCAAGTTTCCTTTTCTCTTCATCATTACTAAGAGAATATCTTCTTCCAACACTGGACAACCCTCCAAATTATTTGATGCCATGCACCATCTCATCAATTGTTGGAGCTTTGTTCCTTTCACTTCTTTTGACCTCCTTTATTTCCACATCCGATACAGTGTCACCTTCTTTCTTATTCTCTTTAAGTTTTGGATCACTCTTCCTCTTTCTGGTGTAAGTTACCCCTACTAATTTATCCTTGCTTGGTGGAGATATTAGAGAACCTAGATTATTTTCCTTTGAGTATGTTGCCGGTATAGTTGCCACAGTCCCCTTTGATTTTGTTTTGTCACTTTTTTCTTTCCATCGGTCAGTTGTTCATCTTTGGCAGGTGTGACCCTTGTTTTCTCACTTGCACTAGTGGAGGTAGTGGCACCATATGCTTCACCTCCATATTTATTGTCAAGGGTATCAATCATTTTCTTTACTTTTATTTTAATGATAGGCATCTAAAGTTCTTGTTTTATTTTAGAGCTTGCCTCCTCATATGTTCCAAACCTCTTTGCCTTCAAGTATATCAGTTTAGATAGAAGCATATTGATATGAATTTTAACCATATTTGCTGCAACCTCATACCCCATAGGTGGAACCTAAAAATTTCTAGGTCCAACTGCTTGGATAATACAACAGTTTGTATCAACAAGAAAACAAATTTGTTCTTGTATTTCTACACTATTCCTATTGGAATTCTTTCCCTCTTGCGCATTCTAGTTTGGAATTCCTTGAAATATCCCCACATTGCTTCCCCAAATTTATTTCCCAGACCTCTAATCATTTCACCTATCTGAACCATGATAGGTTTTTCCTGAGACCATACTACATTACCCTTACTGGGAAAATATTTTAGCACATAGAAAAATATAGATACCAGTAGAGAGCCATATTTGAAGGATTGCTTCTTATCCTTCTTTATTCTTTCCATGTTCACCATGAGCTAACTTTGAATCATCTCACATATATCATATGTTGCATCTTCTTTGATAATTCAATATCCAACATGGATGGTGCCGCTCGACACACTATTCATCTGACTTGACTGATAAACCATGTATCCCAACACTGCATAGGCAAATCTTACTTCAACATCCTCAAAGTGAGTGATAGTCATTGCTCTACTATCACACTAGGATTTGGTTAACTGGGTGACTTCATTTGATGAGATTGTTCTTAGGGTTAATGCTTCACCAGTTGCACTAAACCCTGTCACTCTTAGAATCATCTCCTTTGTGATCTTGATTGGTGCATGATCTTCCAGCCATCAAAATTGATCATGAACTCTGATCAATACATATCTAACCTAGTCACCATGAAACTGATCAGGAAAGTCTACAACATCTGCCAAACCCTAGGTCTTCAGATGTAGGAAGCCTGGTTTCAACTGATCATTGTCACAAAACCCTTCAAACTCACTTCAAATGAACTTATCTCAAAGTTCTTCAAGCTTGCAATGAATGTAGGAATGAATATCTTCTACCAACAATATACTAGAGGGCACAAATGATAAGGCACCGGTCTTGTCAATTTCACTGGCTTTTATCGGGTGCATCTTGAACTCAGGTTGGGGTTCCTTGATAGCTTCAACCAACACATGAGTTGATATTTTCACTGCCATGATGACCTTTAATCAATATTTTCTCAGATGCAGTAGAAAACTCTTTCCTAGGGAATACCAAACACCACTATCACTCTGCTTGAATTTCTTTTCCGCACAAACAAAGCTTAGCAATTTTCAAATCGCCTTTGAAAGCACAGGAGCTCAAGAAAGCTCAAAATTATTTAGGTAAATGAAAATGCATTACCATTTCCTTATTTATCCATTGATTTTTATTGGTGCTAGGATCCAACGGTCAGATTTGAAGCTCACAACTTAAGGTACACCAATTTGACTTCACCAGTTATTAGTTACCGATACCGATACTCAAATAAATAGCTCATAGAGAAAGCTTCAATTAAGAACTTTTAGACCAAATTTTATGCATTACAACTATTTAGATAAACACATACTTACATTTTTTGGGGGGATTCAAGAGTAATCTTACCATATGTGCTCCCCCTGGGCATCAATATGCCTAGTTAGAAGTGGAACTATCATCACCGATGGATGATGACTTGATTTCAAAATATCCTTGTCCTTCTTTTCCTTATCCTTCTTGATCCATATCTTTTTCATTTCATCTCTTATTTCTTCAATTGTCTTCTTTCCTTTCAGGTCATTCTACTCCTTTTTCTTGCTAAAGTGATTCTTGTCTGTAGACCGGTTGTAGGATTGGCTTCTACATTCTCTACCTAGATGATCGATCTTATGGTAGTTAAAGCATGCCATACAAGTTGTCCTCCATGGTCCTGGATTTTTTTTCTAACCCATCCTCATTCTGCAAGTTTCAGGAACATGACCAGAATTAACACACATGGAACAAGTGGCATTCAACTGATAACTCCTTTTGTTAGGACTAACATATTTGAATGGTAGTCTTGATACCTTTGTCTTGAACCTGCATTCTTCTGATCTATGTCCAAACTTATTGCAAGTGAAGAAATGTCCATTAAAATTTTTTGCACTTGGTAGGCTGCTTGATTGAGATCTACACTCATAAGTAGTGTGACCATACTTATGACAATTGTGGCAGTAACCATCAAAAGTGAAGGTCTTCTTTTGATTAACTGATTTATTCCTATAGTCATTGGTCTTATGACCCAATTTTCCACAATGATTACAAGAGAATTTGAAAGACTTCATACCTCTTTCTTATGAGTGATTTCTTTTATCATCCTTCATCCTCTTAGATTTAGATTATTCTCTAGTTTTCATAGGACCTGAACCGGGGTAACCAAGACTTGTTGTATCCTTTGTTCTTCTCTGAGCCTTCAACTGTCTATCTACCTTCTCAGAGATTTCATTGAATTTTCTTAGCTTCTCATTTCTCTCATTTTTAGTTTTTAACTCACTCTTGAGTTGTTCAATCTCTTTCATCATCCTCTCCTTCTCTTTTGCATTGTCATTCAGTTGTTTATGTATATATTCATTTTCCTGAGTGGGAACTCAGATCTCTTCATCTTTCTCAATCATGATTGTATCATTTTCTCTCAGGGCATCTTCAGCAAGTCTCTTGGCTCTTTCAGCTTTTGACAAATCTTCTTCTACCTCTCTCTTTCTTTCATGAGCACTTCTACCAGCTTCTAGTGTCACAGTCATTCTCAGGGTCTGACCTTCATGTTCTCTTTTGAGATGTGTGATTTACTCGATCAGCTTGTTGTTCTTTTCCATGAGTTCTGAGACTACTTCTTTAGCTTCTTTAGATCCACTATGTTCTTAGAGTTGATCTATAATATCTTGGCTCTCATTTAGCTATTGAGCCAATTCCTTCCTTTTAGAAAGAGATTTTCTTAGTCTCTCTTTCAACTGAGCAATAATCTAATTAGCTTCATCAATCTACTTCTAATACCAGTACTCTTCCATGATCTTTTTCCTCAACCTGTCAGGCTTCTCTCTAGAGGAATTGTGCTCTGATACCAATTGTTAGACCCAACTAGTACTGAGAGGAGAGGGGTGAATCAATACATTACTGGTAAATACTAATTAAAACTTTTACTTTAAGTATGAAACAATTTACCATTCACCAATGAAAACATTTATTGCAAAGACTAGGAATTCATGAAAAGATACTCAAAGACACACAGATTTATCTCGTGGAAACCCAATAGGGAGAAAACCACAGTGTGAGTAGGAACTCACAAAACTTGCACTCTTCTAGAGTACGCCCAGTTAAGAGCCATCCCTGTTAGGAGATTACAGCAACACTGTTAGGTGCCACCCGATTAAGGGATTTTGATCAAGGTCGATTAGTGCCTTTACCCTATTAAAGGTAGCCTGGTTAGAGGACTTAGAACATCAGTTAAGATGTTACCCGGTTAAGGGATTTATACAATGGGACCTATTAAAGTCCACCTGTGTGTGTGAAAAAGTGAAAAGGAGTCTGATAGTTGTCCTTCACAACTCTTCCCTTAAGAATTTGTGTCCACTTTTTGGCCAAAAAGTGGAAGTTTTTTCCCTTTTTTTTCGATTTTGTCCCGTTTGACCTAAATATTTGAGGCACTTAAAGGATGATTCTTGGAAAAATTCAGTAATAGAAAATGTAGTGCTCGAAGTATACTTTCCAAATATGTAATTTTTTTCAATACCCAGATCTTAAAAAGGAAGTTAAAATAGGCATTAGTAAAACCTATAGTTTAAAAGTCACTTTTTAGGACCATACCATGCCCACGTACAACAAGCATAATTTGACCTAAATGAAACTATTTTTCTTTATCCTTTTGGGAAAAGATCTATAACTCACTTACCTTTGATGAAGATATCTTTTTGTAATTTTTTTTTTTGTTATTTTTTAATTGGGCATAATCACTATTTTGAAAAATTTGCGTGTACGACAAGCATAATTTGACCTAAAATTAACATTTTTTAATTTTTTTTTTTAAACTGTATAGATTTGTGTGTAGTTTGATGCCATATAATTTTTTTTTCAAAAAACTTAAAGACAAAAAAGATTAAAATTTTAAAAAACCATGTTATTTCAAGTTTATAGATCTCTTTCATTAGAAATTATTTTAAAATTAAAAATATTGATCCATTCTCTTAAAAAATTATATATTTGGAATCTAGACAGTGTGTACTATAATGGGTTTTTGTTGTTTAAATTTTTTTGAAGATTATGTGTTCAGATATATTTTTGAAGTCATGTTTTTGTATGAAGCTTGATTTAGGCTTGAAGTTGTAGGTCAAACCAGTTTTGAGCATCAGGTTCGGCTTTCTGAACCATTTACCAAGCCTAATTCTGAACCTACAAGCGGGCCCCACAAAAATCTTTTTACAAACGGGATCCCGTGTTGAGAACGGGATCCCATGTTGAAAATGGGATCCCGTTCTTTATTGCAAATTATTTTTAAAAAAAACCAAACGGGATCCGGTTTCAAATTAAAACGAGATCCCGTTTTCAACACGGGATCCCGTTTGGTTTTACCATTAATTTTTTTTTTTTGAATTGTATAAATATATGATCATTTAACATGATAAAACATGTCAATTCAAATGTGCGAGTTTTTACATGATATATTATGATCTAGTTGTCCTTTGGATGCTTTTTGGTTGCAATTTTAGATCCATTTTTTGAAGGTGGCATTTATTGCATAAGTTTTTAGTCATGGGGTCTAAACAACGTGAGAAGAAGAAACAAAGGAGGAAATTGACCATCGAGGAAATTCAAGAAGAATGAGAGAAGGAGGCCAAATGTCAAAGGGATAGAAGAATGATGATTCAACAAATGAATAATCCTAATGCTTCTGGATCGACAACAATGGAAGAGACAAACATTCAAGATGATGCCTTGGGGGATCAGATGGACATAGATGATGCAATTATGGATGATGATGATGTGAATGAAATAATTATGAAGAATATTCCAAGTACAACATCCTCAAATCCAGGTACATCTTCAAATCCTTCTCTGCAAGACATGGATAATGTGATTATAGGTGATATTCATATTGCTGACTTAGTAGAAGCTGGATATACCTATGTTAATATTGATAGAATTGTCCATGAGAATGAAAACCTTCATGTTGGTAAAGATGAAATTCTTTTGAATGTTGAAACTGAAAATCCTTTTGAACATGGTGAAAATGAAAATCCTCCAATTGTTGAAGATCAAGTAAATTTTCTTATAAAAATTGAAAAAAATGTTTTGGATAATCTTCCTGGTAAGATTTCTTGGAGGCAGATAAGAACATATGCCAATAGAATATACAAAGAATTTTTTTATCAAAAAAAATTGCAATTCAATGTCAACTTATGATGCAATTGATGAGAATGTAGAAAATGAGAAAAGTGATGAAAAAAATAGGCATCTATGTGAAACCATCAAAAAAAGATGAATCGGTTAAGCATGTTATGTCTACTGTTGCAAGTCCCATTGAATCTATTGGTACAACGAGTCGATCTAAAGATAAGAATGCGGTGCGATGAGCTATAACAACTGCCATAGTGAATAAAGAAACCTTGAATAAAAGGATGGTAAGCAACATTGGTTAGAGAAGCTAAAAGAAGAGAAAGTATTGAAAGTGATCCAATCAACCAAAGTTGGAGTTTTAGTGGTAGACTTTGCAGGTCAGCTATGAAATTGAATATTGAAGTGAAATCTTTGGTTGAAAAGTTTTGGCATGATAATATAAGGGTATCATCTAATGTTAGAGATGTTCTAAAGTTGAGAGTGGGGTGTAAAATTCGTGACCCTCATCCAAAACACCTATTAGACACAACTCAAACTGAATTTTATAGAAAATTTTTGGATGAAATTTTATTACCTGGAAATATCACTATAAGTCAAAAATCATTTGAAAAATGCAAGCCCTAGTATGTGAAAATTAATAAGCAAAGAGTCTCATGTTGTTGTCAAACGCATGTGCAATTTCATTACTATTATGATGTTTTTCGATGCATACATTGTGTTTTGCATAGTAACATGCTTATCCAGGAATGTGGTATTGATATGCCACCTGAATCAATCAAAGAATTTGTCGCAATTTTATTTTGTCAAAGAACTGATGGACAATTATTTTATTTACATTCATGTATCTCTGGACAATGTTATAGTTGTGGCAATTTTTAATCACTAGTAGAATGTATGCATGAGAGTAGTGAAACTGATTTTGGACAACAACTAGTGGATGTTAGAAGATTTAAGAATGTTGAGTATCCCTTAAAGGATGGGAAAACAGGAAAGCATGTTGATTTAATCATAGAGAAGGTTAGTGTACATGCATTCATGTCAGAATTTAAAAGTAAGATTGTACCAAAATATGTGACACACTCTCAACATGCTAGATGGCTTGATTCTCAATTTCACACATGTAGAAATACATTTCTAGTTGGAAGTATACTATCAGTGGTGGACTTTGCAGAAAACTATACTCTTAAGCCACAAGAGGAAATTCAATCTCAATATTACAGTTCCACTCAAGTTGCTATTTTTGTTCATATTGTTTATAGACATGCAGATGATAGTACAGAGGATGATAGAAAAATCCTAAGGGAGTATCATTTCTATGTGAGTGATAATAGGATGCACCCGTCAGAGTTTGTTCAATATTGTTTCAGCATATTTTATAGAAATATAAGAGAAAGAGGAATCCAGATGACAGAACATCTTATATGGTCAGATAATTGTACTGGACAATTCAAGAATGCTCGAATGTTTTATTGGTTAAGAAGGGCTCATAAGGAATACAATATCCAACATATATGGAGTTTTTTTGAAGCTGGACATGGCAAAGGAGAACATGATGGAGCCAGTCCATGTGTTACAAGAATTCTTGCTAGAGAGCAATTAAAATTTGAAGATAATGTAAAATTTAAAGACGCACGTGCATTTGTAGATTGGTGCAACACAACCTTATCTACTGGATCAAGTGTGAACTCTACAATTCAACAATTCTTTTGGTTAGTTGAAGAGGAAAACATTGTGCCAAAACTTGATTGTGAGACAATTAGCAGATCGACAAAATGACATTCATTTAAGAGTTCAAATGCAAGCACATGGACTATATGGATAAGGGAACTTGCATGTTTTTCTCAGTTTTGTATTTCAAGTGATTCTGATGTATGTGAGAATACTGAATGGGTTGAAGATTGGAATCAAAGATCGTTGACTCCTACTCAAGCACAAGATCAGATTAACACAATTGAAGATAATGATGAACTATTTGCATCAGATGATTATGATCGTGTTTCAGACCTTGTATAGAAAGGTAATCATTTTTTATTATTTTGTTGGCCATTTAATAAAATTAGTTTCAAACTTTTTTATATTTAGTGTAAATTAAAAATGGCATTTTTTAATTCTAAATTGTGATAATTTATTAATTTTTTATTTGTCTCAGACATGTGTATGTCATTGTTGCACCTGAGGACAATAAAGAGGAAACATAATATTGGTTGGCTTGATGTGTTGAAACTAAACACAAACTAGTTAATCCTCGAGAAGATGACGATGGTTTTCATTATCCAATTGGTTCAGTGGTAGTTGTTGGAACTTGGCTAAGGAAATATTTGACAAGGAAGAATGGTTTGCCTGCCTTTGAAGACTATGAAACACATAAGAAGATAATACACTACTCAAATTTGATTGTTGCAACAAATATAGAACTAGTGAGATATCGCAGTAGACCTAGTAATAAAAAGTTCTAGACAATTTCTATGGAAGATTATGAGACAATTATAGATGCTTTGGAAAAAAGAGAGGATGCAGATGGTACAATGGAATAAGTATTTAAATAAAGAGGTATGTATACATGTTAAATGTATGTATGTATATATTGTGTACATGTATAATTTATTTTTATTACATACCATTTGATCATATAGATGGTTTAAATATTATTGTTTGATATATATAGGTCCATCCCCTTGTTGAGAGCTCTTACACAATTTTCCTATTTCTAGTTTGATCCCCGTAAGCCACATGTCCCAATTGTACACCCATCCCCTTAAGTTGAGTCATGTCCTAATCAATTAATCTCCCCTTAAGCCATGTCCTATAATTTAGTTCAAATGATCCTCTTTTAAGGCACATGTCCTATTTCTAGTTTGATCCCCTTAAGACACATGTCCCAATTGTACACCCATCCCCTTAAGCCGAGTCATGTCCTAATTAATTAATTTCCCCTTAAGTAATGTCCTATAATTTACTTCAAATGATCCTCTTTTAAGCAACATGTCTTATTTCTAGTTTGATCCCCTTAAGCCACATGTCCCAATTGTACACCCATCCCCTTAAGCCGAGTCATGTCCTAATCAATTAATCTCCCCTTAAGCCATATCCTATAATTTAGTTCAAATGATCCTCTTTTAACTTGACACATGTCCTATTTCTAGTTTGATCCCCTTAAGACACATGTCCCAATTGTACACCCATCCCCTTAAGCTGAGTCATGTCCTAATCAATTAATTTCCCCTTAAGTCATGTCCTATAATTTACTTCAAATGATCCTCTTTTAAGCAACATGTCTTATTTCTAGTTTGATCCCCTTAAGCCACATGTCTTGGTTTCAACTTAAATTCACCCCCCTAGATTTAAATCCTATATATAATATATATCTAACTATTTTTTGTTGTTGTAGGTTTATCTTAAAGTAGTTTTTTTGTTGTTGGTGGCATGTGAAATGAGTTCATGAATCTTTAGAATTAAATCAAGATTTCCAATGAATTGGTAAGCATTATATTTTTTGTTAGATGTTTAGTTTCAATTTCTATATTTGATGTTTTTCAATGATAAATTCTTCAATTGCTTAAATAATTTCCCCTTTTAAGTCACATGTCCTAATTGGTATGTATGCATAATTTTTTTGGTTAAATTTGACTTAGTTAATTTATTTTTGTATTTTTAATTAAATTTGACTTAGTTAATATACATGCATTTAATAAATTATTTCTAATTAAGTTCTGATTAATTTTATTTTTTGTGCATGTAGGTACATCTTGTTACTAGGCTTTTAATTGTAGAGATCTAATTTAAAATCTCTAGATTGCTTTTGAAACTTTGGAGATCTAATTTATCTAGATCACTTTTGAAACTGCTTTTAATGTCTTAGATTGGATGAAACTTATATAATACTTTAGATTTCAGAATATTGAGTTAGACTTTAATATATAAAGATTTAATATGTGTGGATCTTGAAAATTTTAAATTTGAGATACATGGAAATTATTATATGTTCAAGAGATGCACCTGGATTAAACTTTTTTATATTTAAGCTTTTAGTATGTATATATGTGTGCATGTACATGGTAATTTTAGAAATTATCAATTACTTTGAATTAAATTTTTAATGTATACAACATTTGTGTGTGTACACGTGTTATTTGGAAAAATATCAAAATTGCAAGTGTTTTATTTTAATACATGATATATATGTACATGTGTACAAGTGTGCTATTTTTACAAATACCAATTGCTCATGTGTGTATATTTGTTCAATTGCACTTGCTATTTTGAGATGTGGATGAAGCTTTAAATTATTATATATTCAAGAGATGCACCTGGATTAAACTTTTATAAATATCAATTGCTCATACTACGTATATGTGTTCAATTGCACTTGCTTCATTTATTTTTAGTCTATTTTTTTAGTTTTAGTATCGTGTACATACACATACACATGCATATATAGATTTATATTAAAAATACATGAAATTTACATATAGCTCGAGATGATTATAAATAAATAAATATATGTATAAATATAATGTCCATGAAACACATGTATGTATGTTTGTATGTGTACTAGAGAAGTGAACACTCCAACGTAAAACACACACACACACACACACACACACACACACACACACACACACACACACACACATATATATCACATGTACAAGCACTGTATATATGTATATCAAGTCTAGATGTGTGATGATCAACATAAAATATAATCAAAGTGTATGCACAAAATAAACAAGTCCCAGTGTGTACACATGTACACACATGTACATCAAGTCCATGCTCAAAATGAAATATATAATCAAAGTGCACAAAATAAACAATTCCCATGGGATGGAATGATCAAATGTCAGTAAACTGCATGAAACATGTAACAAATCTAGCCCCTAAAATGAAGATGGCTATAAGCCCTAAATATGATCTAGATTCCTCTTCAAGCCACGCGGACGAAGAGGAGAAGATCCACTCTACAAGACAAAAATGTTCAAGTTTGTGAGAGTTCTACGTAGTTCATGTTCATATATATATATATATATATATATAAAATAAAAAAAAACAATTTAAAAATTTTAATTATAAGTTTGGTAGCACATACGTGTACATAAGTAGGCTCATCTCCTCTAGACTCTACTGAGGGCTCTACATCTCTAGGTGCTATAGGGGCAGTCGATGGAACTGGTATCTCATGCTATATATAGTACATGTACACACACACATATATATATAGATCAAGATCAATTGATGATTTAAAATAGAAATTTAGATCTAATTTATATTTAAAATGTTCATTTTGAACTAGAGATAATTTAATGTTCATACGCATACATACCTGACTCAGATCATCTCCTCTAGGCATTACAGTATCTGGGGTGACATCAACAAAAACTCCACTATCAACAAGATCCTACAAGGTATTTAAAAAAGTGTTGCACGTGTCAATTATATGCATGCATGTGTACATATATTATATCATATACAAATTAATTTAATTTTTAAATAAAATATGATTCAAAAACTTGTATCAATTTTTTTTAATTTAAATCAACATTAAATACCTGAAATGCAGATGATGTCTATAGAAAACTATCAAGAGGATCAGGATGATCATATGGCCCATCTGGATGTAAACTCATCCTGATGGTTGTGTCCACTTGTACAACAAAATTAATTAAATCTAGATATTAAATCAAATGTACATGACGTTTATTTATTTATTTAAAATATTGAATGTAAGTTTGATGAACAAAATTAATTAAATCTCTAAATATATATATATAAATTAAGATAGAGTGTCAACATACCAAATCTCTCTTCTCATCCGCAACAACTGATTCTGGAGGAGCTACACTCACCACAGTGGCAGATGGGTAATCCGATGTGGAAGTTGGTATCGTAGTGGCCCCAAACATGGGCTGGAGACATGTAAATGTGTAAATAGTGAAGACATATAGATAGAGAGATCTATATAAATTATAAATTATATATATATATATATATAACTGCAAACTGTACATGTATGTACTAGATCTCCCCATACCTGTTTACCACGTAAATCATGATCAGTGGATGCTCCCTGTGCAGCTGAAGAGGATGGACCATTATGTGAACTCGAAGCAAGGCCTAGACCATCACAGGGCCCATAGCATAGTGGATGGAAAATCATACAAAAATGAGGTGTCGATGTACGTGGAATGGTTGTATTCATGTCAACATCATCCTCACCAGTGTCAATGTGGCCACTGTCCAACAAATCAGCTGTCTGCTGACTAAGGCTACCAGTGAGTGTGGTCAATGAGTCCAATGTGGAGATAACATAACACTGATGAATAGTCATAGGTATAATAGGCATAGGAGCCACAATGGCCTGGCGATGAGCAGGTCTATTAGGGTCAATACGTGCCCCCAACCTATCCTGTGGCATGCCACCACCAACACCCTAGAATGCTCTTATATCAAAATAATTGGGCTTTAAACCCAAAACAAACTCTGCATATAATTTTCTCAAGAAGTATAAAGGGCACTCTAAGTTGGCATGTGGTGGAGTATCAAATACCATCTGCCATCGATCCCAAAAATTATCGGCCATGCCCCGATGTGTACACCACCCCATGGATATGCAGGATTTGTTTGGTGGAATGGGTTCACCTGTGATGGGGTTTGAAAAATATGGAACAAGGTAAGATTTGTCTATTCTTAGGTTCAAAATTTCCTTATAGGAGAGGCCATCAGAATAAAACCGATGTCTCTCCTCTCTCCATGCTCAATGTGAATCGAGCTCTGCATCTATAGACCTAACTGCATCAATAACATTTTGCATCTTCGATGCAAAATGGTGCATGTGTGGGGATATATGTGGTGCTCTAAGGATCTCATTAACTTTCCCCTGTATGAAAACAACATTCTCATCAATAATGGCTTGAAATAGAGCCTTAGTAGAATCAGGAGGTGGAGGTGGAGGAGGGGGTGGGGGTGGAGGTGGAGGAGGAGGTGGAGGTGGAGGTGGTGCACCACGGGTAGGGTCATCTAGGGGGGTTTGCTCAGGTCTTGTTACATTAAGAAAATCTTCTATATAAAACACATCCATGTGATGATGTGAATGTAATATGAGCTCTGCATATATATATATATACACATGTACAAATGATACATTTAATTAAAAATCAAATAAAAATTTAAAATCTAACTTTTGAAACTAAAACCTGAATTTAAATTACAAATAATTTTAAAACATGTACTTGATCTACACATGTATATACATTGTAAACATATATATACATATACAAACTCTACAAACAGATAAATGATAAAAAATTTAATGTGTACATATGAAATCAAGAACATGCATGATTTTACATATAATAAATATGATCATGTACATAAGAATTTAAAATTTAACATCTACATGAAAATGTTTGTAATTAATCATCAAGTGACACACATGACTTAAGGGGATTGGCCTATAGTTAGGACACGTGGCTTAAGGGGATCAAACTAGAAATAGGATAATTTTGGCTTAAGGGGATAGGCTTAAATAGGTCGTAATTAAATTTAGCATCTACAAATTTTGTAATTAATCATTTAAGACACACAACTTAAAGGGATTGGCCTAACTAGGACAATTGGCTTAAGGGGGTAGGCCTAATTAGGATGTATGTTAATAGATTGGCTTAAGGGGATAGATTGAATGTATGTTAATAGGGGAATTATCGTAATAGTATGTTAAGAGGCCCGTATGGTTGTAAATATAGTTAATTTAATGTACTTAGAATAGGAATTTAAAATTTAGCATCTAAAAATTATAGGATGTATGTGGCTTAAGGGGACAAGCCTAAATTATAGGATGTACATGCATTTCCTAATTACATGTGTCTTAAGGGGACATGGTCGAAATTAAATTACATTTGATCATAACTAAGTTTAATAAATTGAATATATAGTTAATAAGACCTATTTCATGCTATTTAATATATATGGCATTTAATAATATATATAGTTAATAGATCCTAGTATGTTAAAAAGGTAATTGTCGTAATAGTATGTTAAGAGGCCCGTATGGTTGTAAATAGTTAATTTAATGTACTTAGAATAGAAAGTTCAAATTTAGCATCTAAAAATTATAGGATGTATGTGGCTTAAGGGGACATGGTCGAAATTAAATTACATTTGATCATAATTAAGTTTAATAAAACATCTAGCATCTACAAATTTTGTAATTAATCATTTAAGACACATGACTTAAAGGGATTGGGCTAATTAGGATGTATGTGGCTTAAGATGATAGGCCTAATTAGGATGTATGTGGCTTAATACCGTCTACCTAGATTATAGGATGTATGTGGCAAGTAAAGGAAAGAAGATTTACTTTAAATATAGGACACACATGTGGCTTAAGGGGATCATTTTATAAGGTCCTAGTATATACATATAGTTAATAGGTCCTAGTATACATTTTATAAGGTCCTAGTATACATATAGTTTATAGGTCCTAGTATACATATAGTTAAGGGGATCATTTTATAAGAAGATTTACTTTAAATATAGTTAATAGGTCCTAGTATACATTAAAACGGGTATGATTGTAATAGTATGTTTTAAGAGGGCTATAGTCGTAATTAGTTAATTAGTTAATTTCATGTACTTAGAATAGTAATTTTAAATTTAACATCTACAAATTTTTTAATTAATCATTTAAGACACCTGACTTAAGGGGATGGATGTATGTACACAATATAGGAGATCTTATGTGGTCAAATTGGGTCATTAGGGGTACATGTTGTGTACATAAATGTTAAAAAAGTGGCATGTGTGTGATGGGCCTTTAGGACCACATTGTGTTGTAAGGGGTCATGCATGTGTTCTAATGCATGTGTGACCCCTTAGGACCACATATGAGCCCTTTTAACATCCCATACTTAGTGTATGCAATATACCCCAGCTACTAGGATGGTAAAAGGGGTCATATGTGGTCCTAAGGGGTCACACATGTGTTCTAACACATGTGTGACTCCTTAGGACCAGATTATGAACCATTAGAACATAATGTGGTCCTAGTAAAGGCTCGTCACACACATGCACACATTTTAACTCAAGGTATAATATAGACATGGCTCAAACTAAATTATAGGATAAATGTGGCTTAAAAGGGGAATGAATTTGAAAATAGGAGATGGCTTAAGGGGATACATGCATGTGTTCTACAATGTACATGTGCGACCCCATGGGATTGTGCATAGTGTCCTAAGGGGTCATGCATGTGGTCCTAAGGGATCACACATGTACATTAGAATGTGCATGCATGACCCCTTAAGACCACATACATGACCCATTTGGACACTATGGCTGATCCTATGGGGTTGGACATGATGTGATCCTATGTGGTCATAGGGGGTATGTTGTATACAATTTAAAGATGCTTTAAATAGTTTCATTTTTGTTGTAATTTTTGGGTTTTGGTTTTCATTTTCATTTTTGTTTTGATCTTGTAAATTAAATGTTTTGGTTTTGATTTTTTTTGGGGTTTTCATTTTGTTTAAAAAAAATCTTAATCTAATCAATTCATAAAAAAAATTCAAACTAAATTTAACTAATTTTTAAAATAAAAAAAAAATTATTGAGCTAAAAAACATTTTTTTTAACAAAAAAAATAAATTTAAAACTAAAAATTATTAGCAAAAAAAATAATTTTTAAACTAAAAATCTACTTTTTTAACTAGAAAATTAATCTAAACATGAATTATTGAATAAAAATGAGTGTTGGGCATACCTGGAAGACTTGAAGGTGGGTTACTAGCGATTCCTGTGAGGGCTCCACTCCTTGAATCGGGATCCCATATGCCAAAAATGAACCGCATTTCGTTAAAAAAAAAATTATATATTCGAAACGGGATCCCATGTTGAAATGAAACGGGATCCCATTTCATTTCAACACGGGATGTCGTTTCATTTTCAACACGGGATCTCGTTGAAGCTCTAGGCTCGGGATCCCGTTTGATTTTAGGCTCGAGATGCTAAGAGCCAATGGGATCCCATTTGATTTTAGGCTCGAGATGACAAGAGCCAACGGGATCCTGATTTGTCTCCTATTCTTTCCGCCCGATTTTGACTTTTTAACTAAGTCTAAAACTTCCACATTAAGTGGACACAACTTCTTGCACTTACCCATAAATAATAAACCATAACAAAGCGACTAATTGCCTTCTAAAAGATGTCAATATAAGATTGCTCTCAGATTTTTATAAGCAATATCAGTGACTAGACTACACGAAGACGAAGGATTTAATCTATATGATATTAAACTATATGGATGCAAGATGGATGAATAATTCAAGCAATGATGGATTCAAGCAATAATGAAATAAACTAAATATGGAAAACTAAACTAAGAT
The DNA here is from genome assembly GCF_030272615.1 of Cryptomeria japonica. Lineage (NCBI taxonomy): Eukaryota > Viridiplantae > Streptophyta > Pinopsida > Cupressales > Cupressaceae > Cryptomeria > Cryptomeria japonica. Next base: position 420,833,270 of record NC_081409.1, on the reverse strand, counting down.
GCAATAATCTCAAAAAAGCAAGCACAATATCTTAAATGACTCCAAAGAAAAATTGACATAATAATAATCTCCAAGGTGTTTCTCAAATATCTCTGGGGTGATTTGAATGAGAGCTGAAGGCTGAATTTATAGAGAATTCACAAGAGAGATCAAGAAAAAGAACAATTTAGAATTAATTGAAATAATTGAGAAATCAGGTTTAGTTAACCTTGAGATAGATTCCAATTATAGTTTAATTGAAATGCATTTAGATAAGAAGTTCAAGTTGCATTAGAAATAAGAATTAATTAATTCCATGCATTTGTGGTAAAAATAGATAATTCTTTGATTTATTCAAGAAAAGAGTCTTTTAATGCAACGGAACTTCTTTTTCTCAAAAACTGGGAGTTCCATTTTTAGAGAATGATTAATAATTCAATTAATTGCTTTTCTGATTTCAAGTTCTCAATTTAGAAGAAAGAAATATATTTCAAGTTTGATTTCTCTCTCAATTTAATTCTTTTATTTTATTTTCAATTTAACTCTTGCTTTGTGATTAATTCCTCTTTTGTAATAAATTAATTCCTATCAAAATGATATTCTTGGAATGATTTAATTAAATCATTCCAAGAATATCATTTTGATCAATAATCCTATTTAATTTATTAAATATCCTAGCATATTTAATTAATTAATGCATTTTCCATTTAATCATTCCAATCAAAATGATATTCTTGGAATGATTTAATTAATTAAATAAATATTGAGTAATTCATTTTCCATGTAATATTTGATGATTAAAGAATTAATTAATGTGCCCAAGATTGATTTAATTGCCTTTGGTTAGGACCTTGGTGATGTTGTCAAGATTAGGGGCCCATGGTTTAGATGACCATTTTTAGGGTATTACATTTGCCCCTCTTTAAATTAATGTGCGAGCAGCGCGTTGGTTCAAATAATAGTTGATGTCTAGGAGATGCCGGTTCTGAACTTGATTGATCACGAACCAGATGAAAAGCGAGGTGTTTAGCTTGATTTGAAGCGATGAAGCTGAACAAAGTTGATTAAAGAGATACTGTAGATAGGAATTTGGAATTCATCAAAGCAATTCCCTGAAACCAGACAGCATGATCATTCTTGTTTTCCACTTTTGACAATGACGATCAGACTGTTTGTTTGACTTGGTTGAATTTGTGCGTCTTATCTTTTTACTGATTTATCTTTGGCTTTGATCATGTTCCTACATTGCTCGAGGATGTCACTAAGTGATTTAGAGTGACCGAGATGGTTCATGGTCCCTTTCCTTTTTTTGTTGTGTTTTCTATTTGTGGAATGTTTGTCACAAACTGGGGCAACTATATCATTGGGTGTTTGTGATAAGTACATTAGCTTTGTGAATGCCACACATACCTCGACCCTTGATGTATGCACCCTAGGATGCTTCACTCATTCCTTGCGTGTGATGTGTCTGTCTTTTGCAAAAGGGGTTGCATTCCAGCTCTGGCCTTCAATGCCATGATGCTTTGCATCCACTTTGCTACATTAAATAAAGGTTCTCACCTACTTATGTGCATTTGTGAAAGCAAGTTTTCCTTCATCTCTAACTATCCTCTGTCTAATTTCCGCCTACTAACATTTCTTCTGTTAGTCATCTCTACATAGGCGCAGAATGCGCCCACACAGGCGTAGATCTGCATTTTCCCCCCCGCAATGTCTCGCAATCAAGTAAAATTCATGAAATTGAACATATGGGTTTTTGAGCTACATACCGCTACTCCCACATTGTCTGATCGTTTGTAGATGCGTACACATTCCCCAAGGTGATCTGCCATTGGAATGTTCACCATCTCTCTACAAGGGTCTTTTTCCAAAGCAACAATTCCTCCACTTTGGCCAGTGCAAATGAACTCTTTTCATTCTCTTTGTCTCCTATATAGCTCTTTGTCAGTACCTAGATGGATGTGAATCCTCTCCATCTTATGCTGGTCACGGTCTTTTGCACCTTCCACTGCTTGTAATTTGTGCATCTAACCTCTGATTTTTTATCTGTTCGAACCTATCATTTTCTATTATTCTTATCGACAAATTGGCCTCTTTTATGGATATTTCTGACCAATTCCTCTAGGGGGCATGCATATGTCATTGTTATTGTCTGGGGCATTTTCATTATTGTTCTTTGAAACAATGCTTAGAATCCCATTGTCTCAAAGAGGGGCAAAATGTAGACAATGTGATTCTAAGCATTATTTCAAAGAACAATAATGAAAATGCCCCAGACAATAACAATGACATATGCATTCCCCCTGGAGGAATTGGCCGGAAATATCCATAAAAGAGGCCAATTTGTCGATAAGAATAATAGAAAATGATAGGTTCGAACAGATCAAAAATCAGAGGTCGGATGCACAAATTACAAGCAGTGGAAGGTGCAAAAGACCGTGACCAACATAAGATGGAGAGGATGCACGTCCATCTAGGTACTGACAAAGAGCTATATAGGAGACAAAGAGAATGAAAAGAGTTCATTTGCACTGGCCAAAGTGGAGGAATTGTTGCTCTAGAAAAAGACCCTTGCAGAGAGATGGAGAACATTCCAATGGCAGATCACCTTGGGGAACATGTATGCATCTACAGATGATCGGACAACGTGGGAGCAGCGGTATGTGGCTCAAAAACCCATATGTTCAATTTCATGAATTTTGCTTGATTGCGAGACATTGAGGGGGGGAAAATGTAGATCTGTGCCTATGTGGGTGCATTCTGCGCCTGTGTAGAGATGATTGACAGAAGAAATGTTAGTAGGCAGAAATTAGATAGAGGACAGTTACAGATGAAGGAAAACTTGCTTTCACAAATGCACATAAGTAGGTGCGAACCTTTATTTAATGTAGCAAAGTGGATGCAGAGCATCATGGCATTGAAGGCCAGAGCTAGAACGCAACCCCTTTTGCAAAAGATAGACACATTGCACACAAGGAATGAGTGAAGCATCCTAGGGTGCATACATCAAGGGTCGAGGTATGTGCGGTGTTCACAAAGCGAATGTACTTATCACAGACACCCAATGATATAGTTGCCCTAGTTTGTGACAAACATTCCACAAACAACAAACAAAACAAAAAAAGGAAAGGGACAATGAACCATCCTGGTCACTCTAAATCACTCAGTGAAATCCTCGAGAAACGTAGGAACATGATCAAAGCCAAAGATAAATCAGTGAAAAGATAAGACGCATAAATTCAACCAAGTCAAACAAACAGTCTGATTGTCATTGTCAAAAGTGGAAAACAAGAATGATCATGCTGTCTGGTTTCAGGGAATGCGGTACCCTGTCAAAGATAGGACACAGTCTGGTTTCAAGTATACCACACCCTGTATAAGACCCATGATAATAGTGACAAGGACAAATGATATGGATGTTGATTGATGGACATGACAATTTTGATCAGTTTGAATGCCTGGTTTGATTGAAAAGTTCATCTATTAATGCATGATTTTATTAAAGCACAATGTTTGATTGATTGTTGTTGGATGTATGCTCAGCGATCTGTCTATGCACAAAGGGTACCATTTATTGACAAAATGCAAAATGCCAAAGGAATTGTTTTTGGATTTTGATGTTTTGAAAATTTTTTGTTCATTTTTCAAGACTTTATTTGACTTTTTAGGGATTTTTTTAGGACATTATTTGATTTTTTAAATTATTTCAGGACATTTATTCAAATTTTTTTTTTGATTGTTTCAGGACATTTTTCAATTTTTTTGATTATTTCAGAACATTATTTGATTTGAAAGCTCCAGTAATTGATCATGACAAGGGGCACACACCCAATGAACAGTTGAAAGACATATATAGCGACCAGGACCAAAACATATGCACAAGGACTGGAAACCTGAGTATGCAAGACAATGATGTTGACCAATCACAAGCCTGGAACAGAACATTGGGTCAGGGAAAGCATGATAAACCTATGGGGGGAAAGTATAGCTAGGGGTCATGATAGATGACAGAGCAATAATCTTTTACACATGGTGCCTGTTTGCCAAGTTTTCACCATGGTACTTGCCCAAAGCGCTTGTTTTCCAGGTTTTCACTAGAGGGCGAATTAGTTTTCTTTACTTTTGTTCTTTTCAAATTTTTTTTTTCACTTTTATTTGATTTTTCAATTTTTCACTTTTTTTTTGTATTTTTTAAGGATCATATTAAAGAACTACTAACAAAAGAACTATGCCTAGTACTTGCAAAGGTGCATGCTATTTACAAGATCTGACAATGGTTCACCTTCTGGGGTTGCAAGCTGATATGCCCCCGAGCCATAGGCTATAGTAACTATGAAAGGCCCAACCCAATTAGGTTCAAAATTTCCTTTGATGATGTCAATAGATTGTGCATTCTTCGGGTTCACCTTTAAGACCAAATCTCCCACTTTGAAGTGTCACCCTTTGACCTTCTTATTATAAGAGCAACGGAGATGGTTTTGATATGCGTGCAAATGTGTCAGGGTTGTCTGACGTTTCTCATCTAACATCTCAAGCTGATGCAACTGAGAGACTCTGTGCATCTCATCATCAATCAAATTTTGCAGGGAAACACGCAAAGAGGGAATTTCCACTTCCAAGGGTAAAATGGCTTCTGCACCATACACAAAGGAATAAGGTGTTGCGCTAGGTGTGTGGATGGAAGTGCGATAAGCCCATAGTGCTAGATTCAACTGTACATGCCAATCTCGACCAACATCATTGACAATCTTTTTTAGGATCTTAATGATGGTTTTATTTGATGCTTCAACTTGACCATTACTTTGTGGATGATAAGGACTAGAGAAACGGTGTTGGATGCAAAACTTTTCACAGAGTTCCTTGACATCTTTATTTTTAAATGGACGGCCATTATCTGTGACAATTGCAAGGGGAACCCCATATCTACATATGATATAATTCAGTAGAAACTTTGAAATTTGGACACCAGTGATATAGGTCATGGGGATAGCCTTGATCCATTTTGTAAAGTATTATGTGGCCGTGATGATGAATTTGTGTCCATTTGTAGATGTCGGGTGAATCTTGCCAATAAGATCCAATCCCCATTGAGAAAAGGGCCACAGAGATATGACGGAGTGAAGTTCTTGGGCTGGCGCATGAATGTAATTTCCATGGATTTGGCATTTGTAGAATTTCTTGACAAAATCATGAACATCCTTTTCCATAGTGGGCCAATAATACCCAGCACGAATCAACTTTTTAGCTAGATTCAGACCATTGAAATGGCCCCCACATATACCATCATGAACCTCGTGTAAAGTTGTTTGTGCCTCGTCAGAATCCAAATACCTGAGGAGGCTGTGGTCAAAAGAACGGCGGTAAAGGGTGTCTGTGATGATGACATATTTGTTAGTTTGGCGTATGAAGGCTCGGCATTGGTTAGAGGAAAGGTTAGGTGGTAAGGTTTTGGGATTTCAAATATTGATAGATGTCATTGTACCACAGGGAATTAGGACCAACAAGAACACACATCACATCTACTATCAGAATTTCAAAAGAAGGATAAGCAACTATTCGACCAAAAATTCACATCTGTCCATATTGTGGGGCATATTTAACATGGAAGCAAAAGTTGCCATAGCATCTACTGACTTGTTTTGAATTCTTGGAACTTGACTGAAATGGATAGCCATAAATTTTGTCCTGAATAAATCCACCATATGCTTGTAGGGAATAAGCTTTTCATCTTTCGTTTCATAGTCATCATTCACTTGACGGATGACTAACTGGGAATCTCCATAGACTTGCAAATGTGTGATGTTCCAATGGATCGCTACTCGGAGTCCTATGACCAGAGCTTCGTATTTTGCAATATTATTGGTGCAATGGAAAGTTATTCTGTAGGATTTGGGAATAGCATCACCTTGAGGGGTGACAAACAATATACCTGCTCCGGACCTGAATTTGGTATGGGATACATCAAAATATAACTTCCATTCATTAGAAGATGTGACAACAAAGACTGATTCATGTGGAAAATCTTTCAACATTGGATGATCATCATGAATAGGTGCCTTTGCAAGTTGATCCGCTATGATTTGTCCTTTTATTGCCTTTCTCTCAATGTAATCAATATCAAACTCACTTAGGATCATAACCAACTTTGCTAGGCGACCTGTCAAAGCTACCCTGCTAAGCAAGTATTTCAAGGGATCAATTTTTGCAACTAACAATGTCTAATGATTTAACATATAGTGTCAAAGCTTCTATGTTGCAAATACCACTGCTAAACATGCCCGTTCAATAGTTGAATAATTCAACTCATAGCCTATTAGTGTCTGACTGATATAATAAATAGCCTGCTCTTTGCCTTTCTCATCTCGTTGGGCTAAGAGAACTCCCAGTGTTGCTTCAGTTGCAGAGATATACAATATGAATGGCTTCCCTTCTATAGGAGGCATTAGAATAGGTGGCAACAGCAGATAATCCTTGAGAGTTTGAAATGTTGATTGACATTGCTCAGTCCATTTAAAAGTGGCACCATTATGCAATAAATGTTGGAAGGGATGACATTTGTTTGCCAATTGAGCTATAAACCAGCGGATTGACTGTAACTTTCCTTGCAGACTTCTTAGTTGACGGAGATTTGAAGGAGGAGGCATATCCATTATTGCTTTAACCTTTTTAGGGTCTACTTCGATGCCTCTGTGAGAAACAATGTACCCTAATAATTTGCCGGCTGTGACACCAAAGACACATTTCTTTGGGTTGAGTCTGAGCTTATAGGTTTCCATTTGATCAAAGATGGGGCCAAGGATGGCTAGATGACTATCTCTTGTGACAGATTTGCATAATAGGTCATCAACATAGTCTTCCACCAAAGTATGCATTAAATCATGGAAAATTGTCGTCATAGCTCTTTGATATGTTGTGCCAGCATTTTTAAGACCAAAAGGCATCACATTCCAGCAGTAGGTACCCCAAGCACATGTGAATGCAGTCTTATGTTGATCTTCAGGAGCAATACGAATTTGATTATATCCAGAAAAACCATCCATCAATGATAGCATCTCATATCCGACAGTCATGTCAACTATGATGTCTATATTCGGTAGTGGAAAATCATCTTTAGGGCATGCTTTATTAAGATCCCTAAAATCCGTACAGATTCTGATGCCCCCTGTTACTTTGCTAACTGGTACCAAATTTGAAATCTGGTCTGCATAATCAATGGGTCTGATAAAGCCCACATATAATAATTTTTTTAGTTCTACCTTGACCAAGAGAGCCACTTAGGGATGCATCTTTCTGAGTTTCTATTTGACGGGCTTGGCATCTAATTTTAATGGCAAGTGATGAAGGACTAATTCTAGATCAAGGGCAGGCATATCTGCATAGGACCATGCAAAACTGATCCTTTTCTCAAGAAAGAAATTGACAAAATCTATCTTTTCCTGTTTTGATAGAGAAGCAGCGAAATGAATGACCTTAGGGTTGTCGGGTGTACCCAAATTTATCTCTTTGGTCATTTCCACAAGCAATGTTGATTTATCCTAACTTGATAGGGGTATGTCCAATCTTCCACTGTTGGGCGCCTCAAAGAGGTTTTCACCCACAGGTACATCTTTTATTTTTACTTTTCTGTGGTCAGAGAGCGCCTTACGATTTTCACTCAAAGACTCATTCTTTTGATTTTTTACTGTTGCTTTTTCTTTTTCATTTTTATGACTAGAAGATGGAGTTGACTACCCAAAATATGTTGTGGAATCTAGATCAATAGTAAATCCTCCTTTATGATCACCTTGTGGTATGCCTTCTCGGAGTCCAAGAAATTTGGCAATTGCTTCGTCATTTTGAAAACAATCTAATGTGAGTGGTTCTTGTTGGTCATGTTGGATAAGCTGAGGATAGACAAGGGGCATGTCATCATTGGTTTTAAGGAGAGAGAGGGCCAAGATGGTAAAGATGTAAATGTCTGTGGTATCACTGTCTGAACTCTCATATCTGATTCGGAGCTTGGGTCCTAGAATGACTCTATCCAAGCATTAGGACATGTTTTAGGAGGGCAAGTTATTTCATGTTTATCTTCCATGGGAAAATCATCAGGGTCTAGGAAAACATTTTCAAGGGCATATGAGCTAGAAGAAAAGGAACTCCACTCCCATTCATTGGAATCAGTTTTGGGTTGGATATCCTCAGGTGTTGTTTCATCATCAGAGTCATGCCCTTTTCCACACATGGTCACTCTGGTAGATGAGGGTCCAATTCGCAATGGTACAAAACCTAACCCTAGAGTTGGAGGTCACATCTTGGGTATAATAGGTTCTAGTCTTCCTTTCTTGTTAGGGCCCAAGCCACTGCAACCATCATATCCCTTTTTTTGCAGCATAGTAAACCCTTTGCCGTACCGCTCCACTGGCAACCTGACAGGTGGTGTCTTAGTTGGATCCTTATAAAGCCAATCTATGACATCATCATCCAAAGTTTCCTTGTCAAGTTCACCCCATCTTGTAAATGTAGTGGGGGGCTGATATTGAATGACTATCTTAGGTTCCTTTTGCAACAAATGTGGTTTGCCATGTGATTTTGGAAATATTGGTAAATTCCCAATGAGGAATGTTTGAGCCATTGAATACTCTCCACATCCTTGGTCCTGTATCTTCAATTTTCCTTTGATAGCATCTAACAATTCATTAGGATCCACATAATTATGTGCGTGGGCCTCCCTATTGACTGGCACTTGTTGCTTTGGGGAATCCTTTAGATTAGCACAAAATTGAATTACGATCTCCTAGAATTGTTATCTCAGTCCCATTGTAAGGATATTTTAAACACTGATGATAAGTAGATGGAACTGCTTTCATTGTGTGGATCCACGGATGGCCAAGAATCATATTGTAAGGGAGATCAAGGTCTAGTACCTGTAGGAAAGTTTTTTTTGTCACTGGACCGACTCTGATAGGCAATGAAAATACCCCTTTAGATGGACACTCAACATCATCATATGCTTTGATTGTTATTCTTCTGGAAGAATCAATGTCATTTTCTATATAACCAAGACCAATGACCACTCTCAAGGTACAAATGTTAAGACTTGCTCTGCCATCTATCAAGACTCATCGAATCTTGCAATTATGGACAAAGACTTCAAGATGTAAAGGATCATTATGAGGGAGCTTATCAGGAGAAATATCATTATCAGAAAAGGCAATGTGTTGGGAAATAGCTAGATGTCCAATTTGGGCTTGAAACTGGTCAACATCAATGTCTGTCGGGACAGTGGACTCAGTTAAAGCTTTATCTAGGACTGCGCAATGCATAGGGGACATTTTCAACAACTCAAGAATTGATATTTGTGCCGGTGTCTTCCCCAAATGATCTAGGAGATTATACTGACTCGTAGGAGTTGATTTGGGAGGAATTGTAGGAGCTCCTTTCAGGACTATTTTGGATCGACGAGTGGTGACTGTGCAAGAAGGATCTTGTCCCTTTATTCTTATGGTGGAAACATACTCATTTGATGCTCAAAAACAATTGATGACATTGTTATAACTAGTATTTGCATAATTAAGATTTGTTGTTTGGGTAGAGTTTGAAGAAGATGCTTTACCCTTATCATGATCAAGCAAAGGAGTTTTAAAAATTGTATGATCAGTGTTAGAGGTTGCGTTGGGTGGGTCTACCTCAATTACTCCTTGATCTAACAAGTCTTGAATCATATGTTTCAATTGAAAACACGATACGGTTTTATGTCCCTTTGACCGATGGTATTCACAATATGCATTACCATTCCACCAATGCGGCTTTACCAATGGTTCTGCCTTGATATCTGGTAACTTGATAAGCTTTGCTTGTATTAATTGTTTCATTACTGACTCAATAGGCTCTCCCAATGGCATAAACTATCGAGGAGGCCCATCCCTTGATTGGAAAGGTTTTCGTTGCTGGTTTTGTTGCTGACCTTGTTGTTGATTATATTGTTGAGTATATTGTTGGTATTGCGGCTGTTGAGTAATATTGCTTGCTGGTGTTTGTTTTTGTTCCATAGCTGACATATTAGGAGCACTCAATTTCTTTATTGTGAACATGGGTTGATTTGCATTCACTGCTCTTGCTTCAATAACTCCATCATTAGTGACATTCTTATTTTTGTACCAAAATCTATTTCTGTCCCCTAAATTGTTTGTGTTGTCACTGTCTTTGTTGAGCTTAATGATTCCCTTAGCTACAAGAGCAGTTTCAATGTTCATCCCTTTCTTAATGAGTTTCTCAATGGTACTAGGACTTTTCAATTTAAGTTCATACATCATTTCTGGGGCCAAATTTTGAATAAATAAGTTCACTTGTTGTTCTTCAGGTATATCTAGGGAAGAACAACTATACAAGCTTCGCCATCGTTGCAAGAAAGTCACTAATGGTTCACCTTGCTTTTGCTTGGTGTTGCATAAATCTGACATGGTCACTTCACTGTCAATGTTGAATGCAAAGTGGGATATAAAATTTTGATCCAATTCCGACCAAGTCTTTATATTCCCTGGCAAATGCGAATACCAATCCATGGCTTGTCTTGTGAGACTTCATGTGAATAAGCACATTAAATATGTTTCCTCATAACTCACTTTAGTACACGCTGCAAAAAATGCTCGAATATGGTCTTTTGGATTGACATTCCCTTTATATTTCTCAAAATTAGGTGCCTCAAAATGCTTAGGGAAGGGAGGCATGTACAAGCTCTTGTCAAATGGATTAGGACATAAATCTTGATCTGTGTACAATTTCTTTGTTCCTTTGGTTTCCAATGTGTCAACTTGTCGTTGCAACTTCTCAAGCTATTGTGCAAATGTGTCAGGTATCAAAGATTTTGGAAGTTCATCATTCACTCTTGGGTGTACTCTTTGTCGATACATCATGTTCTCCATTGGCTGTTGATGCTCATAAATTGTTGTCTTTGGTGTCTCTGTCATATAAAGTTCTTGATATAGCTCTTGTTGCTATGGTTGTGTCGTGCCTTGACATGGACCCTATTGCTGTGCTTCTTGTGGTGGAATCATGATTGGTAGCCTTGGTTGATTTTGCAATTGAGTGTGTTGTTGATATTGCACAAACATCAATTGTGGTTGTGAAGTATGATAATTTGTTTGTCTTGGCACATATTGAGGCACATGTTGTTGATGCTGATGAATTGGAATTTTCTGACTTTGTGCCAATTGTTGTTGTCTTGATGTAAATCCCATCATTTCCAAAAAACTTTGTTTGGGAGGTTTTTGTTGTTTCTCCTTGAGATGGGGTATGGCACCCACATTTACTTGCTATGTTGTTTGTCCAATCCACTGTGGTGGTTTCAAGTTTGAATTAACTTGTAATGGTGCAGAAGACACCGCAACATGTTGTTGAATGTGATATTGTTGTTGTTGTGCATTTCTTGTTTGTACATTCGATTGTGCCTTTTGTGTATTACTCAATTGTTGTAACATTTGTTGTTGGTGCAAACCACTATTTGTGGCTCTTTGTGTTGCCATTATCGAAGGATCTATCACAATATTTTGCATAACAGGTACTTGAGTATTTGGCAAATATATTGAGCTTAATGGGACATAGGAACTTTGTTGCATTGTGGAATTGTTTTGGACATTGGTAAGATTAGGCATTCCAGTCGTAAAGCTTTCTTGCATCTTAGATTTTGATCCACTTGTAATTATTCGAGGAATCATTTCTTGTTGAGGGATAGCTGTCAATATTTGTGTGGCCCTCATTTGATCTTGTGTTAAAGGTGTTGTATTAAATAATGGATTGTTTATTGTTTCAAATGGTGACTTCTGAGGAATAGTCACTGTCAACGTTTTTGAAGCACATTTACTCATCAAGGTGTGTTGAGTTTCTTGTTGCACATTTTCTTCGTTTGGATGTGGATAGAAACTTAACAACTCACTGCCTTGTTGTTTTTGCACATTAATTTGTTCACTTGAGGAGGTCACATTACTCATCATGTCAAGATATTTTTGTGGGAACATCTTCAAGACCTTGTTCAAGAATTTATCCATCTTTTTTGTCAACTTTGGATCTTTAAGGAACATATCAACATCATCGGAAGCATCGGAGTCTGATGAAGAATTTGGTAAAACATTTGGATTTATTTCTTTTTGAATGCCTTGATCTTAACCAAATCCTTATGAAAGAGTTTGTTCCTCATGTAATGTTTGAATTTCATTTTGCAGGTTCGGTTGATTCCAATCAAAAGGTGCATTTCCTCTTGGTGTTGGTGGAACACTCCCATATCCCGATTTCATGGGTACAAACACTGGCTCATATAATGGAGGTGGTCCAAGTTGAACCATTTCATATGGTGGTAATGATGTGTTTGATGAACCTTCAATTTGTAATGACTGACTAGGTTGCAACTGTGAGTTTGATACGTTGTCAATGGGTTGATATGTTGGTTCGCCCATCTTCTTAGATTTTGACCTTGTTTCAACAGGCATGACACTATGCAAATGCAATATTTTTTGGGATTTTTTGATTTTAAAAGGATGATGTATGATATACAACTAAATGTAACCTAAATAAATGAAAATGCAATCTATGGCAAGAATGCAACCTATGTTTTTGTTGTTTTTCAAGATTTTGACAAACTTTTTGGAATGCAAACCTAAAGACTCAACCCTAGGAAGTTGAAATGAAGCCAAGACCTTAAAGGACAAAGGAACAAATGACAAGAGGACAAATTGACAATGTCTCACCTATATGCTTGGATACTAAGCTAGGTTTGACAAAAATGATATTAATAAAAGGGCAAATTTTTAGACCAGGTCAAGACTTCCTAACAACTTAGGGTATTATCCAAAGTTTTGATTTTCCAAGTTTGACAAATCAAATTTTTGAGACTAAATGTAGGAAGGCAATGATTATGAAAATGACTTAGGATATGACATGAAAATGATCTAAGGATATGATATGACAATACAATGATAAGGATAATGTGAAGACCAATGACTTGGAATATGCAAAATGCAACCTATGAAACCTAAATGGAAATTTGTCTTGGATATGACAATGAAATGCAAACTTAGGGAAAATGATCTTGGACCTAAGTGCAAAATGAGGACACTTGCAATGAAAAGGAATAAAATGAAAGGAGATGACAATATGACTTAGGACCTAAGTGGGACTATGCAAAACCTAGCCTAAAGTGACATATTTTTTGAAACAAAGACATTCAATGTTTTGACAAGCCATGTTCAAATGTTGGATGAATACTTGGATGAATTTGGACCTTTGTTCGGATTGTGTTTTGAGTTGAATGTTGTTGATTTTGAAAATCCAAGTTGATTATGAGCACTTTTGAAAGTTTGTTTTTGATTTAACCTTTGATAATCACGGAAGACAAAATGTTTGTTTGACTTTGACTAAAGACAATCAAGCACATTTACAACAAATCCTATGGCTGGCAAGGACAATATATGTTGAATCCTCTAACCATAAAATACAACACTTAGCCAAATAGCTACATGCTTGGTAGCACTGGCTCTCCCTTATAGTGCACTCACTTCTTGGGCATACCAAGCTTTGAGTTCAAGGGGCATCACTTCCCAAGAACTTGCTATCTCTAACTAAGGAGTACATGAGGGGTGTCTTCGGCATGCACATATCACAATTCCTGAGCCAACAGATAGAAGGTTTTTGGTCTCTACAAACAAGAGATTCTAGTAAGGGCATCCGTTCGGGTGGGTATTGATCCAGTGAATAAATCATCGCAATACCATTCCAGCACCCGTTGTCTACAACTTTCGTTGCATCCACAATTATTTAGAGTGGTTCAGAAGAGCTTGGCTTTAGCCCGTCACCACTTAGGGTCATTCCCTCTCACCAATGCCTGTGCGAAGTGCCAGGCAAATCGAGAGGCAGGCCCAATTCTAAGGGTTAAAACATGCAATCAAACTAAAAGCAAACAAAGCATGCATGGTGTTCATTGACCTTTAAGAAATTAAATGGGCAACTACTTTAAAAAAAAAGCAAGCACGATATTTTAGTGAAAGTCTTTGATCGCATGCTGCATAAGATTTGTTAGTAGTTGTATTTTTAGTCTTCGTCACATGTAACGCCAAGGTGTTGTACAGAGAATCAGTACCAAAGAAAAACTAGAATATAAGAACAGAATGAAAACAAAGTAATTTGCAAGTAAAAACACTGGTTTTACCTCTGTTTCTAGCCTTACACAGGCACAGAATGTCTCAACACAGGCGCAGAATGCCTTGACACAGGCACAGAATGCCTTGACACAGGCGCAGATCTCTTTGACACAGGCACAGATCTCTTTGACACAGGCACAGGATGCCCTGACACAGGCACAAAATTCTTTGACACAAGCGCAGAAGTGTCCAGAAAGCTCTGAGTCACCCTGTTTCTTGAGTTTTTCACCTACAAATCAGCTCAAAAGTACTCAAAAAAACTAATCACATTTTCAAAAAACTAATCACATTTTCATCAACTAATCACATTTTCAAAGAATCAATCACGCTTCTAGTATCCCTACATTGCCATTTCATCTTGTCAATCTTGCTTTCATACTATGCTTTTGCATTTGTAGGTGAGATCCACAAACAAAGTAATTTGAAGGAGAAAGAAGGAAAATGGAGAATTATGGAGGAGATATTCGTGTTTGTAATGGTTTGCATTTGGTTTGATTATCTTGTCTTCATATCTCTATTGAATGTTTTTAGGATTTCTTATCATTGCAATCTAGTTTTTGTGGTTGAGCTAGTTTAATATCTAATTGCTTTGATGAATTCCAAATTCCTTTTAGATGTCTACAGATACCAATCCCGAACTTGATTGAACTAGGAACGATAGAGAGCAAAGATACCGAACTTGAACTTGATTGATCAAGAAGTAGATCTTACTGATCTAGAACTTGATTGGTCTAGACACATCGAGCGAAGATAAAAATCGATCTTGAACTTGATGGATCAGGATACGATGAGTGAAGATAAACTGTCTAGCTTGATTTGATGCAATGAAACTAAACACCTATTTAGATTGAGTGTGTGATCGAAGATACTCTTTAAACCCTTGATTGATTTTAAATGAATAATCAGCTTGATGTAAAGCGATGAAACTAATTAACTTTAAGAGACTGATACAGATGAAGACAAATATCAGCTTGATTTGAAGCGATGAAACTGATATGCCCCTAGCAATTGATTCTATTCAGATGATTGAGAGATCTCAACTTGATGTGTAGCAATGAAGCTGAGATGCCCCTTAGCAATAAGAATTTGATTTTCTTTAGTTGAAAAAGATTTTTTTGCCTGACTTTGAAGATGTGAGGTCATAAGGTCATGAGTATGCCCCTTCGAGAGAGAAATCGAAAGATAGCGAGGGCACAAGATTTTAGGCAATTTTTAAAGATGATAATTATTTGAGCACAAATGATTCAGAGGAATATTTGAAAATTTGGCTTTATGATTGATGAGAAATTGAGCGCAAAGTTGAAGCGAGAATGAGCATTTGATGAAAAGTGCTTAGTGATCCAGATTGTGAATTTGACTAGGAAAATGATCTCATATTTTGATTTCGATCTCAAAAATGGAATCAGAATGGGAAAATTAGCTAAGGGTACAATTTTCATGTCCATCAGAGCAAGTTGAAAAATTAGGGTTTTGACTATATATGGGGTAAAAGTGTCATTTTCAAATCATTTTAACCCTTCAAGTTTGAAAATTTGAAAAGCCTTTTGTGAAGAAAAAATGGTGATTCCCACTCATATGCATCGATTTGAGCACTAGAGATGACATAATTGACCTTGAAATTTTGAGCCAACGGTAAGTGATCTATTTGAAGCCTGTTATTCATTTCAATTTTGAATTTTTTTGTTGAATTTTTCAATTTTTGGCACATTTAAGTCAAGCTTTCTCATTTTGTTGTGCGAGACAGGATCCTGTCTTGTATGACAAACTGATTAAGTCTCTTTTTTCATTTTAGTCCATCAATTTTGTCATTCTAGGCCTACCCTTATATCATACGAGAACATTCAAAAGAGCCCCTTTTGTCGTCCTAAGGCTAGTCTTGTGTCGTATGGGAGTCTTTTGTCATACTAGACCTATTTCTGACTTGTACGAGTTTTTGCCTCTACTGTGTTATGTCATTTGAAAAATAGTGAGCATTTTTAAAGGTGCAAACTTGAAATTTTGATTTTGCAGTTGATGTAGTTGGATTTGCGTGAGGTTTTGCTTCTCTTATAGGCTAATTTGAAATGTTTCCTAATGCTCTGTTGTTTGATTTTTGCAGGTTCGATTGCCTCATGTTTTGTTCAGATGTGTATATCCACTGACGATGACCTTAGTGCATCAATTTTCAGAGGTTGACTGGGCTCATATTGATTTGTGTGAATTGACCCACCTTCTTGATTTACCTGATATCCATGTGAATCATGGTATTTTGACCGCATTAGTTGAGAGATTCCACTCAAAGCATAATGCATTCCATTTTCCAGTTGGGGAGATGACCATCACTCCTGAGGATGTGCACAGGATTCTCCATATCCCTTTTGTTGGCGATAAGGTTGATTATGATGCAGTGCAACTTCCTAGATTACTAGCTGTTAGACATGTTTTTAGAGATCGTGATAGTCTGACATGTTCTATCAGTTGGGATGTGATGATGGGCAGGTATAGTGAGGAATTTCCACTTGCTTGCATCTTGACGGGTTTTATCAACTATTTTCTGATGTCGAATAGGGGACAGTAGGGTTTTTTGTGTGGATGGGGTAGGATGTTAGAGAGGCTTATTGAGACCCCTCAGAGATTAGGTTGGGGCTCTTGTATATTAGCACCCATGTATCACGAGATGCATGAGATTTTATTTAGGGAGGGGAAGAGTATGGCTGCAGGAGTTTTGATTTTACAAGTATGGGCCTGGGAGCACCTCCCAGTTTGCAGGTCGATTGTAAATGATGGCAGAGATCCTGGTCAGCCTATTGTATGTAGATATTCAGGATATGTTACTCAGCCCCATCTAGGCAAGACACATTTTTGGAGACAACAACTAGATGATTTGATAGCCATGACATGGAGACCGTACAAGGGTCTAGAGCTATGGGATGATTGGAAGGTTGTTCGTAGGGATTTGTTCATGACTCACCCACTCATTAGTAGATCATAGATAGTAGTCGAGTGATTCGTTGTTTCCTGAGTGATGAGGTGGCATGGTAGAACTTAGGGGATCTCATAGGAGTACACTGTATACATGTGTTATGCAGATGAGGAGAGGTAGGGATGGGCACCAAGATTATCTTATGCCTTGAGTATGCAGGAGCTAACTGGATTACAACATCTCAAATGGGACTATATGGATGATCTTGCAGATGTGGGGGTCTTGCCCCAGTATAGGGATTGGTTCCAGTAGCATCCATTCCTGAGATTTACAGATCTAGCTAAGAAGGTACCTCGGATAGAGGAGATAGAGGATAATGGCCCTACATAGGGATAGGGATAGGGACAGAGAGCCGAGGCTCCGAGGTAGGCAGGTGGTGATCCTGGTGCTAGCAGCAGTAGGGTACTAGCTAGTGGTAGATAACAAAGAGGACAGGGCGTATCCCTAGGTATGGTTGGAGTAAGACTTGACAGAGTGAGAGTGCTAGAGGGTGGAGGAGAGGAAGAGAGAGCAGCGCCAAGATAGGTCCGACAAAGGAGAGAGGAGCAGGGGGGAGTCAGAGGCGAAGATGGAGGAGAATATGGAGGCGAAGAGCTTGTGAGAGATGAAGGGGCCGACATAGCACAGTCGATGAGAGCATGCCTAGCACGGTTACAGTCATAGTTGATAGTGTCACAGACTTAGCTCATGGAGCGAGACCATCAGTTAGCAGAGATGAGAGCAGAGCGAGACTCTTTGTGATAGGAGGTTCTTCATCAGATGAGTCAGGCAGCCTATTTTGTTGTGGCTTACAGCATAGCTGTTCTAGTAGCGCAGCAGGTTGTACCATATTCACTGTATATGGCTCAATCTGAGGGAGCCTGGGCACCTCGTCAGGATCTCGGTTAGAAGGCTCCACCTCCTCCACCAAGAGATGAGGGAGAGGCCGAGAGCTAGATTTTATTTTTGTAGCTCGAAGATTTTTTTGTAGACACACCCATTTTTTGTAGCCCTTATGATTCTTGCTCCGATGGGAGTTTGTATATGTCATTTGAAATTATTTTGTACCTTGAGACTTGATGATTATAAATATACGAGATTTGATTGGACTTCATAGTACTTGTGTTGATCGATTATGAGATGTCTTCTATATGCTTTATTCTATATGTATGAATATTTATTTAGCATGGATGTATGTAATGCAGATGAATATGAATGTTTGTTTTTGTTTCTTTTCATATGCAAATAAATGATGAAAATGAGTAATGAGTAATGCAAATATTTTTTTTTATGTTTCCATTTTTTTCAATGCAATAAGATGAATGCAATGAGTGATAATGAAATGTATGAATCTATATAAGATGCTTATGTATGCAGCTAACATCTCAATACACAAGTACTCTATCAAAGAAATGATAAAAAAGACACTGCTTAGATAAGAAATGATGATGCATCCAACTCTCATTCAGAAGATAAAGAGATTATTACCATACTGAAATCATTCTAAATTCATAAAATACAGAATGACATGAAAAATGAGATGCAACCTAAACCTAGTCACTGGATTTAAAATGCTTAAGTTTCATCACTCAGCATAACAAACATAATAGGCAGATTAGAGTTCCTTTCTTTTCATGTGCAATACTAATTATCTTGTCCGCAATGAGCCTTTTTTCATTCATATCCTTGGACAGATTATGCAAGGACCCAAATTGCATGATAAAGAAATTCCCTCAAAATAGACAAAAAAATGATGGGAACCTCCCTGTAGCATACAAATAAGTGGAGTCGAGGTATGTGTGGTGATTTCACCTTGATGTGAAGGCTCCTATCACAAACACCTAGCTTATTAGATGTTTCCAGATCATTGGAATCATTCCTACAAGCAGAAAAACAAAGAAATATTATGCCCCCAATCCTTGCTTCTCTTAGTCAAGATAGACTTCCTCGAGTTACTCAGAGGGATAATAATCAAAAATCAATATAAAAGACAGCATACAAAGAAAATTTTCATTCATAGCTCAAACTGTTTAGTGATTGTTTTCAATAATATTGTTTTGCTTGTGTACTCAATGATAAAACTCTTCGGTAGTTAGGAGACAACTGATTGACTCAGAGTGGATGACCAGGTTTCACTAATGGAAAGATGACTTGCTTGATACTACTTAGGACATGTAATGTGCTCTGTCTATTAACCTAAGACTAGGACATGAATCAGTTTCAAGCCATGGGGGTTCTAACGAACCAAGATGTCACAAATGTGACTAAAATATGTACAAGCGATAATAAAGATACATGAAAGTGGGAAATGCCAATGTTGCACTGATAGATGGAGCGTTGAGTACAAGAGGTGCCTATTTACTAGGTTTTCACCTACTTGGCAGAGATTCTCTTTTTTTTTTCTTTTTCGGGACTTTTTCAACTATACAAGTTGCTGGAGCAGAGAATGCTAAGTGAAGAATTCTTCAAATGGATGGTGTTAATCGGTTCATGGAGTTGTTCTCCTTCCAATGTTGAGAGCTAATAGGCACTAGAGCCAAATACTACAATAATGATGTAGCGACCCAGCCAATTGGGTTCAAACTTCCCCTTGGTGTCTCGAAACTATTGATTTTTAGGATTTTCTTTCAGATTTAGGTCACCAACCTGGAATTCTCTTTGTCAAACCTTCTTGTTATATCCTCTGGACATTCTCTTTTGATACACTCTAAGATGATCAAATGCCACTTGTCGACGTTCATCCAGCAATTCGAGTTCTTGCAATCTAGATATCCTATAGTCTTCATCAGTAACAAGACCTTGCAAAGAAACTCTTAGAGATGGTATTTCTACTTCAATAGGTAATACTGCTTCGGACCCATACACCAAAGAGAAAGGTGTAGGCCTAGTAGGTGTTTTGACACTTGTTCTATAAGCTCATAATATAGGATTGAGCTGCATATCCCAATCTTTCCCAGATTTGTTTACTGTTCTGTGTAAGATAGTCAACAAGTTTTTGTTAGATGCCTCAGCTTGTCCATTACCTTGAGGGTAATATACAGATGACTAGTGTTGTTTAATTTTGAATTTCTCACAGAGCTCGTCTAGATCTTTATTCTTGAATTGTCCTCCATTGTCAGTCATGATGGACGAAGGTATCCCATACCTGCAAATGATATGATTTAGAATGAACAGAGCTACTTGTTTATCGGTTGCTTTGATGAGCGGAACCGCTTCTACCCACTTAGTGAAGTACTTAGTGGCAGTTATGATAAACTTGTGTCCGTTGGACGATGTAGGATAGATCTGACCAATGAGATCAAAGGCCCATTGTTGAAAAGGCCAATGTGTGATGAAGGGTATGAGATCCTTTGCTGGAGCATGTATAAGATTTCCATGTAGCTGACATTTTTCACAAGTTTTAGAAAACTTTATAGCATCCTTCTCTATGTCTGGCTAGTAGTAGCTAACCCTTAGTAGTTTTTGAGCTAAAGTAAGACCATTCGAATGAGATCCATAAATACCTTCATGGACTTCCAATAATGCACGTTTAGACTCTTCAGTTTCTAGACACCTAAGCAATATACCATCCAAACCTTGCCTAAGCAAATCGTTAGCAATGATGACGTATCATGAAGCATTTCGAGTTAGGTTTCTTTTCTCATTACAGGTAAGATTTTCTTGAATAATTTGGTCATGTAGATAAGAGCAAATGTGGTTATATCGAGATGAGTCATGTCCAATAATAGAATAGACTATCTGGGACTTAGGAGAATCATAGGCAGGGTAATGTAACTCTTCCATTAGCAATTCAAAGCAAAAATTAGATTCCTATAACTTGGGTATAGACACCAAGGTGGCCATAGCATCTGTTGCTCTATTTGCTGATCTGGGAATCTGCTGGAATGATACAAAAGTAAAATACCTCTTGAGATCATCAACCATTCTCTTCTAAGGCATCAGTTTCTCATCTCAAGTCTGATATGTATCATTGAATTGATTGATAATTAGTTGAGAATCTCCATAGATATGTAGCTCTAGAACCTTCCATTCAATAGCTAGCTTGATCCCATTTACCAAAGCTTCATACTCTGCAATATTGTTTGTGCAAGGGAAAAGAATCCTATAAGCCTTCGGGATTGAATATTTTTGAGGAGTGATAAATAGTATTCCAACACCGGAACCATTTTGAGTGAAAGATCCATCAAAGAACATCTTCCACGATTGTTGAGTAAGGTGCATTATTGATTTGTCTGGAAACTCTTTATGCAACGGTTGAGTGTCTTGAAGTGGAGGTTCAGCAAGTTGATCTGCAATTACTTGTCCTTTGATGGCTTTGTGTTCCACATATTCAATATCAAACTCTATAAGAACCATGACCCATTTTGCCAATCTTCCGAGTGTTGCTTTGTTGAGAAGATACTTGAGTGGATCAATCTTAGCTAATAGCTTGATGGAATGTGCCAACATGTAGTGTCTCAATTTTTGTGATGCAAAGACTAATGCCAAACATGCTTTTTCTATTATAGTGTAGTTCATTTCATAAGACACCAATTTTTCCTGCTGATGTAATATATAGCTCTCTCTTTTTTATTTTTATCCTGTTGTGCTAGAAGTGCCCCCAATGATGAATCAGTGGCTGGTATGTATAATATCAATGGTTTTCCCTGAATTGGTGGCATCAGTATTGGTGGATTGGACATGTACTCTTTGATCTGATGAAGGTGTTGTTCACATTCTCGATCCTAGTTGTATATTACTCCTTTCCTCAATACTTTTGTGAAAGGTTGAGCATTGTCTGCCAGCTGAGAAATGAAGCATCTGATTGAGTGGAGACATCCCTGTAAACTTCTCATTTGACTGATGTTCTTCGGAGGTGGCATTTTTGTACCTTCTCAGGATCAACCTTGATTCCCTTCTTTGAAATAATGTAGCCAAGTAGTTTACCAGATGTCACTCTGAATGCACACTTTTTTGGATTTAGCCAAAGTTTGAATTTTTCCATTCTATCTAGTATAGGGCCTAGCTCTTGAATATGCATGAATCTCTTTATAGTCTTTAGTAAAGTGTCATCAACATAATCTTCCATATTCTTATGCATCATGTCATGAAAGATAGTAGTCACCTCTCTTTGGTAAGTTGCTCCTGTGTTCTTCAGCTCGAATGGCATGACATTCTAGCAAAAGGTTCCCCATGCATAGGTGAAAGATCTCTTTTCTTGATCTCCAGAAGCTATTTTGATCTGATTATAACCAGAAAATCCATCCATTAGTGAGTACATCTCATACCCAACAGTCATATCGACTATCATATCAATGTTTGGTAATGGAAAGTCATCCTTCGGACAAGATTTGTTGAGATCTTTGAAGTCTATGCAAACCCTAATAGATTTGTCTGCCTTTGACACAGGTACTATGTTTGAAATCCATTCTGCATAGTCTATAGCTCTGATAAATCTAGCTTTTAGCAATTTTTCTAGCTCAGCTTTGACTAGTAGTTCCACGTGAGGGTGCATCTTACAGAATTTATTCTTGACTGGTTTAACTCCTGGTGTGATAGAAATATGGTGCATGATAAGACTAGGATCAAGGCCTGGCATATTAAATTATGGCCATGCAAAATTGATCTTCTTTTCTGAAAAGAGATGAGTGAAATCTTTCAATTCTTCTACTGATAGTGATTGAGCTACATGAATGATGTGTGGTGTCTCTTGAATCCCAATGGTGACTAGCTAAGTTGGCTCGATCAATATAGAAGACCTCTCCTGGAAGTGACTTGGCAGTATATCAAGTATCTCACCTTCAGGCACCTCAGAGAGGTTTTCACCTTTAGGTACTTCCTTTAATTTCTCTTTTTTAGATTTTGATACTGCCACAATGTGGTTTTTGCCATCAGATCTTTTATTTTTATTTTTCTAATTTTTGTGACTAAGATACTTGGTATCTATTTCAGTCATGTTTTCACTCTATTCACTAGTGGAAGAGTACATGGGTTCAACTGTGTTTAGGTAATAGGCTAGTGTGTAGTCATTGGCAAAAGTAGGTACATTCATGGGTTGGTCGTGTAGACTATAGTCAATTAATTGAGGATGTACCAAGGATAGAGTGTGGACAGGTTTGAGGGAGTTCACGGTATTGTCATCAAAACTGCAGATCGAAAAGTCGAGTTCCAGAAGGATAACTTGCGTAAATGTCTCGAGTCTAGGAAAAATCAGAACATGATTATTAAAGTGTATGTTAATATTTAGTTGACCTAATCCAATAGACCTACTTGTAGCATCGTTCTCTATGCCAGGATAAACTTCATATCAAGGTTCGACAGTAACAAGACCAGTAGATAGATTCTTGCCATTTATATCAAAGGATTCAGAGTTTGATGCTAAGTAGATATTGTCATAAATAGGACTATTGTCAGAGTCCTCAGAGTCATTGGATGAAGTTTTTGTCTTCTTCAAGTGGTTGAGTGAATGTATGTATGGTATCAACACCAACATCTTTAATGTTGCAAGTTCCTTCAAGATTTGTCTCATTTAGCATTTGTATCTGACACACCTATTGACATGATCTTGATGGTTCTATGACTCCTTGTCATCTACTCCATTCAGCTTCCTCTGGACTGATGATCGGTTCTACTTCTATAGCTTCCAATTCTTCTTGTGTAATCCCATACCTAATTTGTTCTACCTTTTTAGAGGGGTATATAATAGTTGAAAAATTTTCTGGTATTCTTCCTTCCTTCAACCCTTGTTCATAGTCTGCTTGTCTTTTTAGTCTGATTTCCTATATCTCCTTTTCTAGCTTTAAACACATAAGCTCTTGAGTATCATCTGTGATACCGCTAGACTCTTCTAGAGTTTTTGTACTGGATGTATCTGAGAGGTGGTTTGGACCCCATTCATACTCATTTGAGTTAGTCTCTGAATCATCTACTTGCTGCCTACCAGTGTATATGACTAGAACTTTTACTGGTGCAAACAATTCTTTGATTTTTTCTACTTCGTCTCTTATATCCTCTAGGACTTCAACTCCTTGTATTGTTGTAGCTGACATCATCAAAGCTTGAGTGTTGACTATTTCTTCTTTCTTGATTGTTGATTCCTCTTTCTCTTTTACACACTCTGCTTGAGTTTGTTGAGTGTTTGTTTCCTGTAATGTTGAAGGCGATATCCTTTTCTACCACTTAGACTTAGAAGCATGTTTTTGGTCTAATGTCTTTTTTGGATTGTACCCGAGTCTAGCCTTATCATTTGTTGATTTTGTTCATAGCTGAATCAGTTCAATACTACCCTCTTGATGTTTTCCCAGGGGACCTGTACCTGAATATCCCATGTGTTGAATCATTTTGTAGCATGGACCATATTGTGTTGAGGAAATCTCACAATGTCGTACTTATTTGTTTTCACTATCTTCCTTAAAAAGCCATTTTAGAACAACATCCTCTTCTATTTCATCTACCAGGGAAGTAGAAGATTATGCAAAAATACCATCATATATGATATTCAGAGTTCAAGTCTGTGTTTTCATAGCCTCTGATGGTTTTCCCAACTGTTTTGGTGATGGAGGAAAAGAAACTAATGAAAGTACTAGTTCTATCGTGTATCCATCCATGCTAGTATTGGTAATTTTCAATTTATTTTCTAAGTCTTTCATTAGGGCTTCTGAAGAGGCTGCTCTATTATGAGGCACAAAAGGTATCAACACCTTTTGTCAATGCATTACAGGGGACATTTGTATCAATAGGAATACTGACCTCAACTCCGTTATAAGGAAATTTTAAGCATTGATGGTATGTAGATGGAACTGCCTTCATTTCATGAATCCACGACCTGCCCAGTAAGATATTGTATGATAGAGGAAGATCAAGTACCTAGAAAATGACATCTCTTTCTACAGGTCCCACCCTGATTGGTAATTATACCTGACCTTTAGAGGTCCTTTCCTCTTCATCATAGGCTTTAATTGTTATTTTCTTGACCGGATCAATGACATTTTCAGAAAATCCTAGTTGTGTAAGTAGACTGTAAGTACAGATATTCAACCCCACACCTCCATCTATCAAAACACATTTGACTCTGTGTTTATGGATCATGGCTTCAATGTGCAATGGCTAGTTATGTGGATGATTTAGCGAGTTGTCATCTTCTTCAGAGAAGGTCAGATAGTGCAGTGAAGTCAGATGACCCACCATGGATTGAAACCGATCAAATCTAAATCTTTTGTAAAATTAGGGGTGAGCAAGGCGTTGTCCAAGATCTCTTTGTGAGTAGAAGAGATTTTTAGTAATTCAAAGATGAAAATTTGAGCATTTGTCTTTTTCAACTGTTCAACAATGCTATATCCAAAGGATGATGATGAATTTAGCCTTTTAAATTTATCAAATGCTAATTCTTTTTGTTTGTTTGACAAGGCTAGTGGGTTTGACATTGTTTGAGAAGAAATTGAAGAACTAGCTCCTTGGAGAGTGACTTTCTTTTGAGAGCGGGTGATAGCCTTTGCATATCATTATTCATTTTGTTTATCTTGGATTATAATCACATCGCAATATTCAGATTGGGAAGGCTCAAACATGTTGATGACGTTGTCATTGCTAGTATAAGTATAATTTACTTTGGCACCTCCTTTGGTCTTTGAAGAATCACCTTGTTCGTAAATAGGTAAGGGATCCTTAAAAGCTTTATGATCAACATTTGTTGGGTGATTCCTGACAAGAATTTTACCAGGATCTATGAGATCTTGAATCTCATGCTTGAGCTTCATGTAGTTGTTTGTGTTATGACCTTTATTCTGATGGTAGTCGTAGTATTCATTTTCTCTCCACCATTTTGGTTTGACTTTCGGATCATATGGCCTAGAATTATCTGGTAATGTTATCAGGTTTTTTTCCAATAGAGTTTTGAAAGTGGATTCATATGATTCTTCTAGAGGAGTGAATTCGCGTCTAGGTTTCAAAAGCCAAGGTTTCTATTTGAACCACTCTTTTGCTTTCTTCGGAGGATTTTCTGCTGCGGTTTCAGCTGCTTTGAGTGCTTGTGTGTCACTAGCCAAGTTGAATATCATGGGCTTTGAGTTGGTTTTAACAATGTCTACTACTCTGTCATTAACAACATTCTTAGTGTTGTCTTTTCCATACTTCCAATACTTGTTCTTCTCTTTAGAGCTAGATCCTAGTTGTGTTTCTTTCCAAGGTGTGATATCTCCTTTCTTTATAAGCACATCTTCCATTTGGATAAAATTATCTACCATTTTGTTAAATGATGGGTGTCCTTGCATTTGGATACTATATTTCAATTCAAGGACTAGATTATTGACGAATATATCCATTTTCTCAGCATCTGGGATAGGTCGTGAATACCTAGAGAACATCTTTCTCCAACATTGGAGGAATGTGAGAAAAGGCTCCCTTGTTTTCTATTTGGTATTGCAAAGTTCAATCATAGTAATAGGATGTTGAATGTTGTAGGAGTATTGTTGTAAAAATAGTTGGATTAGCTCTTCAAACAAATTTATCTGCTTAGGTAGACTTGAGAACCATTCCATAGCTTGTCCTCCCAAACTCCTCGAAAAAAGGCACATGAGATACGTTTGATCATCCATGAACTCCATACAGGAAGCACAAAATTCTCTAACATTATCTTGAGGATCTGAGGTACCATCATATTTGTCAAATTTTGGAATCTGAACTCGTGAAGGGAATGGAGGCATGAATAGGTATTTGTCAAATGGAAATGGGCATATTATCTCCAAAGAATATTGTTTTAGGGATTTATCCTTGTTTTTCAGTTCTGTGATCTCAGTCCGTAAAGCTAGTAATTGTCTATGGACCATTATTATAGGTGATTCTTCCTTTTTAGTGACAAGAGTCTGAACTCCATATCCAGTAGGAAGTTTGGCACCTTGTTTTGCTAGTTCTAGAAAATAGTCTTCTTTTTCCCTAGCCATGATAGCCTTCATCATTTTTTGGAAATCTTTATCCTTTTGACATTTATGAATATCTTTTTCTAAAGGTTCAGAATCTTTAGCTTCACTTGATGAGGAATCATTATCAGTTTCATGAATATTGAGGTTGTCTTCGTCATTTTGTTCTATTCTAGGTATAGTGGGAGATAAAGGTTCATCATAAACTGGTATCTCTGATGATGAAGGTTTGTCAGTCAGGGGATCCTTTTTGAAAAATTGATTATCTTTATATGAAAAGGGTTGCCCTTTGCCTTTGGCATCTTTCTTATGAGAACTCCTCATTTGAATAGGCATTTTTATTGATTGGTGTGACCTAAAGTTGTTTGTGATGCAGAAGTCAAGTTCAAATTCAGAGCTAGTTGTTCAGTTAACGTATTGTTTGAGAGAAGCAACTAAGATTTAGTCTAGTTTCAGGAACAATCTATCCTATATAAGATGTTTATCTAAGTTGATCCGAGAGAAGCAACTAAGACTTGGTCTTGTTTCAGGAAAGATCTATCCTATATAAGACGTTTATCTAAGTGACTTAGGTTTGATATGTAGTTGATTGAACTAGATGAAAGATGATCGACAAAATCGTGCAACACAAATGGAAAAGGTACATTGTTTTGATTTGTTTATACTCAGGATGATGATAACTAGTTTTATGCTCACTGTAGACTATTTTAGGCAAGTTTGACTGCTCTGGACTAACAAAATCAGAGATTCGTACAACAGGTTTCTTAGGACTAGATGACAATTCAATAGCTTTAGGGTGACAACAACAGTGTTCCGTACGCATTGTTGCCTAGTACCATACGACAGATGGGTATGTCTAGAACGACAGATTGATCAATATAATGTTTTATCATACGACACAGGATGTAAGTTGAAATGACAACTCTCAGAACCAGATAACTGACAATCAAGATTCATACGGCATAGGATTGAAGATGGAACAACAAACCATTAGGACTGATGGAATTAAATATGATACAGGATATGAAACTAGACGATAAATCAGAGGAATCGTATGATTGTTTGCTCGACAAAGGTAAATTTTTGAGTTTTCAATGACTGAGTATAACCAGATCTGAGATGGATTAGGTTTTGGTCGTTGACTGATGATGAGCAGTTTAGAGGTGGAATGAGTCTTTGATAGCTAAGGTATACTAGTTTGTGACATGGAAAAAGTTTTTGATCACTGATTTGTTTCTTGTTTTCTCCAGTTTTGGTATTTTCGTTCGGCGTGTCGAGGTATAAACTCAATTAAGAGGTCTCCCAGCCTTGAAAACCAATGTTTAATAGACTCGAAGATATAGAGGAGAGCTATTCCCGAGCACTGTCGTTGACTTGATTTTCATCAAATCACATTTATTTTATAGTGGGTTGGAGTACTTGCCATTTATCCATTCCCACTTGGTTCATTCCCCTCTCACCAGCTGTAAAGGATTTAAGATTTATTAGCTCCTTGGGAGGGCAGGCCCGCTAAAGATGCACAAATCTCAAACTTAAAGAAAATGCCTCAAGGGTCTAGATTTCTGATTGTCTATGTAGACAAGAGCATACTCTCCTACCTCTCAGAATTTACTTTAAACATGAAATACAGATTTGTTCTTTCACTAGATAGCAAGTTAGATTCCTAAAATTGAATTTAAAGAATACATGATGTTTGGTCAATTCTTCTCAAGCAACCTATAAAGACAACGAATCAGTAGTCATATTGTCTTTGTGCGAAAAGCATATTCTTCGATAAGGAATCTGCAAAAACTGATTAGGCTGTGAAAAATTCTCAGATAGATAGATAAACAACCAGGGTCAGTCATCAGTATAATCAAAATTGAATGAGAAAATTGAAGAATGAAATCTGCTTTTTTTAATGAGAAAAATACAAAATCATATGACAATTCTTACCAGATCGTACGACACCTACAGTTTGTCATTTGGGTGTATGGTAAATGTCATATGACAAATCATAGAAACTGTATGAACGAAAAATCCAAAAAGTCAAAAAATCTGAAAAAAATAAAAATAAGCAGTTAGTCTTGGAGGCTGAAAAATGTAGTCTTCTGCCCCACAGTGGGCGCTAGAAATGTGTGTGTGAAAAAGTGAAAAGGAGTCTGATAGTTGCAGGCACAACACTTCAATTAAGTCATTACATGTATGGTTAGTAAATCAATAATCAATAAATAATAAACCATAACAAAGAGACTAATTGCCTTCAAAAAGATGTGAGTATTGTGTGTGTGAAAAAGTGAAAAGAGGTCTGATAGCTGTAGGCACAACACTTCAATTAAGTCATTACATGTATGGTTAGTAAATCAATAATCAATAAATAATAAACTATAACAAAGTAACTAATTGCCTTCTAAAATATGTGAGTATAAGATTGCTCTCAGATTTTTATAAGCAATACCAGTGACTAGACTACACCAAGACGAAGGATTTAATCTATATGATATTAAACTATATGGATGCAAGATGGATGAATAATTCAAGCAATAATGGAATAAACTAAATATGGATGCAAATAATCTAAAAAAGCACAATGTATTCAATGACTCCAGAGCAAAATCAGTGTAATAATAATCTCCAAGCGTGTTCTCAAAAATCTTTGGGGTGTTTTGAATGAGAGTTGAAGGCTGAATTTATAGAGAATTACAAGAGAGATAAAAAAAGCATAATTTAGGATTAATTGAGAAATCAGGTTTAGTTAACCTTGCGATAGATTTTAATTATAGTTTAATTGAAATGCATCTAAATCAGAAATTCCAGTTGCATTAGAAATAAGATATAATTAATTCCATGCACTTGTGATAAAAATAGATAAATCTTTGATTTATTCAAGAAAAGAGTCTTTTAATGCAACTGAACTTCTTTTTCTCAAAAACTTTGAGTTCTAATCTTAGAGAATAGCAATTAATAATTCAATTAATTTTTATTTTTTTTCTGATTTCAAGTTCTCAATTTAGAAGAAGAAATAATATCTCAAGTTTGATTTCTCTCTCAATTCTTTTATTCTATTTTCAGATTAATTCCTCTTTTGTAATAAATTAATTCCTTTTTTGCATGATTAAATGTGAAATTTATTAATTAATTAAATATGCTAGGATATTTAATAAATTAAAATAGGATAATTGATCAAAATGATATTCTTGGAATGATTCAATTAATTAAATAAATATTTAATTAATATTGAGTAATTGATTTGCCATGTGACATTTGATGATTAAAGAATTAATAATGTGCTCAAAGTTAATTTAATTGCCTTTGGCTAGGACCTTGGTGATGTTGTCGAGATTAGGGGCCCATGCTTTAGATGACCAATTTTAGGGTATTACATTTGCCCCTCTTTGAATTAATGTGCGAGTAGTGCATTTGTTCAAATAATAGTTGATGTCTAGGAGATGCCAGTTTTGAACTTGATTGATCACGAACCAGATGAAGAGCAAGGTGTTTAGCTTGATTTGAAGCAAAGAAGCTAAACATAGTCTTAATAAAGCAAAAACTGATCCCGAACTTGATTGAACTAGGAACGATAGAAAGCAAAGATACCGAACTTGAACTTGATTGATCAAGAAGCTGATCTTACTGATCAGAACTTGATTGAACTAGACAAAGAGAGCGAAGATAAAACCAATATTGAAATTGATGGATCAAGACACGATGAGCAAAGATAAACTGTCTAGCTTGATTTGATGCGATGAAACTGAACACCTGCTTAGATTGAGCATGTGATCGAAGATACTCTTTAAACTTTTGATTGAGTTTAAACGAATAATTAGCTTGATGTAAAGCAATGAAATTGATTAACATTAAGAGATTGATTCAAATGAAGACAAATATCAACTTGATTTGAAGCGATGAAACTGATATGCCCCTAGCAATTGATTCGATTCAGATGATTGAGAGATCTCACTTGATGTGAAGCAATCAAGCTGAGATGCCCTTTAGCAGTAAGAATTTGATTTTCTTTAGTTGAAAAGATTTATTCTCGACTTTGAAGATGTGAGGTCATGAGGTCATGAGTATGCCCCCTCGAGAGCGATATCGAAAGATAGCGAGGGTACAAGATTTTAGGCAATTTTTGGCGATGATAATTATTTGAGCACAAATTGATTTAGAGGAATTTTTGAATATTTGGCGTTGATTGATAAGAAATTGAGCACAAAGTTGTTATGTAGAATAAAATTGAGATTTAGCATTGATTCATGAGAAGTTGAGCGCAATTTGAAGAAAGAATGAGCATTTGATGAAAAAGTGCTAAGTGGTCCAAATTTTGTGAAATTGACTAGCAAAATAATCTCGAATTTCGATTTTGATCCCGAAAATGGAATTAGAATGGGTGAATTACCTAAGGGTACAAGTTTCATGTCCGTCAGAGCAAGTTGAAAAATTAGGGTTTTGGCTATATAAGGGGTAAAAGTGTCATTTTCAAGTCATTTTAACCCTCCAAGTTTGAAAATTCAAAAAGCCTTTTGCAAAGAAAAATGGTGGTCCCCACTCATGAGAATCGATTCAAGTGCCAGAGATGACATAATCGACCTCAGGAATATGAGCCAGTGGTAAGTGATCGATCTTAAGCTTGTTATTCATTTTAATTTTGAATTTTTCTATTGATTTTTCAAGTTTTTGGCATGTTGAAGTTGGGCTTTCATGTTTTGTCATGCGAGATAGGATCTTGTCTCATACGACAAACTAATAAAGTGTATTTTTGTTACTTGAACCTATAAGTTTTGTCGTGCGAGGCCTACCCTTGTATTGTACGACAACATTCATAAGAGACCATTTTGTCGTCCTAAGTCTAGTCCTATATCGTATGGGATTATTTTGTCGTACAAGCTCTAATATTGACTCGTATGAGTTTATGCCCTTCTGTGTTTTATCATTTGGAAAACAGTGAGCATTTTTTAAGGTTCAAACTTGAAATTTTGACTTGGCAATTGGCGTAGTTGAATTTGCGTGTTTTTTTTACTTCTCTTGTAGGCTTATTTGAAATGTTTTCTAATGCTTCGTTGTTTGATTTTTTTGCAGGTTCGTTTGCCTCATGTTATTTTCAGATGTGTCTATCCACCTACTATGACATTAGTTTGGTAGTTGTCAGATGTTAAGCAGGCACATATTGATTTGTGCGGTTTCACCCACCTTCTTAAGTTACCCAATATCTGTGTGATTCATGGGATGCTCACAGCGTTAGTACAGAGATTTCATTTTGAGCATAACACCTTCCATTTTCTAGTTGGGGAGATTACCATCACTCCTGAGGACATTTATAGGATTCTTCATATCCCTTTTGCTGGGGGTAAGGTAGATTATGATGCAGCACAACTTCCCAGATTACAGGCTGTCAAACGTGTGTTCAGGGATCCAGATATCTTGACACGTTCTATCAGTTGGAACATTATGATGAGCAGGTATAGTGAGGCTTTTCCTCTGCCTTGTGTTATAGCAGGGTTTATCGACTATTTTCATATGCCAGATAGAGGACAATAGGGACTCCTTTGTGGATGGGGCAGGACGCTGTAGAGGCTTGTTGAGACCCCTCAGAGACTAGGCTGGGGTTCTTGTATATTGGCCCACATGTATCACGAGATGGATGAGATTGTTTATCGGGAGGGGAAGAGCATGGTTGTAGGAGTCTTGATTTTACAGGTATGGGCCTGGGAGCACCTCCCAGTTTGTAGGTCAATTATAGATGATGACAAAGAGCCTAGTCAGCCTATTGTGTATAGATATTTAGGATATGTCACACAACCCCATCTGGGCAAGACTGATTTCTGGTGATGATAGTTAGATGACTTGATAGCTATGGTATGCAAACCTTACAGGGGTTTAGAGCCATGGGATGACTAGAGGATCATACACAAAGATCTGTTTGTTACGCGCCCACTCATCGGTAGATCATAGACTATGGTGTAGCATTCAAGGTATCTCAAGTGATGAGACAGTATGGTAGGCCTCAGGGGATCTCGTAGGAGTTCACAACATACACAAGATATGCTGATGAGGAGAAGCGGGGATGGGCACCAAGGTTATCTTATGCCTTGGGTATGTAGGAGGTGACTGGATTGCAATGACTCCAGTGGGACTACATGGATGACATTGCAGATGCAGGAGTATTGCCCCAGTACAGGGATTGGTTCCAGCAGCATCCATTCCCTATATTTACAGATCCGACAGTGCAGGAACCTCATATTGAGGAGATTGAGGATGATTCCCCTACACAGGGATAGGGACAAGGATAGAGATAGGGACAAGGATAGAGAGCTGAGGTAGACAGGTGGTGATCTTGGTGCTAGCAACAACAAGGTTCCAGCTGGAGTTAGACAACAGAGAGGTGAGGGTGGATCCCTAAGTAGTGTTGGTGTTAGGTTGGGTGGAGGTGAGGAGGAGCAAGTAGCTCCTCGATAGGTCCAAAAGAGGTGGGAGGATCAGGGTGGAGCCAGAGGTGGAGATGGGGGTGGAGAGCCTGCGAGAGAGCAGGGGGTCGATGTAGCATAGTCGATGAGAGAATGTCTAGCGGATCTGCAGTCACAGTTGACGGTGGCACAGACTTAGCTAGTGGAGTGAGATTGACAACTAGCAGATCTTAGAGTAGAGAGAGATCGTTAGGTCTTAGAGATGAGAGTAGAGAGGAAGGAAAAGATAGACACTTTGCGGCAAGAGGTTTTGCACCAGACCAGTCAGGTAGCTTATTACGTTGCAGCTTACAGCGTAGCTATTCCTGTAGTGCAGCAAGTTGTACCATACTCACAGTATATGGCATGATTAGAGGGAGCTCAGGCACCTTGTAAGGATCCCAGTCAGTAGGATCCACCTCCTCCACTAGGCGATGAGGGAGAGGTCAAGAGCTAGATTTTTTTTTGTAGCTCTGAGATTTTTTGTAGACACACCCATTATTTGTAGCCTATACGATTCTTGCTCCGATGGGAGTTTGTATAGGTCTATTGACATCATTTTGTACTCTGAGACTTGATGATTATATATATATATACAATATCTGATTGGACTTCATAGTACTTGTTTTGATTCAATTATGAGATGCTTTCTATATGCTTTATTCTATATGTATGCATATTTTTTTATTTAGCATGGATGTATGTAATGCAAATGAATATGAATGTTTGTTTTTGTTTGTTTTCATATGCAAATAAATGATGAAAATGAGTAATGAGTAATGCAAAAATTTATTTTATTTTTTCTATGCAAAAATCTGAATGCAAATGAGTAATAATGAAATGTATGAATCTATATAAGATGTTTATGTATGCAGCTAACATCTCAAAACACAAGTACTCGATTGGGGAAATGATGAAAAAAGAGACCACTTAGCTAAGAAATGATGATGCATCCAACTCTCATTCAGAATATAAAGAGATTACTACCATACCGAAATCACTCTAAATTCACAAAATATAGAATGAAATGCAAAATGAGATGTAACCTAAACCTAGTCACTGGATTTAAAATGCTTAAGTTTCATCACTGAGCATAACAAACATAACCGACAGTTTAGAGTTCCTTTCTTTTCATGTGCAATATTAATTATCTTGTCCACAATGACCCTTATTTCGTTCATATCCTTGGACAGATTTCACAGGGACCCGGATTGCATGATAAAGAAATTCCCTCAAAACAGACAAAGAAATGATGTGGACCTCCTTGTAGCATTCAAATAAGTGGAGTCAAGGTATGTGTGGTGATTTCACCTTGTTGTGAAGGCTCTTATCACAAACACCCAGCTTATTAGATGTTTCCAGATCATCAGAATCATTCCTACAAGTAGAAAACAAAGAAAATATTATGCCCCCAATCCTTGCTCCTCTTAGTAAAGATAGACTTCCTTGAGTTACTTAGAGGGATAATAATCGAAAATCAATATAAAAGACAACATACAAAGTAAATTTTCATTCATAGCTCAAACTCTTTAGTGATTGTTATCAATTTTGTTGTTTTCTTGTGTACTTAGTGATAAAACTCTTCAGTAGTCAAGAGACAGGTGACTGACTCGAAGTAGACGACCAGGCTTGCCTTACAAAAAGATGACTTGGTTGATGCTACTTAGGATATGTAAATTTCTCTATCGATTAACCTAAGACTAGGAAATTAATCAGTTTCAAGCCATGGGGGTTCCAAAGAACCAGGTGTCACAAAAGTGACTGAAATATATGTAAAAGCGATAATAAAGATACATGAAAGTGGGAAATGCCAACGGTTCGTTGATAGATGGGGCGTTGAGTACAAGAGGCACCTGTTTGCTAGGTTTTCACCTACTTGGCATAGATTCATCATTTTTTTTACCAAGGTGCCTGTTTACCAAGTTTTCACCAGGGCATTTTTTTCTTTTTCTCTTTTTTTTTTCTTTTTTCAGGATTTTTTATGAGTTTTTTTTTTTCAAGACATTTATCAGCCATACAAATTGTTGGAGCAAAGAATGCTATGTGAATAATTTCTTCAAATGGATGGTGTTAATCAGCTCCTTTCGATGTTGAGAGTTGATAGGCACCAGAGCTAAAGACTACAGTAATGATGTAGGGACCCAACTAGTTGGGTTCAAACTTCCCTTTGTTGTCTCGAAATTGCTGATTTTTTAGGATTTTCTCTCAGAACTAGGTCACCAACCTGAAATTCTCTTTGTTGAACCTTCTTGTTATATCCTCTAGACATTCTCTTTTGATACACTCTAAGATGATCAAACGCAACTTGTCGATGCTCATCCAGCAATTTAAGTTCTTGCAATCTAGATATTCTATAGTCTTCATCAATAACAAGACCTTGCAAAGAAACTCTTAGAGATGGTATTTCCACTTCAATAGGTATTACTGTTTTGGACCCATACACCAAAGAAAAAGGTGTAGCCCCAGTAGGTGTTCTGATACTTGTTCTATAAGCCCATAATGCAGGATTGAGTTGCAGATGCCAATCCTTCCCAGATTTGTTCACTGTTCTGTGCAAGATAGTTAGTAGGTTTTTGTTGGATGCCTCAGCTTGTCCATTACCTTGGGGGTAATATAAAGATGACCAGTGTTGTCTAATTTTGAATTTCTCACAGAGCTTGTCTAGATCTTTATTCTTGAATTGTCCTCCATTGTCAGTCACGATGGACAAAGGTGTCCCATACTTGCAAATGATATGGTTTAGAATGAACATAGCTACTTGTTTGCTAGTTGCTTTGATGAGAGGAACCACTTCTACCCACTTAGTGAAATACTCAATGGTAGTTATGATAAATTTATGTCTGTTAGATGATGCAGGATATATCTGACCAATGAGATCAAAGGCTCATTGTTGAAAAGGCCAATGTGTAATAAAGGGTATGAGATCCCTTGTTGGAGCATGTATGAGATTTCCACGTAGCTGACATTTTTCACGTCTTAGAAAACTTTATAGCGTCCTTCTCCATGTCTGGCTAGTAGTAGCTAACCCTTAGTAGTTTCGAAGCTAAAGTAAGACCATTCGAATGAGATCTACAAATACCTTCATGGACTTTCGATAATGCACATTTAGACTCTTCAATTTCTAGACACCTAAGCAATGTACCATCCAAACTTCATCTAAACAAATCGTTACCAATGATGACATACTGTGAAGCATTTTGAGTTAAATTCCTTTTCTCATTATGGGTAAGATTTTTAGGGATAATTTGGTCTCATAGATAAGAGTAAATGTGGCTGTATTGGGATGAGTCATGTCCACTAATAGAACAGACTATTTGGGTCTCAGGAGAATCATAGGCAGGGTAATGTAACTCTTCCACCAGGAATTCAAAGTGAAAATTGGATTCTTGTAACTTAGGTATAGACGCCAAGGTGGCCATAGCATTTGCTGCGCTATTTGCTGATTTGGGGATCTATTGGAATGATACAAAAGTAAAATAGTTCTTAAGGTCATCCACCATCCTCTTATAAGGTATTAGTTTCTTATCTCGAGTCTGGTATGCATCATTGATTTGATTGATGATCAGCTAAGAATCTCTATAGATGTGTAATTCTGCAACCTTCCATTCTATAGCTAGCTCTATCCCATTTACCGAAGCTTCATATTTTGCAATGTTGTTTGTGCAAGGGAACAAAATCTTATAAGACTTTGGGATTGAATACTTTTGAGGAGTAATAAATAGTATTCCAGCACCATAACCATTTTGAGTGAAAGACCCATCAAAGAACATCTTCCAGGGTTGTTGAGTAAGGTGCATTATTGATTCATCTGGAAACTCTATATGCAATGGTTGAGTGTCTTCAAGTGAAGCTTCAACAAGTTGATCAGAAATTACCTTTCCTTTTATGGCTTTGCATTCCACATACTCAATATCAAACTCTGTAAGGATCATGACCCATTTCGTCAATCTTCCTATAAGTGTTGCTTTGTTGAGAAGATATTTGAGCAGATCAATTTTAGCCACCAGCTTGACTGAATGTGCTAACATGTAGTGTCTCAATTTTTGTGATGCAAAGACCAATGCCAAGCATGATTTTTTTATTATAGTGTAGTTCATTTCATAAGACACCAATGTTATGTTGATGTAATAGATAGCTCATTCCTTTTAATTGTCATCTTGTTGTGCCAGAAGTACCCCCAGTGATGAATCAGTTGCTGATATGTATAAGATCAATGGTTTACTCTGAATTGGCGACATCAATATTGGTGGATTGGATAGGTACTCTTTGATTTTCTGAAGGTGTTGTTCACAATCTTGATCCCAGTTGTATATTACTCCTTTCCTCAATAGTTTTGTGAAAGGTTGGGCTTTGTCTTCTAACTGAGAAATGAAGCGTCTAATTGATTGGAGACGTCCCTGTAAACTTCTCATTTGACTAATGTTCTTTGGAGGTGGCATTTCCATTATAGCTTGGACCTTCTTAGGATCAACCTTGATTCCCTTCTTTGAAATGATGTAGCCAAGTAGTTTACTAGATGTCACTCTGAATGTAATTTTTTGGATTTAGCCAGAGTTTGAATTTTTCCATTCTATCTAGTATAGGGCCTAGCTCTTGAATATGCATGGATCTCTTCATAGTCTTTACAAAAGTGTCATCAACATAATCTTTCATATTCTTATGCATCATGTTATGAAATATATTAGTCACCGCTCTTTGATAGGTTGCTCCTACGTTCTTCAGTCCAAATGGCATGACATTCCAGCAAAAGGTTCCCCATGCACAGGTGAAGGATATCTTTTCTTGATCTCGAGGAGCTATTTTTATCTGATTATATCTGGAGAATCTATCCATTAGTGAGTACATCTCATAACCAGCAGTCATGTCGACTATCATATCGATGTTTGGTAATGGAAAGTGATCCTCCAGACAAGATTTGATGAGATCTTTGAAGTCTATGCAAACCCTAATAGATTTATCTGCCTTTGACAAAGGTACTATGTTTGAAATCCATTCAGCATAGTCTATACCTCTGATGAATCTAGCTTTTAGCAGTTTTTCTAGCTTAGCCTTGATTAGCAGTGCCACATGAGGGTGCATTTTATGGAGTTTTTGATTGAATAGTTTAACTCCTGGTGTGATAGAAAGATGGTGCATGATAAGATCAGGATCTAGGCCTAGCATATCAGAGTATGTCCATGCAAAATTGATCTTCTTTTCAGAAAAGAGATGAGTGAAATCTTTCAATTCTTCTGTTGATAGTGATTGAGCTACATGAATGATGTGCGGTGTCTCTTTACTCCCAATGTTCACTGGGTGAGTTAGCTCAATCAATATAGATGATCTCTCCTAGAAGTGACTTGGCAATATATCAAGTATCTCACCTTCAGGTGCCTCAGAGAGGTTTTCACCCTTAGGTACGTCCTTTATTTTCTCTTTTTTAGATTCTGACACCGCCACAATGTGTTTTCACCATCAGATCTTTTTTTTTTATTTTTTTTATTTTTGTGACTAAGATACTTGATATCTGTTTTAGTCATGTTTTCACTTTGTTCACTGGTGGAAGAGTCCATAGGTTCAACTACACTGAGATAATACGCTAACGTATAGTCATTGGCAAAAGTAGGTTTATTCATAGGCTAGTTTTGTAAAGTATAGTCAATTACTTCTAGATGTAGTAAGGATACATGTTGGATAGGTTCGAGGGATTTCATGGTATTATCATTACAACTACTGATCAAAAATTTAAGTTCTAGAAGGATACCTTGCGTAAATATCTCGAGACCAGGAAAAGTCAGAACATGATTATTAAAGTGCACATTAATATTTAGTTGACCTAATTCAATAGACATACATGTAGCATCATTCTCTATGCTAGACTGGACTTTGTACTGTGGTTCAACATCAATGAGATCAATAGACAGATTTTCATCCTTTACATCAGATGACTCAGAGTTGGATGTTGAGTAGATATTGTCAAGAATAGGATTGTTGTCAGAGTCATTAGAGTCATTGGATGAATTTTTCGAGTCTTCTTCAAGTGATTTAGTGAGTATATGGATGGTATCAACACCAACATATTTAATGCTGCAAGTTCCTCCAAGATTTGTCTCATTTATCATTTGTATATGACACCCCTGTTGACATGATCTTGATGTTTCTGTGATTTCCTGCCGTCTACTCCATTCAGCTTCCTCTGGACTGATGACCGGTTCTGCTTCTATACCTTCCAATTCTTCTTATGTAAACCCATACCTGATTTGTTTTGTTTTATTACAGGGGTATATAATAGATGAAAAACTTTCCAGTATTCTTCCTTCTTCCAGCCCTTGTTCATAGTTTGCTTGTCTTCTTAGTCTAATTTCCTGTATTTCTTTTTTCTAGTTTTATGCGCATCAGCTCTTGAGTATCATCTGTGGTACTAGTAGACTCTTCTAGAGTTTCTATAGTGGATGTATCTGAGAGGTGATCTGGACCCCATTCATACTCGTTTGAGTCAGTCTCTGAATCGTCTACCTGCTGCCTACCAGTGTATGTGACTGGAACTTTTAGTGGTGTAAACAATTCTCTGATTCTTTCTACTTCATCTCTTATATCCTCTAGGACTTCAACTCCTTGTATTGTTGTAGCTGACACCATCGGAGCTTGAGTGCTGACTATTTCTTCTTTCTTGGTTGTCGATTCCTCTTTTTCTTTTACACACTCTGCTTGAGTTTGTTGAGTTTTTGTATCTTGTAATGTTGAAGGAGATATCCTTTTCTACCACTTAGACTTAGAAGCATGTTTTGGTATGATGTCTTTTTTGGATTGTACCCCAGTCCAGCCTTATCATTTGTTGATTTTGTTTGCAACTAAATTGGTTCAATAATACCCTCTTGATGTTTGCCCAGGGGACCCGTACCTAAATATCCCATGTGTTGAATCATTTTGTACCCTAGACCATATTGTGTTGAGGAAATCTCACAATGTCGTACTTCTTTGTTTTCACTATCTTCCTTAAAAAGCCATTTAAGAACTGCATCCTCTTCTATTTCATCTACCAGGGAAGTAGAAGACTGTACAAAAAGACCATCATATATTATATTTGGAGCAGAAGTTTGTGTTTGCATAGCCTCTGATGGTTTACCCAACTGTTTTGGTGATGGAGGGAGAGAGACTAATGAAAATACCAGTTCTATCTTGTAGCCATCCATGCTGGTATTTGTAATCTTCAATTTTTTTTCTAATTCTTTCATCAGATCTTCTGGATTTTCATTTGTAGAAGCTGCCCTATTATGAGGTACAAAAGTATTAGCACATTTTGTTAATGCATTATAGGGGACATTTGTATCAGCGCGAATACATACTTCAACTCCATTGTAGGGAAATTTTAAGCATTGATGGTATGTAGATGGAACTACCTTCATTTCATGAATCTACGACCTTCCTAGTAAGATATTGTATGACAGAGGAAGATCAAGTATCTGGAAAAGGACATCTCTTTCTATAGGTCCCACTCTGATTGGTAATTATACTAGACCTTTAGAGGTCCTTTCTTCTTCATCATAGGCTTTAATTGTTATTTTCTTGGTGGGATCAATGACATTTTCAAAAAATCCTAGTTGTGTAAGCAGACTGTAAGTACAGATATTCAACCCCGCACCTCCATCTATCAAAACATGTTTGACTCTGTGTTTATGGATCATGGCTTCAATATGCAATGGTTGGTTATGTGGATGATTTAGCGAGTTTTCATCTTCTTCAGAGAAGGTCAAATAGTGAGGTGAAGTTAGATGACCCACCATAGACTGAAACTGATCAACATCTAAATCTTTTGGAACATTAGTGGTGAGCAATGCTTTGTCTAAGATCTCTTTGTGAGCAGAAGAGATTTTTAGCAATTCAAAGATTGAGATTTGAGCATTTGTCCTTTTCAATTGTTCAACAACGCTATATCCAGAGGATGATGTTGAAGTTAGCCTTTTAGATTTATCCAAGGTTGATTCTTTTTGTTTGTTTGATGGGGTTGGTAGGTTTGATGTTGCTTGAGCTGGGTTGGAAGAACTAGCTCCTTGGAGAGTGACTTTCTTTTGAGAACAGGTCAGAGCTCTTGCATATCATGATTCATTTGGTTTATCTTGGACTATAATCACATTGTAATATTTAGATTGGGAAGGCTCAATCATGTTAATGATGTTAAGGATAATTTACTTTGGCACCTCCTTTGGTCTTTGAGGAATCACCTTGTTCGTAAATAGGTAAAGGTTCCTTAAATGCTTTGTGATCAGCATTGGTTGGGTGATTCCCGACAACAATTTTACCTGCGTCTATGAGATCTTGAATCTCATGCTTAAGCTTCATGCAGTTGTTTGTATTATGACCTTCATTCTGATGGTAGTCGCAGTATTCATTTTCTCTTGACCATTTTTGACTTCCGGATCATGTGGCCTGGAATTATCTGGTAACATTATCAGATTTTTTGCCAACAAAGTTTTGAAAGCATATTCGTATGATTCTTTAAGAGGAGTAAAATTGCATTTAGGTTTGGAAAGCCAAGGTTTCTCTTTGAACCATTATTTTGTTTTCTTTGGAGGATTTTTGACTATAGCTTTGAGCGCTTGTGTGCCACTAGCCAAGTTGAATATCATGGGCTTTGAGTTGGTTTTAACAGTGTCTACTACTCCATCATTAACAACATTCTTATTGTTGTCTTTTCCATACTTCCAATACTTGTTTTTCTCTTTAGAGCTAGACCCTAGTTGTGTTTCTTTCCAAGGTGAGATATCCCCCTTCTTTATGAGCACATCTTCCATTTGAATAGAATTATCTACCATTTTGTTAAATGATGGGTGTACTTGCATTTGGATACTATATTTCAATTCTGGGACCAAGTTGTTGACAAATATATCCATTTTCTTTGAATCT
Source organism: Cryptomeria japonica (assembly GCF_030272615.1). NCBI lineage: Eukaryota > Viridiplantae > Streptophyta > Pinopsida > Cupressales > Cupressaceae > Cryptomeria > Cryptomeria japonica. The sequence goes on along the minus strand of NC_081409.1, from coordinate 420,790,987 downwards.
GGGATAGGTCGTTAATACCTAGAGAACATCTTTCTCCAACATTGGAGGAAAGTAAGAAAAGGCTCCCCTATTTTCTATTTAGTATTACAAAGCTCGATCATAGTCACGGGATGTCGAATGTTATATGAGTATTGTTGTAAAAATAGTTGAATTAGTTCTTCAAACATTTTTATTCCTTTGGGTAGAGTTGAGAACCATTCCATAGCTTATACTCCCAAACTCCCTAGAAAAAGATGCATGAGATACGTTTGATCGTGCATGAACTCCATATAGGCAGCACAAAATTCCCTTACATGATCTTGAGGATCTAAGGTACCATCATATTTGTCAAATTTTGGGATCTCAACTCGTGAAGGAAATGGAGGCATGTATAGATTCTTGTCAAATGGAAAGGGGCATATTGTCTCCAGAGAATATTGTTTTGGGGACTTATCCTTATTCTTCAGTTCTGTGATCTCAGTCCATAAGGCTTGTAATTGTTTGTGTACCATGAGCATAGGTGATTCTTCCTTTTTAGTAATGAGTGTCTAAACATCATATCCAGTAGGATGTTTGGCACCTTGTTTTGCTAGTTCTAATAAATAGTCTTCCTTTTCTCGAGCCAGGATAGCTTTCATCATTTTTCAGAAGTCTTTATCCTTTTGACAGTCATGAATATCTTTTTCTGGAGGTTCAGTGTCTTCTTTAGCTTCAACTAATGAGGATTCATTATCGGTTTTGTGAATACTAAGGTTGCCTTTGTCATTGTATTCCATCTCATGTATAGTGGGAGATTCAGGTTCATCAAAAATTGGTACCCCTAATGATGAAAGTTTATCAATGAGCAGGTCCTTCACGTAATATGGGTTATCCTGATATGTGAAGGTTTTTCATTTTCCTTTGGCCTCTTTCTTATGAGAACTCTTGGTTTGACTAGGCATTTTTATGGATTAGTGTGACCTAAAGCTGTTTGTGATGCAGAGGTCAAGACCAAATTCAGAGCTAGTTGTTCGGTTAACGTATTTGTTTGAGAGAAGCAACTAAGATTTAGTATAGTTTCAGGAAAGATCTATCCTATATAAGACATTTATCTAAGTTGATTCGAGAGTAGTGACTAAGATTTGGTCTAGTTTCAGGAACAATCTATCCTGTATAAGACGTTATCTAAGTGACTTAGGTTTGATAAGTAGTTGATTGAACTAGCTGAAAGATGATCGACCAAATTGTGTAATACAAATGGCAGAGGTACACTGCCTTGATTTGTTTATGCTGAGGATGATGATAACTAGTATTATGTTCACTGTAAACTATTTTAGGCAAGTTTGACTGCTCTGTACTGACAAAATTAGAGATTCGTACGATAGGTTTTAATGAGCTCGACGACAATTTAATAGCTTTAGGATGACAATAGTTTTGTTTCATACGAGTTGCTGCCTAGTACCGTATGATAGATGGGTATGTCTAGGATGACATAAGATTCAGTGTAATTATATATCGTATGACATAGGATTTAGCATCAGACGATAGACTTTTAGGATTCGTACGACACAGGATTGAGCTCAAATGACAAATAATCAGACTCGTACGACACAGGATATGATGTAGGATGATAAATTATCAAATTCGTATGACTGTTCTTAGGACAGAGATAAAAATTCTAATTTTTTCAATAGTTGAGTATGATAACTGAGTATGACCAATTCTGAGATGGACTGAGTTTTGACTAGGATAGACTAGTTTTGGATAGAATTTCGACTTAGGATGGACTAGTTCTGACACAGACAGAGTTTTTGATCACTGAGTTGTTTCTTGTTTTCTCCAATTTTTGTATTCCAGTTTTAGTTTGAGGGATGAAAACACAAAAAACATTAGTATGAATAGTAACTCCAATCACAGCATGTAAGCCCTATAGAATTTGGTGTGAGAAGAAAACCTTTGCTTGTAGACTCAGGTAGACACCCAATAGCTAATCAGAATAGGACCACTGAGTCTCACACAATGGATTCTCAACATCGTATTATTCATCTCCAAATGCTAATGGGGGCATGAAATGACAAGTATCTTGGGAGATTTACTATCTATCTTGCACAAAGATTATCCCCCCTTTCGGAGGTGAACCAGGTAGCTTCTAATTTTAATTGGATCTAGTAAGGGGTCCATTTGACGCATCGAGGTATACACTCAATTAAGAGGTCTCCCAGCCTTGAAAACCAAGGTTTAATATACCTGAAGGTACTGAGGAGAGTTATTCCCGAGCATTGCCATTGACTTGATTTTTATCAAATCACGTTTATTTTATAGTGGGTTGGAGTATTTGGTGTTTAGCCATTCCCACTTAGGTCATTCCCCTCACACTGGCTGTAATGGCTTTAAGAGTTTATAAGCTCCTCAGGAGGGCAGGCCTGCTAAAGATATACAAATCTCAACAAACAAAACTCCTCAGGGGTCTGGATTTCTGATTGTCTAAATTGACAAGAGCATACTCTCTTACCTCTTAGAATTTACTTAAAACATGAAATAAAGATTTGTTCTTTAACCAGAGATCAATTTAGGTTCCTAAAAATAAATTTAAAAAATACATGATGTTTAGTCGATTCTTCTCAAGCAACCTGCAAAGACAACAAATTAGTAGTCATATTGTCTTTGTGCAACAAGCATATTCTTCGACAAGCATTCTGCAAAAACTGATTAGGCTGTGAAAAATTCTAAGATAGATAGATAAACAACCAAGGTTAGTCATTAGTATAATCAATTTGAACAAAAAAGCAGAATCATAAAAAAAATTTTTTTGTCTTTTTAACCAAAAAAATACAAAATCATACGATAGAGTTTACCAGATCGTACGATATAGGATTTTAGTTCGTTTGACACCTACAATTTGTCATTTTGGCCTATGATAAATGTCATACAATATAACATAGAAGCTGTACGGCCAAAAATACGAAAAGTCTAAAATCTGAAAAAAATAACAAAAATAAAAAAGTTTGTCTTGGAGGCCAAAAAATGTAGTCTTCTACCCCACGGTGGGTGCCAGAAATGTGTGTGTGAAAAAGTGCAAAGAGGTCTGATAGCTGCAGGCACAACACTTCAATTAAGTCATTTCATGTATGGTTAGTAAATCAATAATCAATAAATAATAAACCATAACAAAGTGACTAATTGCCTTCTAAAATATGCGAGTATAAGATTGCTCTTAGATTTTTATAAGCAATATCAGTGACTAGACTACACCAAGATGAAGGATTTAATCTATATGATATTAAACTATATGGATGCAAGATGGATGAATAATTCAAGCAATAAGGAATTCAAGAAATAATGGAATAAACTAAATATGGATGCAAATAATCTAAAAAAGCACAATGTATTCAATGACTCCAGAGAAAAATCAGTGTAATAATAATATCCAAGCGTGTTCTCAAAAATATCTAGGGTGTTTTGAATGAGAGCTGAAGGCTGAATTTATAGAGAATTACAAGAGAGATCAAAAAAATACAATCTAGGATTAACTGAGAAATCAGGTTCACTTAACCTTGAGATAGATTCCAATTATAGTTTAATTGAAATGCATCTAAATTAGAAATTCAAGTTGCATTGGAAATAAGATTTAATTAATTCCATGCACTTGTGATAAAAATATATAAATCTTTGATTTATTCAATAAAAGAGTCTTTTAATGCAACTGAACTTCTTTTTCTCAAAAGCTTTGAGTTCTAATTTTAGAGAATAGCAATTAATAATTCAATTAATTATTTTTTTTTCAGATTTCAAGTTCTCAATCTAGAAGAAGAAATAATATCTGAAGTTTGATTTCTCTCTCAATTCTTTTATTCTATTTTCAGATTAATTCCTGTTTTGTAATAAATTAATTCCTTTTTTGCATGATTAAATGGCAAATTTATTTATTAATTAAATATGCTAGGATATTTAATAGATTAAAATAGGATAATTGATCAAAATGATATTCTTGGAATGATTTAATTAATTAAATAAATATTTACTAATATTGAGTAATTGATTTGCCATGTGACATTTGATGATTAAAGAATTAATAATGTGCTCAAAGTTAATTTAATTGCCTTTGGTTAGGACCTTGGTGATGTTGTCGAGATTAGGGCCCATGGTTTAGATGACCAATTTTAGGGTATTACAAGTATAAGATTGCTCTCAGATTTTTATAAGCAATACTAGTGAGTAGACTACACGAAGACGAAGGATTTAATCTATATGATATTAAACTATATGGATGCAAGATGGATGAATAATTCAAGCAATGATGGATTCAAGCAATAATGAAATAAACTAAATATGGAAAAAGCTAAACTAAGATGCAATCATCTCAAAAAAGCAAGCATAATATCTTCAATGACTCTAGAGAAAAATCAACATAGTAATAATCTCCAAGGTGTTTCTCAAATATCTCTGGGGTGATTTGAATGAGAGTTGAAGGCTGAATTTATAGAAAATTCACAAGAGAGATCAATAAAAAACATAATTTAGAATTAATTGAAATAATTGAGAAATCAGGTTCAGTTAATCTTGAGATAGATTCCAATTATAGTTTAATTGAAATGCATTCAGATAATAAGTTCAAGTTGCATTAGAAATAAGATTTAATTAATTCCATGCACTTGTGATAAAAATAGATAATTCTTTGATTTATTCAAGAAAAGAGTCTTTTAATGCAACTGAACTTCTTTTTCTCAAAAGCTGGGAGTTCCAATTATAGAGAATGATTAATAATTCAATTAATTGCTTTTCTGATTTCAAGTTCTCAATTTAGAATAAAGAAATAATATTTCAAGTTTGATTTCTCTCTCAATTTAATTCTTTTATTTTATTTTCAATTTAACTCTTGCTTTGTGATTAATTCCCCTTTTGTAATAAATTAATTCTTTTTTTGCATGATTAAATGGCATATTTATTAATTAATTAAATATGATAGGATATTTAATAAATTAAATAGGATTATTGATCAATATGATATTCTTGGAATGATTTAATTCATTAAATAAATATTTAATTAATATTGAGTAAGTCATTTGCCATGTAATATTTGATGATTAAAGAATTAATTAATGTGCTGAAGATTGATTTAACTGCCTTTGGTTAGGGCCTTGGTGATGTTGTCGAGATCAGGGGCCCATGGTTTAGATGACCAATTTTAGGGTATTACACCACCCAGTTAAGAGATTTATGTTGCAGTTATTTGAAAAAATAACAGATGAATGATTAGATACAAGAAGCTACACATTAGCCTGATTATATCACAATTAAGCATCACTCTTAGTCTGCATCGGTTGTGCCTATCCTTCACAACTATGCCTTCTGCCATTTTGCTGGTACTTCAATCCTATACTATCGGTCCTCTGTCACCTTAGTCACAGCTCAGTGAAACCCTCACTCTACCGGTCTTCTATCATTCGGCTCTGCACACTCTAAGACTCCCCCTGTGTCTTCTTTCACATTAACTTAATACACCTTGACAACAACTATCTCAAGAATGAGATACATGTATTTATAGACCCTTAAGTCTATTGCCAACTTTCCCCTCGAAAACATACCTTTCAAAACTTCGTTGTTAAGCCTTAAATTGCACTTCTGAAATTATGCAGGAATCTTTGTCAATATTGTCGAACATGCCGATAAGTCCGTTGGTTGACTAAGAGAAGACTTTCGATTTAGCTGGTTGTAACTGAACGTTACTAGTCTGTCGGTTACCGACTTTTCTAATCTATCAATCAAAACCTGTCTTAGCCAATTTCTTCCTGTGTATCAGTTTAATCTTTGTTTAGCTAGTGGACATCTTCCTTGCCGATCTACTCAACGCTACCCAATCTTCTTACTACTTATCAGTCTACTACTTTCTAGTATACTTACTGCTTGCCAATCTACTGCTTGCCAATATACTTACTGTTAGTCGGTCTACTTCTTACTTAGCTTACTTACTTGCCAGTGTACTTACTGCTTGTTGGTCTACTACTTACTCCCTAAGGATTGAGAAGAGTGAGGAGATGATGTTGCCAACAATGACAACCATATCAGTTCCTAGTCATACAAAATTGCATCAGAATGCCAACGTATTCATAATGCGTTTAATCATGCATGTTCTTGATACCATGCAATGTGACTTATGCCTTGCTAAGATGACTTCTCTTTGCTTACAAAATCATTATCCAATAGCGACTCTTTTTCAGACCTGCACTCTTGACCCTGCACCTTAATGCCTATACAAACTCTAAACCTACACATGGATGCTATAATGTCCTTGCTTGGATAGTAAAAATTTGAAAAGATTGCTCTGTATTCTTTATTTCATGATGAATGAAATGATTGTGCTCTTTCAATTTTATGTATGGGTGATCCCAAGCACACTACCTTATCACATTTGCATATGTAGATGGATGTTTAAATATTGTACTATAGACTGTTTAAATTTCACTGTACTAATAGTCACTGTGCCATTTTGTGAATTATTTTTAATATTCTTTATTGGACTTGGTTTGATCTTGAATTCTCTATCATTTTTGGCCTTAAACTGCTATTTGATTCTTTAACTTGCTTTATATTATTGTCAAAGGGATGTTAACACTATCCATTTTTTGTTTGAAACTAGTGGTCATTGCATATCATGCTCTCAATTTACTCACTATTATATGCCATGAAGAAAAACTCTTTCACTATTTTGAATTGCTCTTTACCATGAATCTTGAAATACCATAGCTTAAAGTGGAAGTGGTGTTGCAATGTAGAAAACATCTCAAGTCTTCATTATCCTCATTATCCATACCTCATGCTTTACCCTCTTTGGAAGCTGCCATACCATTCAAATATTCATTTTATTGTACATCTTTTCTCCTTATATTGTCTCAATGTTATATCTCATGAACATCTATTATATATCCCCTTACAAAAACCCAACATAGTTCTATCACCTTATGTTTTAATATGTTATTAACTTATGTTTTAATATGTAGAGGTTCTTTTAATATGTGAGAGGTTCCCTCTTAGAATTATTACATTTATACATATGTAAATACCAGTTCCCAACCTAATATTTTTAATATTTTGAAAATCACCACATTTTTTGTGATTATTAGTGTTCTCTTTCAAGTCTTTTAAGTTTTGAGTAATTATTGAATATGCCTAAAACTTCTTCCTTCCATATCATACTCAACTTCATCTATGGTGCAGGAGCACCCTAGGGGCCTAGGTTTGGCCAATAAGGTCAAAATTTGATTTTCTTGTTTATTTTGTGTCCTTTTTTTAAAATAAGGCCATTTGAGGTCATTTTGATGTATTGGGACCTAATTGTGAAAGTTTGAGGTCCATTGGGCAAAACGTTGCCATTTTGCCATGACAACTTTTGCATTTCTTGTAGTAACTTCTTAAAAATATGGTTGGAAAGATAGTTTATGGTGGTTTGAGGTTGTAACCCACTTGGATGGGCATAAATAGGCCTTTGGCATGCCATCCAAGAGTTTTTCTTAATGAAATTGGGGTTTTTTATGCATTTTTGGACGTTTCAGTCTGATTCTCTTCATTTTTCATTGTGAAAATCATCATAATTTGATGGGAAGTCAATTGGATGTGGTAGAGAAGTGAGTTAACTTCATTTTGTCTTTTTGTGGAATTGAATTCCATTGTTTTTTAAATAAGATATCATAGTTTTTCCAAAAATTGTCAAAACCCTGCATAGGGTTTACCGAGAGGAGTAAATAATGTATAGTTTGGTCTCCCATGCATATAAATTCACCCAAATATGTGGGAAGACCTGTGTTCATGCTATGTATCATATCATGTTGTGTGCAGGTCTCCAAATTAGATTTGGTACATGTTTGGGCATGAGGATAGTCTGATATCTCTATGTATCAAATAGTAAAAGGCAGTAAGAGTGAAGAAGTTGGTGGGAAGACCAAGCAATTGGTATTTTGAAGTGGTTGATGACAGAGAGAGGGGTGAGGGGAACCTATGCAACCTTTGGAAGGGTTTTTGGATCAAAACCAAAGGAAATAGATTAAATTTCGATGACTATCCTAAGGGTATTAACTGTCACAGTCATAGTTTTACTAGTGATATTGTTTTTGTTTTGACAGAGTTGTGTTTGTAAACCCAAGTGTGGACATGTAATGGAGTCATGAAATGTCTTAAGACTACATCAATACTTAACAACAACTTGAGAAGTTGATTCAAAAGGGTCATATTGACCAACTACTTTTGCATTGTGGAAGCCCATTATGTACTTTCCAAGAAGAAGATGGGAAATGGTGATTCAAATCGACTATTGGGTCCTAATAAAGACCACTATCAAGAACAATTTTTTTGATCCCTCAAATTGCTGACCTCTTGAACTAGCTCTGAGAAGATAAATTTTTCAACAAGATTGATTTGAAATCAGGGAACCATCAATTCCTTGTTGAGCTAATTAACATTTGGAAGACTTTCTTTGAGTCCAAGAAGGGCTTGTTTGAGTGGTTATTGATGCCCTTTGGCATAATCACTACACCAACAACATTCATTTGGATAGATTCTTCATAGGATGTTTGTTTTTGTCTACTTGGATGACATTCTTATGTTCAAAAAGATATGGGAACAACATGTGACAAATTCTTTCCAACTTGCATCAGCTTAAGCTTTATTCCAATATAGAGAAATTCTCTTTTATCATGGAGAGGATCTAGTACTTCAAGTACATTGTTGATGAAGATGGTGTACATGTTGACCTAGAGAAGATCTTGATCTATAAATAATATATTGTTCCTAGGATTCTCATAAAGCTCTAAATCACCACAAAGCCATTAGATATGTTTTGAGATGAAAAAGAAGAGAAATGGTTTTGGTTCAATTTGCATTATTTATATGTTCAAGTAATTTAATTTGGTATATTATATTGAAACGTGATTTCATAACTAACATTTCAACTTCTATATAACTAGTTTTATAGCCCGATTTTTTTGTCTGCAAAGAAAGACCATATCAGACAATATCAATGAAGAACAAAATAAGGAGACAATTGCTAGATTGTGGTCTAACTTGAAAAGAAAAGGTGATGGAAAATGTTATTGTCCCTGCAAAATTTGTAAGGGGTTAAAGACTAGAAGACTTCTAATCAAAATAGGTAATAAACATTGTAGGTTGCATGGTCACATTGAAGGGGGACATGATTATCATCCATTGGTAAGTTTTTCATTATATCATTTTAACAATTTATATACATAATAAATCACTTGATGATGATATCATGATCATGGTTTATTTATTTTTATCATTTTTATATAGGTCAAGCACCCCAGAGCACATGATATGGATCAACACAGCCCAAAGAATATGGTTTTTGAAGTGAAGGAACATGGAGGTGTGAATATCGAAGCTGAAGATAATGATCCCATGGAAGATGACTATCATGAGCCACAAAACACAATTGAAGATGATGGTACAAATACATTGATCCATGACACATTTAGTACTAGAGCAGTTGATCATGATGATGAAGATGACCTTGGTGTTGTTCATGATTTACCTCTACTTGAGAGGGCATATAAGGCCCTTTACGAAGGCTCCCAGACAACTCTTCTCTTAGTTGTATTGTTGTTGGAGAACTTGAAGGTTATGAATGGTCTATCCAACATAACAATCTCATGTATGTTAAGGTATGTCATATATGTCATTATAGTTAATAAATGGCGAATCATGTACCATTAATAGTATTTATATTAACAAATTATATTTTTTTGTTGTAGATTGATAGGTGAGTTTTTGTTACCACCATCAAATATTCAACCTTGCTCATACCAAGAATTATCTGCCATTATGAAAGATATTGGAATGGAGTATCAAGCAATAGATGCTTGTCCCAATGATCATATTATTTATTACAAACAACATGAATTTTGAACTGAATGCCCTAAATGTCATATCAGTAGATATCGAACAGATCAAATAACAAAAATGATGACTCGCAAGGTTCTTCGTTATATTCCCATTATTCCACGTATGCAACGATTATTCAAGTGCACTAGCTTGGAATAATTTATGGATTACCATGCATGCAATAGAAGTCAAGATGACATTATTTGAATGCCTGTAGATGGTTCAACATTTATGGACACAGAGGAAAAGTGGCCACACTTTAAATAAAAACCTCGTAATATCAGGCTTTCATTGGCAGCAGACGGTGTCAATCCATTTGGAGAGATGAGTTTTGTTTACTCAGTGTGGCCTATTTTTGTTATCAACAATAACATTCCTCCATGGATGCAATAAAGAGGGAGCACACAATGTTGGCAATGATTGTTCTAGGTATTTTATCATTTAATAGTCATCTACATTTAATTATAAATATTGCAATAAAATAGTCATAATAATTATGTAATGTTTTTGTTCATTCGATTAGGTAAGTACCAAGTTAAAGATATGAATGTATATATTGAGCCTCTTATCAACGAATTGTTGGAGTTATGGAATGGTGTCACTATGTATGACATCTATAGACCAATAGGACAATGACAATTTCAATTCCATGTGATGCTTGTATGGACAATACACGATGCCCTAGGGCTAACACATTTTTGTGGTATGTTATAGTGTTCAAGTTTCACATGATAATTATAATTAAAAATATCAACATATTTAATTTAATTATACTTTATCTTGTAGGTCTTCAAACAAAGGGAAAATTTACATGTCCAGTTTGTGGTCCAAAGATGAAATATCATCATTCAAAAAGTTTAGGAAAGCAGGTGTTTGATGAGTATAGGCGCTTTCTTCACAAAAATCATAAGTATCAAAATATTGAAAACATATTTTCAATGGGAAATAAGAGAATGCATCAAAGCCACAAAGAATGACACCTCACTTGTGGAAGTTGGAGTATAATAGAATTAATTGTCAAGGTCATGCCATTTCATCTAATGGTTTATGTCATAAAATGTTTTCTATTGTGTTTTGTTTACTGATGATGTGATTGATGATCGTGAAGGTCATCAAGGCATTAATGGCCACCTTCCTAAGGGACTATAAAGTTATCCTCGACAATTTAGTAGGTTGCCCTACTATGAGAAGTTACAAATAGTGCATTTGTTTGATACTATGCATATTGGAAAGAATATAACAGAGACATTATGGAAAATATTGGATGGAAGGCATGACAAAGAAAAAAATGTCAAAATTTGTAGTGACATTCAGGAATCCAATCATGCAATGAAAAATGTCATTCAATCAAATAGCCATGGAGACTAGATTAATATAAGTGACCTTCCTTGGTTATTAACGGAGCAGCAAAGCAATGCTATAAAAGAAGTCATACAAAAAATTTGGTTTCCCACACTAATACATTTGGCCTAAAATTCTGATGGAGGTTTCCGACGGAGAAGGTATATTGTGATCAAATTTTGTTTTTTTTGAAAAATTGCCTGAGTTCGTCAGAATTCCGATGATAATGCAACATTTGGTTTCAACAGAGAAGGAATTGGCAATGACATTTGTGTTTTTTTAGAAAAAGTGCCCGCATTCATCAAAATTCTGATGACTGCGAGCATTACTTAAAAAAAAAAAAGAAGGCCAAGTCATTTCATAAATCCTGCCTCTTCATCCCGCCTCTGCCATTACAAAATCCTACCTCTTTATCCCACCTCTGCCATTACAAAATACCAACTATCCTAGCTATACTACTATGACCCAATCGGGATGCATTCGATTGATATGCTGATGAGCTCAAATGAACAAAGTTATCAGGTCAGGGGCTCTTTCTCATATGAAAAGGGATAGGTCATTTATGTGTTGATTGGATGACTGTGAGACAAAGAGATCAGATCAGGTCATTTATGTGCTCGATCTACCAGGGAGAAAGAAAAAATCTAATTCACATGATGTCAGGGCTTGACCTCCTAATTGCAATCACCGCTCAGATGTCTGAAGGAGATAGCTTCTTGTCATAGTGCATTGCGTTCCTTGCCCACATCTCACTTCTGGATGGATGCTTCGACACTATGATGGAAAAAAATGAATCGAGTCAAATGGTTGGTTCCTGGTAGGACCTTATTGCCACAAATGCTCCAGCTGTGGAATGAAGTGGTTCCTCCCATGCCGATTCAAGTAGTTATTGTTGGGCCATCCCCCAATGAACACGAAGGAGGAAGGCGGACATAGGTTCCTTGTGCCAGTTTAATCACTGCAGGAATGTGTTTGTTAGGGCGACCATTTCAATTGTCATCATTTCACTCTAAATTGGGCATTACAAGATCCGGTTGAAGAAAAAAGGTAGGGTATAATCAGCAAATTCATTGTTATACATATTCAAATATTTAGATTCAAATTTAATTATATATTTATCAGATTAATTTCCAATAGCAGAGATGGTGAGAGGTTTCTATAATATGATATGATCGATTTAAAAGAAGAATTTCTTACAAGACCTAAACTGTTGAACAATCCTACAATCATGTATTAATTAAACACTGCATTTTAAATAATGAACAATATAGTTAGCCTAAAACATATTAAGACTACTTTCCATATTTAAAATAGATCCTAATTAAGGAGAGGGATGACCTAAACCTGCGTGATTGAGTTCCATTATGTAAAATATATCCTAATTATGGATGCTGGTTGTATATGGTGAAAATGGATAACAATAATAACAATATTGAAAGGCTAAATGAATTCAACCACAAAACCCTAGCCTAACAATCAACAAAGATCCACCATAACATATGAAGATTACCTAAGACAATGCAAATCAAATGAAATCACAAAGATTATACCATCACATGTCCAATAGGGTTTTTGATATCCATTCTTCCTATCTCCATTGATCTTGCTTGATATATTTGCTCTCAGATTTTGTATGCACAAGATCTCAACAAAGAATGGAATGTGGTTGCAAGTTGGATCGTAGTGTAGTCAAGTCCTTAAGATGATTCATTAGGGTTTGATAATGAAGGAAGCATCTCCTTATATAGAAGACACTATAAGAAATGGAGGGATAAGATTGAGAGGTGTAAAAGGAGGTCGGCTATGATTAGAGGGTAGGTAAAAGAAATAGTAAAATAATGAAAGAGGTAGGTAGTGTAGGAATTAAGAGATGAATGACATGTGTCATGTGTAGAAAAAGCTAATGAATTAATTAAATAAATAAAGATTTATTTAATTAATAGAAGAAGTGGGATCAATTAAATAAATAAGATATTTATTTAATTTAGGAAAATGATAATTTAAATAAATAAATGTATTTATTTAAATGAGAAATAAGGCTAGAAGAAGATAAATGAATTAATTAAATAAATAAAGATTTATTTAATTAATAGAAGAATTGAGCTAAAGTAATTAAATAAATAAAATATTAATTTAATTAGACATCACAATTTTGGGTGTCTACATTTTGCCCCTCTTTGAGACAATGCGGCTTGTCGCGTTGTTTCAAAGAAGATAAGATGAACTGATATAGAGTTGCCCCAGAATGGGAATGATATGCCCCCTCAAGAGATTGAATGAAAATGTCTGGAAAGATTGCAGACAATCTCTCGATAAGAAAGAAAGGCTAGAATGGATTGACGAAATAAAGTGACAAAGTCACGGGATAAAGAAGACTGACTCGGGAAATGAAGGCTAGGGGTAGTCTATAAGATAGACCATGGGGGAAAATACATCCTCATTGTCATCTACACCTTCATGAGATCAAAGTGCAGAGCAAGAAAAGAGCAGGAGCAGTCAGCAGCGATGGCCTTCGTGCATAGATTCGACCGTGTTTGCCGATTTTAGAGGCCAGCAGAGGCAGGCGAGCCGGTAAGTACCACCAAACCTCCTCGTACTTTGACGCATTTAAATTTTGTCATTAATGCATGTCGAATAGGGCAATAAATGCGCTTAAAAGTAGAGTTGAAAAAAATCAAAAAACCGTCTAACCGCATCTGCGTCGGTGACGGGTGCGTCTGTGTTGGTGCCAGGCGCATCTGTGTCTGGACCCGCGTCTGCATCAATTGCGGTCGCGTCTGTGATGGACAGGCGTGTTTGTGCCAAGAAGGCACGTCTGTGTCTCCCAGGCACGTCTATGCAGAGCATAGGCACGTCTGTGTCAGGCAGGCGCGTCTGTGCAGTCTTTGAGCGCGTTTATGTCATGTAAGCGCGTTTGCGTTTGAAAAGTATGAATTTACATCTTCTAGATCAAATCGACAGTTCTGTGATGAACATATGCTGTCGATTGGATAAGTTGCTGAGAGGATACA